>NC_136273.1:71431245-71678745 GCF_964187855.1 Myxine glutinosa
ATTTCTTGGCATTCCACAGTATTCACATGGAATGAAGTTTATAGTTGCACAAAGCAGAGTTTTTATTTAATCCCCAAAACTCCCTCTCCCGTCCCCCCCAAATACACTGCTCTTTTCCTTCCTGGGAAGTCATGCCCTGAGGGCGTCACAGTGATCTGCCCTGCGGGCGGGGATCCTCAATCACACCAGACTGAAGAGTCCCTCTGTTAGGCCTCTCGTTCACTGATCGAGGCCAATAAGGGACGCACGATGTGCACCCCATGATGCTGTCTTGGAGTTTCGCTTTTACGACAGCAAATCTCCTGGCGAGATGGGCATCTTTATGGACCTCTCCATGATGCTGCCGTACATATCGAGCTGATTTGCTTTTAAATCATTTGGTGTCGGATGAAAGCATTAGTTGGCCAGGGGCACGGTTTAATAACCCATCCATTCCGCGATGGCGTATCTCGGCAGGCTTTGGACATCCGTTCTGTCTCATGACACAGACATGTGGGACATGCTGCATTATCCCCCACCTAGACAGCCATGCCCTACGAGTGTCTGAGCACAACTCTCTCTGAGCCAATGAAGACTACATAGCACACATATCGCTATCAATTTGCAATCATTTCTGAAATATCTCTGAGAAATATAATAATAATTTATAATAATAATAGTAAATTGCTAATAGTGGAAGAAATATCATAATAATTCATAATAATAATAGTAAATTGCTAATAGTGGAAGAAATATCATAATAATTCATGATAATAATAGTAAATTGCTAATAGTGGAAGAAATATCATAATAATTCATAATAATAATAGTAAGTTGCTAATAGTGGAAGAAATATCATAATAATTCATAATAATAATAGTAAATTGCTAATAGTGGAAGAAATATCATAATAATTAATAATAAAACTAAATTGCTGATAGTGGAAGAAATATAATAATTAATAATAATAATAGTAAATTGCTAATAGTGGAAGAAATATCATAATAACTAATAATAATAATAATAGTAAATTGCTAATAGTGGAAGAAATATCATAATAATTAATAATAAAACTAAATTGCTGATAGTGGAAGAAATATCATAATAATTAATAATAATAATAGTAAATTGCTAATAGTGGAAGAAATATCATAATAATTAATAATAATAATAGTAAATTGCTAATAGTGGAAGAAATATCATAATAATTAATAATAACAAGCATAGAGTAAATTGCAAATCGTGGAAGAAATATCATAATAATTAATAATAATAATAGTAAATTGCTAATAGTGGAAGAAATATCATAATAATAATAATAATAATAGTAAATTCCTAATAGTGGAAGAAATATCATAATATTTAATAATAATAATAATAGTAAATTGCTAATAGTGGAAGAAATATCAGAATAATTAATAATAATAACAGTAAATTGCTAATGGTGGAAGGAATATCATAATTCATAATAATAATAGTAAATTGCTAATAGTGGAAGAAATATCATAATAATTAATAATAATAATAGTAAATTGCTAATAGTGGAAGAAATATCATAATAATTAATAATAAAACTAAATTGCTGATAGTGGAAGAAATATCATAATAATTAATAATAATAATAGTAAATTGCTAATAGTGGAAGAAATATCATAATAATTCATGATAATAATAGTAAATTGCTAATAGTGGAAGAAATATCATAATAATTCATAATAATAATAGTAAGTTGCTAATAGTGGAAGAAATATCATAATAATTCATAATAATAATAGTAAATTGCTAATAGTGGAAGAAATATCATAATAATTGATAATAAAACTAAATTGCTGATAGTGGAAGAAATATCATAATAATTAATAATAATAGTAAATTGCTAATAGTGGAAGAAATATCATAATAATTAATAATAATAATAGTAAATTGCTAATAGTGGAAGAAATATCATAATAATTAATAATAAAACTAAATTGCTGATAGTGGAAGAAATATCATAATAATTAATAATAATAATAGTAAATTGCTAATAGTGGAAGAAATATCATAATAATTAATAATAATAATAGTAAATTGCTAATAGTGGAAGAAATATCATAATAATTAATAATAACAAGCATATAGTAAATTGCTAATAGTGGAAGAAATATCATCTATCTATAATTCCAGTAATCTCTGTACGTTTGTACGTTTGTACGTTTGTTTGTCTGTGACCGCTGTTTCTCGACAACCACGGGTCCGATATTCTTTAAACTTGCCAGGTATATTGCTGGGGACCCGAGGATGTGCCTTTTCAAGGTTTGAAATTAATCGGACAAGTACTTACCGAGCTATGGCGATTTAGCCGTTCGCCGTTCGCTTTGGCGTTGCGAATGGACCAAACCATTGCATGTAAATAGAGGGGGGGGGGGGGGTTCTGTGGTCGTTGCGAATGGACCAAACCATTCATGTAAATAGAGGGGGGGGGGGGGGTTCTGTGGTCGTTACTGCCACGTGGTTTCAAAGTTTTTTTTTGCTGTTGTTGTTTGCACGCATGTTTTTTTGCACCCACGTACGGGCACGCCCTAGGATGTTTACACACACACACCCCTACACAAATTTTTTTTTTTTTTTTTTTTTGGCAAGGAACGGGCACCCACGTACGGGCACGTCCTAGCTTATATATAGTACGGGCATGCCCTAGTAATAATAATAATAATAGTAAATTCCTAATAGTGGAAGAAATATCATAATATTTAATAATAATAATAGTAAATTGCTAATAGTGGAAGAAATATCAGAATAATTAATAATAATAATAACAGTAAATTGCTAATGGTGGAAGAAATATCATAATAATTCATAATAATAATAGTAAATTGCTAATAGTGGAAGAAATATCATAATAATTAATAATAATGATAGTAAATTGCTAATAGTGGAAGAAATATCATAATAATTAATAATAAAACTAAATTGCTGATAGTGGAAGAAATATCATAATAATTAATAATAATAATAGTAAATTGCTAATAGTGGAAGAAATATCATAATAATTAATAATAATAATAGTAAATTGCTAATAGTGGAAGAAATATCATAATAATTAATAATAACAAGCATATCGTAAATTGCTAATCGTGGAAGAAATATCATAATAATTAATAATAGTAAATTGCTAATAGTGGAAGAAATATCATAATATTTAATAATAATAATAGTAAATTGCTAATAGTGGAAGAAATATCATAATATTTAATAATAATAATAGTAAATTGCTAATAGTGGAAGAAATATCAGAATAATTAATAATAATAACAGTAAATTGCTAATGGTGGAAGAAATATCATAATAATTAATAATAATAATAGTAAATTGCTAATAGTGGAAGAAATATCAGAATAATAATTAATAATAATAGTAAATTGCTAATCGTGGAAGAAATATCAAAATAATTAATAACAAGCATATCGTAAATTGCTAATCGTGGAAGAAATATCATAATAATTAATAATAATAATAGTAAATTGCTAATAGTGGAAGAAATATCATAATATTTAATAATAATAATAGCAAATTGCTAATAGTGGAAGAAATATCAGAATAATTAATAATAATAACAGTAAATTGCTAATGGTGGAAGAAATATCATAATAATTAATAATAATAATAGTAAATTGCTAATAGTGGAAGGAATATCAGAATAATAATTAATAATAATAGTAAATTGCTAATCGTGGAAGAAATAGCATAATAATTAATAATAATAATAGTAAATTGCTAATAGTGGAAGGAATATCAGAATAATTAATAATAATAATAGTAAATTGCTAATAGTGGAAGAAATATCATAATAATTAATAATAATAATAGTAGTAAATTGCTAATAGTGGAAGAAATATCATAATAATTAATAATAATAATAATAGTAAATTGCTAATAGTGGAAGAAATATCAGAATAACTAATAATAATAATAGTAAATTGCTAATCGTGGAAGAAACATCATAATAATAAGTAATAATAATAATAGTAAATTGCTAATAGTGGAAGAAATATCATAATAATTAATAATAATAATAGTAAATTGCTAATAGTTGAAGAAATATCATAATAATTAATAATAATAATAGTAAATTGCTAATAGTGGAAGAAATATAATAATTAATAATAATAGTAAATTGCTAATAGTGGAAGAAATATCATAATAATTAATAATAATAATAATACTAATAGCTAATAGTGGAATTGCTTTGTCTTGTTTCAGATCGACGAGAAGACGCTATGCTGATGCGAGTTGTCCTTGTGGTTTTCACACTGTCAGGTATTAAAGGTGAAATAATAAATGTGGAAATCCTTCTGATAATTGCCTCCATATGCTGAACTTCTTAAGTTCCATAAGTTTTGGAATTTGACAATATTCAAGGAGGTTGAGTGAATAAACATTCACCATTTAATGATGACAAAGCAACCTGTTCCCCCCCACCTACTGGCTACTGTATCCACCCCCACCTTTTCGCGCTCACCTCCTCCCTTCCACTCCACAGGAGGATCATCCGTCCAGTAACGTGGGTTGTTCTTAATGTTCTTAGAACAAGATGCTCGCAATAGTCCACGACCTGCCGGAATTTTATTTATATTCCTCAATTCTTCAACATAACCATTCCTTCCATGCCATGAGGTGCATAGGGCAACCGAGGCAGTTTAATCTGGCTAAGGAGTGCAATCCTGGAAGGGTCGCCATGGATATGGATGGATCGCCACTTAGAAGTTAGCCCCTCCGATGTAGGATACTTGAATGGCTTATTATCCCAGGAAGCTGGTACTCATTTTGCCGACCCCGGAAGGATGATAGCTTGTGTCACCTGGTGTTATTTCAATGGCATGACAGGGGCTTGAACTCAAGACCCTAAGATGTTAAGACAGCCACCCTAACCGATAAGCCAACACCAGGTCTCATTCTTCAATATATGAACGTATAATTAGAACTGTAAAATATTTCCTTTTGATATGGACTTGATGAATATGAAATATAAAAACTGGATTTTTTTTTCCTCTCTCCAAGGTCAAGGCTCATGGAAGAGCGAGGTCACGGAGGTTTGAACTGACATTAGGGCGGCAGAGCAACAGGTGGACGCAATTACCAGCCTCAGTGGCGTAATGATTAGAGCGTCCGCTCCGATTCTGGGAGGTCATTGGTTCGAACCCCAGCCGAGTCACACCAATGACTTTTAAAATGGTACGTGTTGCTTCCTTGCTCGACGATAAAAAATATAGAACATGGCCAAACCACCATAAGTTGGTAATATTAGCACAGGCTTTGATGGGCCTAATCACCTCCTGCATCGAAGTTTCTTGCAAGGGAAGTCATATAATAAGAGAGGGAAGAGGAAAGAAAACGATAATCTGCAAGTAAGAGGATGCGATAGGAAGGGATATCGCAGTATTGGGTCCGAGAACATTTTGAACACCCTGCATACATTTCTCAGGCACTAGTCGAGCCACTGTGAAAACGATCATCTTGGTCATGCTGGGCTCATGGTTTGGGAAAAGTACAATTGCACCGTGTGTTTTGCAAGTGCAATTGCAGATTGTTCCATGGGAGCACCGACTTAGAGGGTTTGTATCGAAGCACCATTGGTAAGGGAATACTTATTAAATAAAAGTCAATTTGATAATGATGAAACACCTTTTTTCCATTCCATATCCAAATAAAATTCCCAGCAGGTTATTCCCCAAAATATTGCCAAACCTGGATTATCTGAACCCAGGCCAAATTCACTCAACCTCCTTGAATATTCTCAAATTCCAAAACTCGTGGAACTTAAGAAGTTCAGTATAGCAAATGCACATTTGACTGAAATTCAATTATCGATGTCATCACTGTCGTTGAAGCTGAAGGGAAAGGTGTATGCTGCATGTGTGAGAAGTGTTATGATTTATGGGAGCGAGACATGGGTAATGAACGTAGAGCAGCAACGAAGGCTGGAAAGGGTGGAAATGCGAATGGTTCGGTGGATGTGTGGAGTATCGTTGAGAGAGAGAGGAAGACAAATGATGAATTGCGAAAGATGATGGGAATAGATTTGCCAACCTCGGAAGGATGACAGGCTGAGTTAACCGCCCTGGCATTAATTCAGCGATCGACCGGGATTCAAATTCAGGATCCTAGGATCCCAAGCCCGCACCCTAACCGCTAAGCCAACACCAGGCAAATGTCCCCTCCAAAGGACGGCGTAATCACTGATGCAGCACCCTGCTCGTGAAGCACCAGGAGGGCAGTGTATATGTCGTGTCGAGATTCGAACCCCGGTCAAACGGCTCAAACGCGAGTCCACCACCTATGAGCTGTCCCGCCAACGCAATTATGGTTTCCTCTTCAGGTGCAAATGCCATGATGGAATATGATTGTTAAGAAAGAAGGATTTATAAACACGTCGACGGCTAATCATCGTTGGATTTATGATGGCGATATGCATTAATAAGTACTCCATTGTTTATGAATGAATTGCAGGCCTGGTGGATTCGGAACTCGACTGCGTGAAAGCTGTGGAAAGCTGCAGAACTGACGAGGAATGCACGAAGCACTTGGACACCCTCCAGAGGTGCCTGGGTGCGCAGGAAAAGAGCAGGTACGCGTAAACCGATACGACCTCACACGTGTGACCAATTGGTTAGCAAACGAGTAAGGTTGGAGTCTGACCTTGGAACTCACGGCAAGCTCGTTTAAATTAAGTCGATCGGTTACTTTGTTTTGCACGTGTGCCCAGCAAGAACTAAAAAGAGGAATGTTTCCGCATTTGGATTGGTCAGGTGAGCAATTTGAGTCTGTGGATGTTATTTGACCTTTGTTTTTAAACCGCTGGGATGTGAATGCATGTTTGGGTTATCAATCCAGCTTTAGTATCCATCAATTTTGCTTTCTTGTCTTCCTTGATGGGAGAGAGAGAGAGAGGGAAATAACAAACAAAATCAACCTTTTCACCCAGATCGGATAACAGGTAAAATGTTTCCATTGCCGTGGGTAAGCTTATAGCTTCTCACTCTGTGGTGACGACAACAGGTCTTCTGGGATTCTCAACAAGCCCAAATCAGACTTGGCATTCCCCTTCTCTTTTACTTCCTGACAACTGGAAAATTTCATAATAACTGGAATTGGAAAATTTCATAATACATATGACACCTGGAAATTTCATGATCATAATACATATGACCAAATTCCTGACAACTGGAAAATTTCATAATACATATTATGACAACTGGAAATTTCATGATCATCATACATATGACCAAATTCCTGACAACTGGAAAATTTCATAATACATATGACAACTGGAAATTTCATGATCATAATACATATGACCAAATTCCTGACAATTGGAAAATTTCATAATACATATGACTAAATTCCTGCCAACTGGAAAATTTCATAATACATATGACCAAATTCCTGACAATTGGAAAATTTCATAATACATATGACCAAATTCCTGACAATTGGAAAATTTCATAACACATATGACCAAATTCCTGACAATTGGAAAATTTCATAATACATATGACCAAATTCCTGACAATTGGAAAATTTCATAACACATATGACCAAATTCCTGACAATTGGAAAATTTCATAATACATATGACCAAATTCCTGACAATTGGAAAATTTCATAATACATTTGACCAAATTCCTGACAATTGGAAAATTTCATAATACATATGACAACTGGAAATTTCATGATCATAATACATATGACCAAATTCCTGACAATTGGAAAATTTCATAATACATATGACTAAATTCCTGCCAACTGGAAAATTTCATAATACATATGACCAAATTCCTGACAATTGGAAAATTTCATAATACATATGACCAAATTCCTGACAATTGGAAAATTTCATAACACATATGACCAAATTCCTGACAATTGGAAAATTTCATAATACATATGACCAAATTCCTGACAATTGGAAAATTTCATAATACATTTGACCAAATTGCTGACAATTGGAAAATTTCATAATACATTTGACTTGCAATTAAAGAAATGGAGACTTGTGTTCTCGTATGTCGGTCAGAGTAAAGGACAACACACCATGGGAAGGTTTTGCAGTCGTGTTTGCATCTGTCCAACTAGTTCAGTTGAAAACTCTGCACTGAATTTGTACTACGGAAGTGACCTTTTATAACAATATAGGTTATCTTCAGTTAATTTCATGTGCTGCACATGGCAGCTGGTTTGCATCATTGTTGGGCGCACGGCACTGCCACTAATTCAGTGCTTCCTTTCGGTTAGAGGCGGAATTTGTAACTTGTTCAGGGTGCCGGCGATGGTTTACAGACTCTTATCGAAGGACCCCGTGGGATCTTTAACGTCCACCGACTAATCCTGGCAGACAAGTCGCCCAGTTTATCCCAATTTATACATTGTCCTGCCCGCGTAACACAAGGATGCCAGTTTGTAGCTGGGTCGGGATTCAAACCTAGGCTAGACAGCTCACAGGTGAGTGTGCATTCTTCTCGGCTATCATACCAGCCTAACATAGATTATGATTGATGTTATAAACTCTAATCAACTGTCAAAGATCAAAGTAGTGCCATGACGCTCCAGAACTATTCTCTCTGAACGTGGCTGATACCGTGAGAGATTTGGTATAAAGCTTGTCCGAGTTTGTCTTGGTTTTGAGCATTTCGTGCCAGAGGGTGGTTACTGAGTGAGGTAGGTACTGAGTTTGGTAGGTACTGAGTGAGGTCTTTCATGTAAGTTGAATGAGCACCTCTTGGCCCTAATGAAGTCCTACAACTAGCAGTACGTTCCATCAAGGAGATGGGCAATGGTCTCCTGTGACATGGCCACTCAGACAGTCTCCATTTGCCAGTAAATGTGCACTATTGTCAGAGCAGATTGGGAAGAGATACAAAAAACATGTCCCCCATATTTGAGTAGGAAAATCAGGAGAATTATTCGACTATGGTGAACAATATCTCGGTGAAAGGACATTTCACATGTGACCAGGAACTGTCCTGCTGGAATATTTTATATTTTGTCTATCACAAACGGACTCGACTACCAGCTGTCAGACATCTTTAATCTACCAATGTGCTGTCATATTAATTTCTGCACGCTGAGATTAATTTCATTAATTTGATATTCAAACAAACTCGTGAACCGTGAACACCAACTTCACGTTGCCTCTCTCTTTGGTGATTCAACGTTGGAACCATTCTTGGATCTCACCCCGCATCTCCGGTGGGGAGTGTTGATGATAAATACAATGCTAAAAGTTCCGATTATTGACACACGCATGTCCCAGGCATGGAATTCAGGTGGTCATACATGTGACGCCACAGACGTTCATGTGGTCACATGAATAAGGAACATTGTAGGTCATGCTTGAATGAAATTCTTGCCAAATTGCAAATTTCTGCCCTGACTGCCATTGCAAAGGCAGTGACAAAGAACCCAGTATATTATTTGCCACAACACTGCATTGGCAGTATCTAATCTCCTGCCATAGAAGGCAATGATGCATTGAATCAGAAGGCCCATGGAGAAGCTTGACTATGTATTGCGTGCAGGACAATGATGGGAGGGTAAGTCTATCTTCCACATGAAGGAACATGGATCGGCCTGTCTTGAAGTTCCATTTGAAACTCTGGATCATGATGTTGGGATCCCAGTTTCAAATCCCATTTGAGCGAAGGTAAACAAAAGTTTTCTGATGTCTTTGCCCTGCATGCAATTTCTGTAAAAGCTCCAACAATACGCCTCAGTCTGATGTGGAAAAAATTAATGGACAAATGGATATAGCATAGTAAGTGGACGCACATCGCTTCGAACGATGAGCCAGGTTACGAGGACCGATTGACACCTTGGTACGTCACATAAGGGTTAACATGAACTAAGTACAACGGCACTTCATGGAGCACATAGCTTTGCCAGGCTGAACAGTTTAGGTTTTGTATCCCACCGATAGGCCGGATCTGCATTCGGACCTGAACAAAAACCTAATCAGCTTGTTCTCGTCACCTACCCAACTCATCCACCAAGTTTTGTTATAATCCATCCACAACTTTTTGAAACATCATTCCATAAATCGATTTTGGTCTTATCTCTCAATTGTGAAGATTCACTTTAAAAATTGTTGTATCTGGATCCGGATCCAGATCTTCATCGAAATCAAACTAATTTGTCCTTGTCACACATCCAACGTCTCCACCAAGTTTTGTCCGAATCCATCCACGACCTTTTGAGATATCCTTGTCACGCACAGACAAAATATACAGACAAACAGGGGTAAAAACATATAACCTCTGTTCACCTTCGGTGGCGGAAGTAACAAGTGCGAGTAAAATGGCTTATTAGCAATCCAGTGTGAGACATCACAAATCCCATCCTGTTGGGGAGAGTGGGAGAATTTTCATACTTAAGACGAATCTTCATCCTCCAAGAGCCTTGCTATAAGTTATGATTGAATAATATTCCTCTGATGGCTGGATTTCCATGGCACCTTTGAATGTTTTGTACATTGAACAAAGGGCGCGGTGCTTTGACCAAAATAAAGCATGACACCTAAACTAATGAGACTTAGTGGTTTTTTTTTTTTGGTTTTTTTTTTTTTTTTGTATACAAGATCGAGGCTCGTGAAAGAGCGAACATTAATCACACAGAAAGACAAACCGACACATAAAACATATAACATCGGGAGCGGTAGACAAGATGGGGAGAGAGGGGGAAGGACACAAACACAACATTTGAGAGCAGGGACCGAGAGACATGGAGACATCGAGAGATCTGAGAGAGGGCGAGGGCTTTGGGGGGGGGGCATGGGAAGGGGGCGGTGGGAGAGGTATAAAACATATGGACACTGCCAGGACTTCCAGGAAAGAAGTTGGAATTTCAAACAAGGTGGATCTGGGGTGAATTAGCGGGGGTAGAAAAGATCAAGGTTTTGGATGGGGGAAGATAAGAGATGGTGGTGAACAGCTGTTTTAAAGACCTGGAGGGAGGAGTAGGATTGAAGGGAGTGAGGGAGTTTGTTCCAGAGGCGGGAGAAAAGAGTTTGACAAGTTTTCAAAATATGAAGGTTAAGATGAAGCTCAGGTTCTTGGAAGAGCGTGTGGACCTATTCAGGAAAAGATGCAAGTCGACATCAGGACACCACTTTGTAAATTGCAAATAAAGAAAGGACAAACATGATATATGTATGTACATATGTATGTATATATACTAGGAAGAGTCCCCGTCCGAAGTGACGGGAAAAGCTAGCAAAAGCATCCCCATCCTCTCTTTCCCTCCCCCTTTTCCCACTCCCTCCCCCCCCCCCCCTACTCTCTTTCTCCCCCAGACCCTGTCTCTCCCCTCTCTCTCCCTCCCCCACCCCCACTGCCCCCCCTTCCCCGACTCCTATTCCTCCCCGACTCCTCTTCCTCCCCGACTCCTCTTCCTCCCCGACTCCTCTTCCTCCCCTCTCTATATGTCTATCCGTGTCCCTTTTTAAACGAATTTAATTTCCTTTTAATTTTTTTTCACTTTTGCTATGCAGTTGTTATTTTTATTTGATATCTGATGTACCATACTCGTCACTGAGCATCCGTGGCGCCAAAGCAGCTTCCTGAGCAAGGATTGTACTGGATGGTTTGTCATTGCTTTCCCAGCAATAGTTCAGGCAGGAATTTGTAATTTGTCCAAGGTGCCGGCGATAGCTTGCCCACTCTTTGTGAAGGAAACCTTGTGGATCTTTAACATCTATATAATAATAGCGTAAGGACTCGACTTTGTTATCCCTTTTACGCCGCACCCAGTGACCCGATGCCCACGGCACTAATGGATTTACGATCTACGAACCACGCTCTTTGTTTATCACGTACAGCCATACTCGAAAAATCTGAATTAGCCGACGTTGGGGCCCAAAATCATCCGATTAACTGCCGATCCGACGCCATCTTACGACGCCATCTTATTGGCGTCTGCTGGGTGAAGGCAAAGCAAGCCGTCCCGCTGATTGGACAGGCGAAGGCGACAGCAAGCCGTCCACTGAGTGGACAATCCCAGAGTGGTGCTATGCCGATTCCTATTACGAATCCATTCATTTTTCAAAAGTATATCGTAGCGTTGTCATTTAAGTAGATTGCAATAAATACGTTGTTCATATACGCACTCTTCATTCTCATCTTTCTTCCTAACTTTTACTCGGACAAGCAAATCCCCTATGCCATCCATAATGGTACACTCTATCCATACACCACATCCTCCCTTCCGTGGATGTTCCACGGGGTTCGGCTAGTCCATAAACTAATGTCAGAAGGGGCCGTTCAAAAATAAGAAGGGACTAACGTTTTTGCTAAAATCAGACACCCCCTCTTCCCCACCCCTCATAAACTCTCCATACCGCTCCTTGAATGGTTGTTACATAAGACTTTAAGACACACCATAACACTTTAATTCCTTACTCCAAAGACCAACTTCATTGGTCGATCTTGTTCACACGGGATTCTTGTTCACAGCGGTCGGCGAATGCTCGGAAGTTATGTAGATCGTGTCCGGATTTAACAAATTCACCTTTAAATCGCTCATTGTCTGACTTATTTGTCGTAAAATATTTGTTTTGTTGGTTAATGAAACAAAATATTTTTTGGTTCATTTAATGGTGTTACGCAACGCTACTGCAAACACCCCCGCCCCTGTAACACTCCGTTATATATATAATAATAAAATTAAATTTATTAAATTAAATTAATAAAAACTCCGTTAATAAAAAATATATATAAAAAACAAAAAATATACATATGATATTGTTACAGACGCGGTTGTGGATGTTGGTTTACCGAGCGGTTTGGTATGACCGCGCCTGCACGTTTACCCGATTATACTCGAACGTTGACTAAGTCGCGCTATGCTAAATCAATGATGGAAAAGACACAACGGCTGGATTAAAATGACACGACACCAAGGGTTCAGTTCTCAAGACCTCCGGAGGAGGTTATATTAGGGCGGAAGGTCAGATTACAACGACAAGAGGGACAGCATAGGAAGATAGGCACTTAAACACGGTCTTATAATAGCCCCGACAGACGACAGATAAACAGGACAAAAACTGACTCACACGGGGATTGATGGCAAGGAAAGCGGGTAGTCGATGGCTCAAGGTGCACCGTTCTCGGAGGGGGTGCACCGTTCTCGGAGGTACTGCAATACCGGGTCGATGCGTGGAGCTCGCTCAGCGCTTGGAGGTCGCGACTTGTCTCTTCTTTAAGCTCGGGGCGCATCTGACGTCACGTCCGGCAAGTGGCTGCGTATATCCGGCGGGGAGTGACACGCCCTCGGCTAGTTAGCTCCGCCCCAGATGGAATCGGTCCGCCCTTCTTATTGGGTGCGGGGGGGTTACTGGCTCCGCCCCTGACGAGGAGCTGACAGCCAGCCCCTTCGTGGTAACCCCGTGGAGCGCATGGGCAATGGCGGCTAACCACGCCGGTGTGAGGACGCACACTCCCCGCACGCCGCGCCGCGCCCCTCTGTTGTTGTAGTTGTTGTTGTAGTTGTTGTAGTTGTTGTTGTAGTTGTTGTTTCATGGGGAAGATGGGAGGAGGTGTGGGGAGGTCCTAAACTCACTACTGGTGCCATACAATCACATTCTGGTGCAACGAAGAGTCAGAATTAATGGAAACGAGTCCTTAACTGACATAGACTAAGAATAACTAGCAAGATGTCCTATAGTTGTCTACGTGAGATGCGGTGGACCTGGGCATGACATTTAATGGGGGAAAAAGGGGAAGGTCGGTTCTACAGAGTGTTATTTACAGGCAATGGGACTAGGGAATGGGGGATTGGGGATAGTTGGGGAGTATTGGGGAAATAGGGGAGTATTTACAAGCGGATATTGAGGCCAAATGCCATATCCGCAACATTGCACCCTTCTCTACCCTCGGGGCGTCCCGACCCGATAAATTTTTACCTATTTTAGTGTGGCACTCAGATGTAGTTCCCTCTACTATTAACTCTACCCTGAGTGCGACAGTTTTACAGATATTCACAAATGAGTAAATATGTCCCCCTGCGACGTTGCACCCTTCTCCTCACAGAAACACGCCCACAGGATAACCGAATTGCGGAAAGAATTCGCAAACTAAACATACAGCCGGTAGGGAGCATTATTTACAAGACTACGCTGATATTTACACTACGATCCAGGACCTGTTTTTGGAGGAACACATGCAGATGTTATGCATAGAGAGAGCACGCATGCCAGCATCGATACACCAACCCACGAGTGCTCTGTGGCCTTACGGCCTTTAATAATGTGCAGAGCACCCCATCCAAGCATCAAAAGCACCACCCCATAACACAGTCAGCACCATCCGGTGCACCAATAAAGTGTTTATAAATCACCGGTGGTGTCGCAGCCGGCCGATGTTCTGCCGCTGGTCTTGCCTTCGTGTGGTGCACTTGGTGTTCTTGCCTCTTTCAAAAAAATAAAGAAAGGCGCCAACCGCGTCCATTTCTTATTTGTGGCCGTCAGGGGGCCAACTATTAGTGGTTCACCTTGTATGGCATAGGTGCCACGTTGACCCATAGGTCCATCAACGGGTGGTGCTTGCCCGCAAAAGAACTGCGGTCCATTGTGGGTGGCCACCAAAATTGCGGTCCATATGGTGTATCGATCCAGGCAGCAAGCAGCGAAAGTGCAGGCCCACAACTGCGTAGCCAGCACCTCTCTCTCCTCTCTCTCTACCCCAAAGCCAGATCCTCGGAGGTGGGAGACAAAAGAAGCAGACAAGTGAGTAAGGTGGTAAGGGCGCAAAAGTGCACGCAATGCAAGGTAATGCACACTGGGGGCACATGGGAACCAGGTGAGACAGGTACGTTCCTACCGTACGCCCCCCCCCCCCACCAGGTAACCTACATGGCCCCTCCCTTACCCCTTACTGTATCCACAAAACACAACACTACCCATAAACATCTACTTTACAAATCAACAAACATCCCTACTGTCTTCCCCGTTCCTCCCATATACCAAATTCGTCTTCTCTCCCTCCTAACCAATCAAATTTGCCATTTTCAACTCTCATCAAAATTTGCCATCTCCAACTGCACATCAAAATTTGCCATTACCAATTCATCATCAGTCCCTCCTAGGGAGGGAGAGATGGAATCACCCCAATGTCTCATCCACGTCGTGAACAGAACAAAGAAAACACAGGTGTGGAGTCATCATCATCACCACAGGTAAGTGGCTGCGTATGGTGCGACAGGTTCATCAATCCTAACTATTTCCTAAATGACTTTAACAACTTTACACTACCTGGGGTCTTTCTCCTGCCAAACCATTGGCCCTCTTACACTATGGGTTCTAAAAACCAATTCCCATTGGCCAAACTGTGGTGCTTTTCAATTTGGGGTCTCACTCCCCCGATTCATCTCCCGGTGCCCTCGCACAATTTCTGGGCTGTGGCGTGTACCTCTCCCAACAGGTCTACCCACCTGGACACCTCCACCACTGTAGTTGCCTCCGAGCTTACCTGCTCCTTACCCTAACCTAACTACCTGGGGAAGGCCCTCTGGCGCTCTCCCCACTCGGTGCCCTCTCTGGCACTGGGCTGCCCGATCCACACCCGGGATCCTCAGGCACCCACTCACAACTACCGGCTCCCAGAGCCCACCTGCGGCCTCACCTGGCCGACATCCTCACAGTGGTGGAGTGCCCAACCAACTACACGCACTAACAGGCTACACGCCCAGCCATTTCCACAACACTAATGCACCCATCCACAATACCATTCTGTCACCCGCACCACAGATGCCAATATCCAACCACAATTTACCTATACCCTCTACCTAACACTTACACTACCCGCCCCGGGTACTCGTGAAAGGGGTCCACTCTTCCCCCATCCACACCTTCGCACCATGCACACCACTCCGCACCACTTACTCCAACTCTCTCCACACACCTGTACCTGCACACCTGTGCTCTCACACCTGGTGCCACCTGCACCCTTCTCTCCCCAAGCGCATTCGCGCTGATCCACAACACTCACTACTCATACACTGTTCCACACACCTGTCCAGTTGCACACCTGTGCAATCACACCTGTTCAATTCTCACACACACGGCATCATCTCATCTAACTACTCCCTTCTGAAACTTGCGCTTCCCAGTCGTCCCTTTAAACTATTGCGCTCCCTCGTCATTATCATCCATACTAAACTACCTGCGTCCCCACTACAGGTATCAGTCACTAACTAAACTTAACGTCACCTAATGTCATCTTCGCTAGATCCCTACAATATAACCTAACCCACCCGGGCTAGTTTTCACTGCCATACACCCCATAAGCTATTGCGCATTTGCCCCCCCATGGGAAGGGTGGCAGGGATGCCCCCCTTACCCATCGGGCCCATCGCTCACTACCAATTTTGCACATCAAATTTCCACAAATCAAAAATTTGCCAATCACTACCCATCATCTGCCAATCACTACTGCCAATCCTTTGCCAATCACCAAATTTTGTTTTTTTCTAATTTCGGGGCCAAAACACTATCCTCATCACCCGTCTACTCACTAATACCTCTCGGTGCGCCAATTCCTGTCCAAAGCCCGGCTTCGTAAAGCCAAGCCATGAATGCGGGTTGTTCTGTGCCAGCGGCTGGATGCGTCCGGCACTCGGTGCAGGGACGGGGGCTTACCCGGGCCGAGATCCCACGCACCATCTCGGCGTGGAGCCATCCAATGTCCCGATCTCGACCTGCCGGACTGCCTCAACAAAAAGTGGTCGCCATGACGACCCTTTCTATCGGGCTGCCCGCTCCGCCTAGTGGAGCACGGACGCGGCCGTTCAAAGCGAGGCCCAGCACGCACCGAGGGCCAGATTCGGCTAAAAGTCGACCTAACCTTTAACCCGGTTACCTTCGATGCCTCACCTGCATGCTTACACCCCGCAGCCCGTTCCTTGCTCACACATCCAGCCGTTTCCATGCTCCTCGTACCTTTCCTTACACCCCCAGGTACACCCATTCCACTCACAGCCTTGGTCACACACCTGACCACCGAACACTTTGGCACACATTCGTTGGTCGCACACCTCACCAACACACCTCTTCGTGCCCCCTCCTCGGTCACCTCCTCTGTGACAATCACAGGTGTGCTCTCATTCGCACACCCAACCACGTGCCTCACTACCAACTCCAGCGTGCATTCCCACTCACGCTCTACCATTCCAGGTGTGCATCCTTCCATCCCAGGTGTACATCCTCGCTCACCTGTCACAACCAACTCACTCTCCTTGTCACTTTCACTACTCTCACCTCCATTCTTGACAACGCACTCACCCTTACTCCCGACAGCGCACTCTTTCCTCATGCACCTGTCCGTCACACACCTTTCTCGCGCACACTCTCCCGTTACACCCTCTGTAACACTCACCACAGGTGTGCATTCTTCTTTGCCTTTGACAGCGCACTCTTTCCCCATGCACCTGTCCGTCACACACCTTTCTCGCGCACACTCCTGCGCACACTCTCCCGTCACACCCTCTGTAACACTTACCACACCGCGCTTCCATGTGCTCCCTCGCACACGCGCTACAACCGACTCACTCTCGCCAGCACCCTCACTCCTTGGCACGCACTTTTTCCTCACACACCCCAGAGTCGGACTTTCTTGCACACCTCCTTTTTCGCACACCAGACCTGTCACACACTTCACCAACGGCCTCTCACGAACACCCGGGTCAATCTCGACCCCCAAGCTTCTTAAATCCCCTGGCGCATCATACGCACGACCATATTGGTCACCACTTACACCGGGTCCTCTTCCTCTTCGCTTCTCCTCCATCGCCTGCGAATCCCTCATCCGGTTAATGAGCACATCATCACGATTTGAACACAGACTTTGGACCAATTCTTTTACTTCCTCCTTTATCTCTTTCTTATCCTCTCTCCGTCGCTTCTTAATTTCGCTCACCCCTTCTTCCACTTCTTCTAATTTCTGCTTCACCTCTTTTATTCCCCGGTACGTCTCCTCAAGCTCGTCCTCCAAGGCTACCTTGACCGTTTCCATGTGCGTCCTCACCTGCCGGTCCTTCGTCTCCATTACCTCTATCACCTCGTCCAACCTCGTTGTCAATCCCTCACGTACCATCTGACATTCCCTCTTTGTCGCTATCAAGTCGTTTTTTATGTCGTTTTGTGTCGCTTTTAACCCTCCTAATACCGCAGTGTTCCTTTGAACCTGCTCCGTTAGTTCTTTTTGTCCCTCCGTCAGCTGTTCCACCTCCTGCGTCAGGTCCTCTATGCCCCCTTGTAACTTTACAGTCCCCTTTCTCACCTCCTTCTCCATGTGCTCCTTACAGTGCCTCACCTCCTCGCGCACTCCTCCGACCTCCTCACTCACTCCTCTTCTGATCTCCTCTCCCATCACTTGCATCTCCTGCCCAGATGCCACCCTCATCTGCTCCATTTCCTCCCTGTGAGCATCCAGTTTGGTTTCTACCCCCATTCTGACCCCCTCTATCTGCTGCCCCATTTGGTTAACTTCCCTTTCCGCTTGGTCCCTCATGTCCCTCAATTTGCCTTCCATCCTGTTTTCTAACCCCTCTAACCCATTTTTCACTCCCTCTATCTGATTCTCCTGGGCAGCCATTCTATTTTCTACCCCCATTAACCCCTTTTTCACCTCTTTTATCCCGTTGTCTAACCCCTCACCGGTACCCCTCGCTTCGTCCCTCATTACCCCCATTTCGTTTCCCATTACCCCTATTTTGCCCTCCAATCGCTCACCCTGAGCATCCATCCGGTTCCCCATTACCCCCAATTGCTCATTCTGAGCCTCCATCCGGTTCCCCATTACCCCCAATTGCTCATTCTGAGCCTCCATCCGGTTCCCCATTTGTCCCATACTGCTTTTCAAACCTCTAATTTGGTCTCCCAATTGCTCACCCATTTGTTCCATAAGGGCCCTCATTTGCAGGAGGAAAAGGTTCGAATCCACCAGGGGCGCTGCCACGGTCGCGGGCGCGGTGACCAGCGAGGCGCCATTTTGCGCCCCCGCAACGTCGGGCGCAACGACGCTATTTTGTGCGTCTGCTACCCTCGCTGCTTCGCTCTCCTCGCGTCCCTCAATTTGGTCCTGGACCGACCCTGCCTCACTCTCCCCTACCGGACCCCAGCTGTCTTGATCCGCCATAGCGCGACTTTCAAAATTCGGGTTTTTATTTCCGTAAAACAAAATCAAATTTCGCCGTTATAATTTCGAGCGCGGGAAACGCGCTCCGGATCGAATTCTACCTCCCCCAACACCAATTGTTACCCTAGTGGTACAATTGGTGTTCCAAAATTTGGGCCTAATAAATTTAGTCCCAGGTCCGAATCCGACACTCCTGACACCAATTGTTACAGACGCGGTTGTGGATGTTGGTTTACCGAGCGGTTTGGTATGACCGCGCCTGCACGTTTACCCGATTATACTCGAACGTTGACTAAGTCGCGCTATGCTAAATCAATGATGAAAAAGACACAACGGCTGGATTAAAATGACACGACACCAAGGGTTCAGTTCTCAAGACCTCCGGAGGAGGTTATATTAGGGCGGAAGGTCAGATTACAACGACAAGAGGGACAGCATAGGAAGATAGGCACTTAAACACGGTCTTATAATAGCCCCGACAGACGACAGATAAACAGGACAAAAACTGACTCACACGGGGATTGATGGCAAGGAAAGCGGGTAGTCGATGGCTCAAGGTGCACCGTTCTCGGAGGGGGTGCACCGTTCTCGGAGGTACTGCAATACCGGGTCGATGCGTGGAGCTCGCTCAGCGCTTGGAGGTCGCGACTTGTCTCTTCTTTAAGCTCGGGGCGCATCTGACGTCACGTCCGGCAAGTGGCTGCGTATATCCGGCGGGGAGTGACACGCCCTCGGCTAGTTAGCTCCGCCCCAGATGGAATCGGTCCGCCCTTCTTATTGGGTGCGGGGGGGGTTACTGGCTCCGCCCCTTACGAGGAGCTGACAGCCAGCCCCTTCGTGGTAACCCCGTGGAGCGCATGGGCAATGGCGGCTAACCACGCCGGTGTGAGGACGCACACTCCCCGCACGCCGCGCCGCACCCCTCTGTTGTTGTAGTTGTTGTTGTAGTTGTTGTTGTAGTTGTTGTTGTAGTTGTTGTTTCATGGGGAAGATGGGAGGAGGTGTGGGGAGGTCCTAAACTCACTACTGGTGCCATACAATCACATTCTGGTGCAACGAAGAGTCAGAATTAATGGAAACGAGTCCTTAACTGACATAGACTAAGAATAACTAGCAAGATGTCCTATAGTTGTCTACGTGAGATGCGGTGGACCTGGGCACGACATTTAATGGGGGAAAAAGGGGAAGGTCGGTTCTACAGAGTGTTATTTACAGGCAATGGGACTAGGGAATGGGGGATTGGGGATAGTTGGGGAGTATTGGGGAAATAGGGGAGTATTTACAAGCGGATATTGAGGCCAAATGCCATATCCGCAACAATATATAGCTAGCAAAAGATTTTTCTGAGACTCAATAGCTCAGTGGGCTGTCACCGCGTAAGTGATGACTGATGAGGTCTGTGGGTTTGAGTCCCGGGTTGTCAGAATTTTTTCACACGAGCCCCATGCAGGAATTTACTTCCTCTTTATTAAATATATACCTTTTTACAGAGCATTGAGAATGATGGAGATGGTTGGATATCCGTTGTAGTTAGTGGTGGAATTAGAAGTGTTCATTTTTTGAATGATAGTTCTGCAATCTATTAGAATTTTTTTTTCTGCAAAAAGTAACTTTTAAACTGTACTAATGCACTTATTATTTTAAATCATTCGCATCTGTCATGCTTCGCACTAGAAAGTCCAAACGTGAGTTCGTACCTTGGTCTGTGTCATTGGCTACATCGTCTGTGCTCGTGTTTTGTGAACTGTTGAGTAAATTCCACAATTTATCCCGTCACTCCTTGAGTTATAAACATTGTCACAACTTCACTGTACATCATTGATTAAAAAACAAACAAACATAAAAACAACAAATTAATCCCACTGATGATATCATATACAGGTCAAGTCATACAAAATAAATAAACAATTAATTCATTGTTTCACAATGAATTCCTCTGGTTTGGCTTATTTGGCTTTTCCACCTGAGCATTACACCTATATTTTTTATGCAGATATAGACTGCTTGCTCATGGAGAATCTGCAAGTGCAGCAGAGCAATATTCTCATGTCATCTTCCATCTTGACCTATGATCCTTTCTACCCCCCATTAACTCCGTCATGTTATCCAAGCTCGCTTACTTACAGCTTACTGTATCTCCCTCTCTCCGTTAGCCTCTTTTCTTTCATTATTCATTCCCTTGCTTCTTACATCTACACTGTCTCTGCGTTGCCTCTCCTCCCCAAGTCACGTTCCCTTCCGCTCTTCCATGAGGAAGAGGAGCATAAACACTGACAGTGGAGCTCAAAGTCCTTCAGAGGAGGTACTTTTTTGAGTGCTTTTTTGCAATTTGAATGGTAAATATACAACTATGACGGGGAGTCCAAAGCTTTTCCCCTTTGTTGTGTCCAAAATATTTTGTAGCCAGAAACATGATAACTATTCCAATGGCATCAGGAAACTCACACTGACTGCTTGGAAGAATGTGATACTAGCCAGAAGTTACGTAGAGAATGGACTAACGTCTGTGCCGAGTTTTGTTGATACTCGGTCATTCCTCCATGGTTGGAGAAACAACATTTTGATTCCTTCTCATATCAGACTTTTCACAAGAACAGGCCTTGATCTTAAAATGATTTCAAATTTCCTGTATGTTTGGAGAGAGGAATTAAGCACACAGCTGATCATCAAAACTCTGCCCGGTCTAGCATCACCGCCGCAACCCCTCGTCCCCTAATAACTAGACCCAAATGGGAAATCGTAAACTGAAAACTTGCATATTGATCAAATGAAAGGTGCGATACAACGTGTGTTTTAGTTCTGCAACTTGGTAGAAAATTATGGAACTAAACTACGACAATATTGTTCACGAGTATACAAAGTAAGGTAGCACCATTTTTTTTTTTTTTTTTTTGTACACAAGATCGAGGCTCGTGAAAGAGCTAACATTAATCACACAAAAAGACAAACCGACACATAAAACACAAAAAACAAGGGGAGCGGCAGACAAGATGGGGAGAGAGGGGGAAGGACACAAAAGAGAGGGGGAAGAGGGGGAAGAGGGGGAAGGACACAAACACAACATTTGAGAGCAGGGACATCGGGAGGACTTGGGGGGAGGTGGGAGAGGAATAAAACATATGAACACTGCAAGGACTCTGGGGTGAATTACCGGGGGTAGAAAAGATCAAGGTTTTCGATGGGGGAAGATAAGAGATGGTGGTGAACAGCTGTTTTAAAGACCTGGAGGGAGGAGTGGGATTGAAGGGAGTGGGGGAGTTTGTTCCAGAGGCGGGAGAAAAGGGGAATGAAAGAGTGAAGGTGAGCAGAGAGCCTAGACTTTAGCAGTTTAACCATAAGAGGGTTGCAGGCAGATCTTGTGCGACCTGAAGGAATATTGGGGGGACAGAGCACAGAGAGAGCTGGGGGAGCAAGGCCGGATAGGAGTCGGTAGAAGACAGAAAGACCACCAACCTGCCTGCGGTGAGTAAGTGAAAGGCCCTCGGTGTTGACTACATCGCAGGAGATTCCAATGATTCTGAAAGCTTTGGCCTCAACAGCGTGAAGCCGAGCAAGGTGTGAGGCAGCAGCACCAGCCCAGAGGAGGGAACAGTATTCCATTGAGCTGCGGATGAAAGCCTTGTATGTGGTGAGGAGCTCAGGTGTGCCAAGGAAGGACTTCGCACGAGGGAGGATGCCCAGTCGGCGACTGGCTTTGGAGGCCAGCTTGGAAATGTGGTTTTCCCAAGAAAGATCATGGCAGATAGTGAGACCCAAAAGCTTGAGCGACAGAACTTCTTGGAGAGGATTGTTGAGAAAGTAGATGGGAGGGTTGTCCAGTCGGTCCTTTCGGAGAGACATTGTAAGAGTGTGAGATTTGTCAGGATTGAAAGACATGTTCCACTTGTTTGACCAGTCTGTGATTTTGTCCAGGTCTGCAGAGAGTGAGGAGGCTGCAGACTGCCGATCTGAGGGATGAGGAATGGAGCGACAGAGAGTAGAGTCGTCAGCAAAGAGATAGAGAGGATTTTCAAGAGAGTCAGAGAGATCATTGATGAAGACCAGAAAAAGCACAGGGCCCAGAACACTACCTTGGGGAACTCCAGCCTGAACAGGAAGAGGAGATGAGAGAAACCCATTCAGGGCCACACGTTGACTACGACCAGAGAGGAAGTCCGCCAGCCATGCGTGGAGATTTCCATGGATACCAAAGGAGGAGAGTTTGGTGAGCAGAGCAGGGTGCCAGACCGTATCGAAGGCACGTGAAATGTCAAGGGAGACAGCTCTAATTTCCTGTTTGGCGTTGAGGACCTCCATCCATTGTTGAGAAAGCAGAAGCAGCATGTCCAGAGTAGAGTGACCAGGTCTGAAACAAATTGATGATCAGAGATCAAGCCATTGGAGAAGAGGAAAGATTTCATATCTGAAGCAATGATGGATTCCATGACTTTGCTGATAATTGGGAGAAGGCTGATTGGTCTGTAGTTGCTGGGATCTGTTTTTGCACCTTTTTTGTGCAAACCGGTGATGTTGGCTGATTTCCAAGCAGATGGCAGATGACCTTGAGCAAAAGAGAGGGTGAAGAGAACAGAAAGAGGGAGTGAAAGAGCAGAAGAACATGATTTTAGGACCCGTGGGCTGATGCCGTCAGGACCAGTTGCAGAATCAGAGTCGAGGGTTGACAGAAACTTTTCCACGGTACGACTGGGTACGGTGGGTACAGAGAGGTGTGGGTTTGCGACACAAGATTTAGAGGCAAACACAGAGTTGAGGCATTCAGCTTTTTCACGTGCGGAGTCAGCCGTTAAGCCATTTGAGGTGAGGGAGGGGATGGAGGGGGAACAAACACCAGAAACAGATTTGACCAGACGCCACCAGGATTTGGAAGAGGGAGACAGATAAGAGAGTTCGGTCTTGAGAATGGTGAGATATTGTTTCCTGGCTCTCCTGAGGGTGGACACACACTTGTTTCGGGCTTTGTGAAAGGAAATGAGATTTCCTTCCGTTGGATTTGCTTTCCAGGAGACGAAAGCAAGTTGTTTCAGGGCAACAGCCTCACCACAAGATTCCGTGTACCATGGATGGGAGGAAGGGTATGACAACTGAAGACGAGATGGTATAAATCTGTGCATGAGAGAGAGCAATGTACTTTTTTTCTTTTTCTTTTTTTTTTCTTTTTTTGTTTTGTTTTGTATACAAGATCGAGGCTCGTGAAAGAGCGAAAAATTCTTTCAAAGCAATTTACTTTGAAAGAATTCCCAGGATGAGTTGATGTCAGAGGCGGTAGAGATGGGAGACCAGTCCAGATGATTGATGGCTGCTTGAAGACCGTGCCAGTTGGCCTGAGTGAAATGCCAGACTCGTCGACGCTGAGGAGGCTCTCTGAGAATGGTCAGAGAGATGTCCACTTTGACAAGCACATGATCAGATGAGCCGATTGGAGCAGAAGAAGAGCAGCAGACATTTTCAGGGAAGTTAGTCATAACCAAGTCCAGAAGAGAAGATTCTCCGTTGACTGAGATCCGGGTCAGGAAATTGACAGATTGTGTCAGTCCCAGTGAGTCACAGAAGTCCTTTGCTGAAGAACCATGGCTGGTGAGAGAGGTACCCACACCCAGCCAACTGGCATGGTGACAGTTGAAATCACCACATATGAGGAAGAGAGAGTTGGGATGGGTAGATAGAAGTTGGTCCATATTATCAGACAGTGAGATGTAGATGGAGTCATCGCTGTTTGGTGGACGGTACAACACACATATGAACAAAAGGTGGGAGCGAAGGGGAAGCCGTAGCCAAAGGTATTCCTGGGGGTGAGGTGGAGAGAGGGCAGTGGAGGGCGAGTGAGGAAGAGAGTTTTTTATAAAGATAGCAACCCCACCTCCAGGACGAGGCTCAGGTCTATCATACCGGAGGAGGGAGTAACCTGGGAGAGATACCAAGGCATCAGAGACATCATGAAGGAGGAAAGTTTCTGTTAAGCAGATCACATCTGGTTTGTCAGAAGCAACCTGTATGGAGAGGTCAGTCAAGTTTGAGCGAAGGCCCCGGATGTTTGAGGTCCATACCGTTAATGAAGAGGAAGGGGGAGCATCGGGTCCAGAACAGGGGGGGGAGGGGTAGGGTAAGATGTGGAAGAGGAGGAAGAGGTAGGGAGAGCTGTTGAAGGTGTGTCAGAGATTTCAGAGATTTCAGAATAGCTTGGAGAAAGGGAAGAATGGGGCGGACAAAAGGTTTGATGGAGATTGGGTGAGGCACAGTGAGGTGTTATTTGAGGAGGGGGAAGAGCGAGGCAGAAGGTTTGGGGAGATGAAGGTGAAAGTTGGAAGGCGGAAGAAGCAGGGAGGATGCTTTGAGGAGGAGGGGTGAGAGGGGAGTCTAGGAGGGGAGGAGCGAGGGAGAGTCTCGGAGGGGAGGGGTGTGGGGGGAGTTTAGGAGGGAGGGGAGGGAAGGGGCAAGGGGGGAGATTTGAAAGGGATGGGTGATGGGGAGGATTTGGAGGGGAGGGGTGAGATTGGATTTTGAAAAGTGTACGATTCATGGGAAACGAACATTTTTTGCAAAATGAGTTTGAGACCTACGAGTCAAAAATACGTTTGAGGACACTGGAGGAGGGATGGAGTTCTGGATAGTTTAGGGAATGTAGAAAGGAGGAACTGTAAGAGATGGTATTATTATTATTTTTTGGAATGAATAGATTTGGTGAGCAAGACGAAAGCATCCTTTTGTAGGAAAAGAAGAAAAGGGTGTTATAATATATGAGAGAAAATAGTTGTTCAGGGGAGAGATTATACATTTCTAACCGCGTGATCGCGAACGAAGAACGAACGAACAAAAAGAACAACAAATAAACAAATAAGACCTGGGAAGGAAATATTTTTTTTGGGGTTTTTTTTTTTTTTTGTGAGTACAGATATTAAACAAGGAGGTACGGGGTGAACGACTGGTACGAAACAGAGAACGAAAAATAATTTCAGCGCATTCGACGAATCGCTGAGAGAAAAACGAAACCACAAGGTCGGAGACGGTACGGTAGTCTAAGCCTACGAGTACTAGGCCGCAGAATACTCGATACAATTAACCGACGATTGTGTATACATGTACGAAAAATTAGCACCGAAAATTTTCCAAAAGATACGCTATAGGTACACACACCGAAAGATAGATACAGTCTCGACAAAAACACGATTGTGATAGATCACTTAGCTTCGAGAGCGTGAGCGCATGGAGCAGCTTCGAAAAGACGTGACCTCGCCGTGATCTCGCGAGATCACGCGGTGACATGCCAAGACTCACTTGGCATGGTGACATGCCAAGAAGACCATGCTTACAGAACATGTGTTATGTACCAGGATAAAAGCACTTGGTTTCCAACACAACCTGAAATGCATCGTCTTCTTCTTCATTCGTATGCAGCACAAGGCTGCAGGGTAGCATCATTCGCTGACGGTGCGGCTGTGCCTTTGATGCAGTGCCCTCTGTTGGTTTGGGCAGGAATATTTGAACCTACTCTTCGTGGAGGACACCGTCGGATATATATCGTCCACCAACAATTGCTGGCAGACATGACACCCAGTTTAACGGCCTTCCGAGAGACGGCACACCCAGTGATGAATCACTCTGCCTGTGAAACACCAGGATGGTAGTTTATGGCTGGGTCGGGATTCAAACCCAGTCTAGACAGCTTAGAGGTGAGTGTGTGTACCTGTAGGCCATCCTGTCAGCCCTAAATGCATAGTGACATGCCTGTCCAAAAGAAGAAAAAAAACATTTATTGACTCGTGCTTGCAGCTAAAAACTAGAAGGTTCTCAAAATGGCGGCTCAGATGCATCTCTGAAAGCAAAACCAAAGGCAGACTTCGCTGGTAATAAAAGTCCAATTACATCTCAAGTTTCGTTGTGAAAGGTTTGTTCTTTATAATGGGAATAATGATGCTTTCGGTGATAAATGGTGGTGATCAATATATAATGTGCTCTGGTTATTATGGAGACAATTATTATGCTTATCGTTGTGATGTTCGAATGTTAATGACGATTTGTAAATGCGCAGCGCGTGTGCTGGAGCTCTCCATGCTCTCCGGGACTTCCCTGTGATTGGCTGCACATGTTCACGAGGGGATGAGGAGACCACCTGCCTCAACCTTTTCTGGTCTATCTGGGGGAACGGTGAGATGATGATCATCATAATACTTATAATAATTAATGATAGTCTGCCTGGAACGTCATTTATGACAAAAAGCAACCTACGTTCTATATGTTGTAACGGATCAACTTTTCCTTGACCTCCTAGTTATTGGGTCTTTGTAAAGCTACACCAACAGTGTGCCTGAGGATTCAAATAGGATGATAGAAATTGCATGAAAGTTTTTGCAAACAATTCTGGAGACATTATTTATTTATTTTTACGCTTTAAGTACTTTTAAATGCAAATATGATGAGGATTCATGTTTTTACATCAGGCATCTGTCCGCGTTGTAGAGCTGGTACAAGCATGTGGTGAATATATGTGTTTGAGTTTGTGGTGGCCACACAAGAGGGAACAGCAAGTGTTGGACACATGGACTGATGTCTGACAAAACAAAATGGAATCTCTATGTTACAGATTTATTATTACTAGGGCATGCCCGTACTATATATATATCTAAAATTATATCCCCCCCCTCTATTTACATGAAATGGTTTGGTCCAAAGCGAACGGCTTGCGAGTACGGTGACAATCCCCCCCCTCTATTTACATGAAATGGTTTGGTCCAAAGCGAACGGCTTGCGAGTACGGTGACAATCCCCCCCCCCTCTATTTACATGAAATGGTTTGGTCCAAAGCGAACGGCTTGCGGAGTTTGGTAAAGAAATCGCCATAGCGTGCACAAACGCGCAGGAAAGCGAAAGAATCGCAAATTAGTTTTAATTAGTTTTAAAACATAGTTTAACGCCAACATAGTTTGCCAACGTGAAATAAATGAATACGCTCTCAAATGTGCCGTCCGAGGCAGAGTCTGTTCGCCACGTTCGGCACACGTGATAGCTCGCTGCTCTCTGATTGGTTGAATCGTTTTTTGGACATAGCTCGGTAACTACTTGTCCGATTAATTTCAAACCTTGAAAAGGCACATCCTCGGGTCCCCAGCAATATACCTGGCAAGTTGCAAGTATATCGCACCCGTGGTTGTCGAGAAACAGCGGTCACAGACAAACAAACAAACACACACACAGACACACACACACACACACACACACAGAGATTAGTGGAATTATAGATAGACTAGGGCATGCCCGTACTATATATATATCTAAAATTATATCCCCCCCCTCTATTTACATGAAATGGTTTGGTCCAAAGCGAACGGCTTGCGAGTACGGTGACAATCCCCCCCACCCCCTATTTACATGAAATGGTTTGGTCCAAAGCGAACGGCTTGCGAGTACGGTGTTTTTTATCGGACCCGTGGAATTATAGATAGTAGTTTTAATTAGTTTTAAAACATAGTTTAACGGCAACATAGTTTTCCAACGTGAAATAAATGAATACGCTCTCAAATGTGCCGTCCGAGGCAGAGTGTGTTCGCCACGTTCGGCACACGCGATAGCTCGCTGCTCTCTGATTGGTTGAATCGTTTTTTGGACATAGCTCGGTAAGTAATTGTCCGATTAATATGAAACCTTGAAAAGGCACATCCTCGGGTCCCCAGCAATATACCTGGCAAGTTTAAAGTATATCGGACCCGTGGTTGTCGAGAAACAGCGGTCACAGACAAACAAACAAACAAACAAACAAACACACATACAGAGATTACTGGAATTATAGATAGACTAGGGCATGCCCGTACTATATATATATCTAAAATTATATCCCCCCCCTCTATTTACATGAAATGGTTTGGTCCAAAGCGAACGGCTTGCGAGTACGGTGACAATCCCCCCCCTCTATTTACATGAAATGGTTTGGTCCATTCGCAAAGCCAAAGCGAACGGCAGTTACGAATCGCAGTTACGATGAATCGCAAAGTAGTTTTAATTAGTTTTAAAACATAGTTTAACGCCAACATAGTTTGCCAACGTGAAATAAATGAATACGCTCTCAAATGTGCCGTCCGAGGCAGAGTGTGTTCGCCACGTTCGGCACACGCGATAGCTCGCTGCTCTCTGATTGGTTGAATCGTTTTTTGGACATAGCTCGGTAAGTAATTGTCCGATTAATATGAAACCTTGAAAAGGCACATCCTCGGGTCCCCAGCAATATACCTGGCAAGTTTAAAGTATATCGGACCCGTGGTTGTTGAGAAACAGCGGTCACAGACAAACAAACAAACAAACACACATACAGAGATTACTGGAATTATAGATAGACTAGGGCATGCCCGTACTATATATATGCCCGTACTATATATCTATCTAAAATTATATCCCCCCCCTCTATTTACATGAAATGGTTTGGTCCATTCGCAACGCCAAAGCGAACGGCGAACGGCTTGCGAGTACAGTGACAATCCCCCCCCTCTATTTACATGAATGGTTTGGTCCATTCGCAACGACCACAGAACCCCCCCCTCTATTTACATGCAATGGTTTGGTCCAAAGCGAACGGCTTCCGGAGTTTGGTAAAGAAATCGCCATCGCGTGCACAAACGCGCAGGAAAGCGAATGAATCGCAAATTCGTTTTTATTAGTTTTAAAACGTAGTTTAACGCCAACATAGTTTGCAAACGTGAAATAAATGAATACGCTCTCAAATGTGCCATCCGAGGCAGAGTGTGTCCTCCACGTTCGGCACACGCGATCGTTCGCTGCTCTCTGATTGGTTGAATCGTTTTTTGGACATAGCTCGGTAAGTAATTGTCCGATTAATATGAAACCTTGAAAAGGCACATCCTCGGGTCCCCAGCAATATACCTGGCAAGTTAAAAGTATATCGGACCCGTGGTTGTCGAGAAACAGCGGTCACAGACAAACGTACAGACAGAGATTACTGGAATTATAGATAGATTTATCAAAAAAAAGATGTAGTTGAAAATGTTTCTTTCAATTTGCCTTTTGGACCAACTTGCTTTGCAGATCAATTGGTCAGTCCATATGACCACACCGGAACCAACATAAAGGACTTGGTTGTCCCTCACCCTGGGGCAGGTATGTACTGTTTCCATCTTATTGAACTCCCATAAACCCCCATTGTCTTGGCAAACCCTTCTTGGAAAGCACTCCTCTGTGATTGGATTTCACCTCGAGCAAGTATTTGTAGATCATGGGATAACCTAGGCTGAGCTGTGATTTCTGTAATATGTACAAGATGGTTTCCAGGTAATCTGATATTCATTATATCCCAGATAATCATAAAAGATAGACAGGCCGCTGAAGGTTTGTAAAGTGGTAGTGGCAACATCTGGCAATTGCCTGGGAAGTTTTGCCGCTACTGTGCAAATTATTCTGGGTATTTTGAAAAAGACTGCGAAAAGTGTCCTCTGCTGGGGAAGGGAATTGGCTACTGAAGTTACTGGTGAGCAAAATGTGAAAGGGGCAAAAACTTTACAGGACATTATTGTAAACTTCAGCGATTCCCGTCTCTCAGGGAGGAAGTGTGCTGGGTGATGCAAGTGGTTTTCACGCGTGTGAGAATCGGTGCAGGTTAACCTCGAACATATATGTAATTCTGAACTTTCATTCACTGATAATATCTTATTATATACATTGATTTTTTTGTATACAAGATCGAGGCTCGTGTAAGAGCGAACATCAATTACAAAAAAACAAACGGACACACAAAACATACAATAAAGGGAGCGGGAGAGAAGATGGGGAGGGAGAGGGAAGCACACAAGTACAACAGCAGAGAACAGGGACTTTGGGAGATCTGTGGGAGGGAGAGGGCCTGGCGGGACGGGGCATGGGAAGGGGGGAGGGGTGGGAGAAGTATAAAACACATGGACACTGCTAGGACTTCCAGGAAAGAAGTCAGTATTTCAAAAAAAGTGGATCCGGGGTGAATTAGCGGGGGTAGAAAAGATCAAGGTTTTGGATGGGGGAAGACAAGAGATGGTGGTGAACAGCTGTTTTAAAGACCTGGAGGGAGGAGTGGGATTGAAGAGAGTGAGGGAGTTTGTTCCAGATGCGGAAGTAAAGAGGAATGAAGGAGTGAAGGTGAGTGAATTGAAGATTGAAAGTTTTTGCAAAAAATTCGTTCAGGATAAGCTAGAACCACCCTTGTAAGCATCGTTTTGGGCATTGGTACAAAGCTACAATGAAGAAAACTGTGTTTGCGTTTGTTCTTGTTGGTTACAGTGAATCATGATGCCTGCTTGGATGCTACACTGCTCTGCAACCGTAATAAAAGTTGCTCGCAACTACGTACCGATTACATCGTGGCCTGCGGCCCTCGAATACAGACCCGGCCTCCAAGGGGCACGCAGGCGCAGCGTCCATCCTGCTTCCAACACCGTTGTCGCCGCGCCCTGCGCTCCTTCGTCACCCGCGCCCCATCCGCCCTCTCCATGAATCTCTTCCTTTGCTCGTGTGGCGGGGACAGCGTGGAGCGATGCCGAATGCGCAGACACAAGTCGATCGTCCCGTCTTGCTCGCATTCGCCTCCTCGTGACCTGTACGGCAGTTTCTCAGAATGTCCCGAGCTCCTCTCGAGCTGTCAATCGAATCCTCTTTGTCGGTGGGTCCTGGTTATAGGACTTCTGGGAGTCTTGATGTGCCACAAAGCCGATAGGGTTACGGACTGTAAACCCACACCTGAATTTGCTAATTCATATGTTTGTGAAAACCCAGGAAGGATGAGTTGTTTTATAATAAGGAAAATGTAGAAGTTTTGATCAAGAAGCAATAATTGTATCACAGGATCAAGAACTTGGCACCTGTTTCAGTTGATTCACCAGGGTAGCTAATCTCCCTTTCCGGGGAACATAAGCCCTTACAACAATTTCCTATGCACGTCTCGTGGGATTTTGTATGCGTTTGCTAAGAATCTTAAATCGTAAAAGGTTTTCGTTGGAGAACGAACACGATTGCTCTTTGAGGTTTGCTAATTTGTCACAGATGACTGTTCAGGTTGCCAAAGGGTGGCTTTTCTATATTGAGGTATGATGGCTATATAAGGTTTGAGGATACGTGACGTGTAACGGTTAAACCTAAACACTGGTATGCTGGATAAAACGTTTTCATTTCCTGACTATTTTGTTTTCTTTGCATTATTACTTTTACATGCCGATGTTTTCTTTCCTTTTTTTTGACTTTAAAGCTCCCGCTGGGTGGATTACCAAATTCACTGCCAATCAGATCTGAACCACTTGACCAGATGCACGAAGCGCAGTCACGCGGCATGTCTGCATTCCTTTGTAGGCCTCATCGGTAAGCTTCACTTCATAGCACAGGTATTGCTGTGTCCTGTGCCTGTATATTTGTTTATTTTACCCCTTTCTTCCCCACATCCATTTATCGTAACAGTTTATTAATTTAATTAATTCAGCTGTTTTATAATTTAACTAGTATAAAGCCCGTCAAAAATGACGGGTTGGAACAGTTTTTGACGGTACAGCCACGTCTGAAGTCTGGGCCTAGTGTCAGGAGTGCTTATATCATCTTTATTTGTTAGAGACATAACATCCTACAGACATAAATGAACACGCGTTTTACTCTGCGCACATTGCACATCACGTGCAGAAAATTTCACCTCCCTGTGCCTTGTATTTATTGTGATTAAAAAAATACCGCTTCTGTACACCAACCTTGAGGCTCAGTTTGCAAGCCACCATCTACAATTCCAATGTAAGAGGCATAATTACCCTTCTTCTTTTGGGTCTTCGGAGTCCTTTGTGTCCTTTGGGGTCTTTTATGTCCTCTGGGTCATTTTGGTCCTTGGGGTCTTCAATGTCTTCAGTGTCTTTTGGGTCTTCTAGTTCATCGGTGTCTTTTTGAGTCATTCGAGTATTTTGGGTCCTCAATCTGGATATTTGGGGTATTTAAGGGTCTTCGGTGTATTTTGTGTGTTAGAGGTAATTTGGGGGTCCACTGGGTCCTCAGGGTCTTTAAGGGGCTCCGGGATCTTTTCGGTCTTTTGGATTGTTTAGGTCTTTGGGGTCTTTCGGGTCTTTAAGGGTCTACTGGGTATTTTGGGTCTTCAGGGTCTTTTTGGTCTTCTGGGTCTTTTCAATCTTTTTGGTGTTCAGGGTTTTGGGGGGTCTTCTTGGTCTTTAAAGGTCTTTTGGATATTTTGTGTCTTGGGGTCTTTTGGGGTCTTTTCAATCCTTTCAGTAACCGGGATCTTTTGGGTCTTTGAGCTCTTTTTGGTCTTCAGGGTCTTTTCGATCTTTTCGGTTTTTGGGGTATTTAAAAGTCTTTGGGGTATTTTGGGTCTTTGAAGTATTTTGGGTCTTCGTGGTTGTTTGGGTCTTTAACAGTCTTCAGAGTATTTTGGGTCTTCAGGGTCTTTGTGGTTTTTGGATCTTTAAGGGTCTTGGTGTCTTTGGGGTATTTTGGGTTTTCAGGGACTTGTTTGTCTTTTAAGTCCTCTGGGTCATTTCGGTCCTTAAGGGTTTTTGGGGTATTTTGGGTCTTTGGGGTATTTTGAGTTTTCAGGCTCTTTTGGGTGTTTAATAGTCTTCAGAGTCTTTTTGGGTCTTTGGGGTAATTAAGGGTCTTCGGGGCATTTTAGGCCGTCGGGGTGTTTATGGGTTTTCGTGGTCTTTAAGGGTATTCGGGGTCTTTTGTGTCTTTAAGGATATTGGGGCCTTTTAGGGGGTTTTGGGTCTTTGGAGTATTTTGCGTCTTTTGGGTCTTTAAGTCTTCAGTGTTTTTGGGGTCTTCAGGGTATTTTGGGTGTTTGGGATCCATTGGGTCTTCAGGGTCTTTTGTGTCTCTGGGTCATTTGGGCCTTCAGGATTGTTTGGGTCTTTTGGATCCTCAGGGTCTTTTGGGTCTTCATGGTCTTTTGGGTCTTCTGGGTATTTTGGGTGTTTGGGGTCCATTGGGTCTTTAGGGTATTTTGGGTCTATGATGTCCATTTGGTCTTCATGGTCATTTCAGTCTTTGGGGTCCTCAGAGTATTTTGGGTCTTCATGGTCTTTTGGGTATTTAACAGTTTTCATGGTGTTTTTGGTCATTTGGGTCTTCGGGGTATTTTGGATTTTCAAAGTCCTTGGGGGTCTTCTGAGTCCTTGGGGTCTTTCGGGTCTTCTGTCATTTGTGTCCTTGGGGTTATTTGGGTCTTTTGTTTCCTCGAGGTCTTTTGGGTCCTTGGTGTCTTTTGGGTCTTCATGGTATTTTGTGTCTTTAACAGTCTACTGGATATTTTGGGTGTTTGGGGTCCATTGGGTCTTCAGGGTATTCTGGGTCCTTTGGGTGTTTTGGTTCCTCCGAGTCCTTTAGGTCTTTTTACCAGTTGACACACAGTCATGTTCAAAGATTGCCTCTTAAACTCCCCACTCAACTCAAACAAACTTTAAAACCTAGCCTTATGAAGGGGGACAGACAGACAGACAGACACACACACACACACACACACACACACACACATTGTGTTTTATATGGTAGATTGTTTTACTAGTTCGGTCAACGTCAACCCTCTTTCACTGCAATTTCCTCTTCCATGTGAATAAGAACTTTATTTAAACCCTGAACTAACATTTTCTGGATGCATTTCAAAATCTACAGTTTCTACATCTAGTGGTCATCCCCACCTGTTTTTCAAGCAATGGATTCCATCAATTGAAAGCCAACAAGAGTAGGTTAACCACCTTGGGAAATGAGGTGTCGATGACATTTCTGACCATCAGCCCATCGTCAGAGCGAAAGAGTGGTTGGATACAAACGCTCATAGATTTCCACTCATCACAATTCTATGATGAACAAGTGTCATTCAAATTGCCTCCTGCAATAAGCACAAGATCGCCTTTTAGTTTGAAAGCATCTTTTAAAGAATCCTTTGAATCATTCTTTTTGTCTGCATTTTCAGAATGCGAACCACACTTTGCACATTCCGTATACTTTTTTCTATCTGCAAAGAGGACTCCTTAAATCATCGTCTTTTTTTCCCCTTGTAGAAAGCAGACCACACTTTCCATATTTTGTGCACTTTTGCAAGCAGCTTGGTATCAGCACTCATCGTTTTCCACTGATCACAGTCGTCTATGACGAAGCGTCATTCAAACTCCCTGCTTCAATAAACGTCGGTTCATCTCTTAGCTTGAAAGCATCATTTTGAAGGACCCTTTAAATCATAATTTTTGTCTGCACTTCCAGAACGCAGACCACACTTTCCATATTCCGAGCACTTACCCCGACAGCTCAAACCTGCTAAAATGTTTTGTCACTTTAACCACCATTGACAGATCCTTGTCGTTTTGATGTTCTTCTCAGCAAGTGCATCGCTTGATCAAATTGCTGATGGGGAAACAAACAACCAAGTATCTGTGAGCTGCTTCTCATGTGTGGAGGGATGGTCATTTGTGGGAATGAATGATGAATCACCTGAACATCATGGGTCCTTTGTCATTTGGGTCCTTGGTGTTGTTTGGGTCTTTTGGATCCTCAGGGTCCGCCAGGACCCAAAATCAAAATGCGCCATCCCTAACATGAGCACACGGCATTAATCGTTGAAAAGCAGCGTTTATTATTGATTATTTGACTGTACCAAGTCCATTCGACCGTTTGCTTCCTGAGACCCACACACAAGCTGAACATCTCAGCCGGTGTCGTGGATATTGAAGCGTTCACCTAAAAATTTTACAAATGTCTTACCATGTGTAAGATATTTGTCGTTGGGGCATACAGAGGTGAACTATATAACCTGTTGATTAACATGCACAAGCAAACACTCCCACCCTCAGATCTCCGATCCATCGTTGAACTACATATTCCAACATGGCCGTGAATATTGATGGAAAATAGCTTGATCATGTCCTTGTTGGCATCTGTCCTTAATTCGGATGTGGAAAACGAGTACCGGTACACTTGAAATGACTGCGATTTCATTTTTTTGGTTCCTAGTTGTGAGAAAGGATCTTGCAGAAAAATATATGATGTTCTTCCGTCCGATTCATTCCAAGAAACTGTCGCCTTCATTACGAAAACACCAGTGACGCTGTTGGTGGAGAGCAGGCCTGTTCAGTCGTTGCTCCTCTCTGGCAATACGTGGCATCCGCTTTCCCGTCACATTTCCACTCATCTGGCAGAGTGTTTGCATTTTCCGTGCAGGACCTTTTCTATAAAGCAGAGAGCATCTTTGGCACTTAACTCCGACTTTCCAATAAGTACACTTGTGAGCAAACGTATTGATGATTCACTTGGATAATGACAAATCGATCTCTATTCAGAGGTTGCACATCCACGTGTTTTCTAAAGAAATGTGGCCGTGTCGATCTTCCAGGTACAGATATCGGGCCTGAATTTGCCCAAGATGGAGACGAGGTCCGACCGCCGTGCAGGTGCGAGCGCAGTGCCAACAAGGCAGATGCCTGCCGAGACATTTTGCGGATGTTCACCCCAAACCCATGTCTCGGTAAGATGTTATTTATTTATTTGCTCATTTATTTGATTAAAATTCGTGCATTGCAGAGCTTGCATTGCATGTACATGTACAAATGTTGCGCACGTATGATATGCCGACCGCACTGATGTGCAACAAGGCCTTCGGCCAAGCCTGAATGGTGTTCGAATTTGGACCGGTGTCATCCCTTTCCCTCCAGATCCTGGTAAATTGCTCAATTTAAGTGAAAGTTCAGAATACATGTTTGAACAGATCGTCTTTGTGATCACGGGAAAAACACAGAAGTCTCTCCCACAATGAAATGTATTTTTCTTTTAATAATTATCCCCAGAATTTCTGGACCCGTGCTCTGGAAAATGAAGAATATAATTGATGCTGCATAATTTTCAAGTACAAAAGGTTATTTTGAGGACAACGGTTTGTGGAAAGTTCACTATTTGTGGCCTTCAATTTGTGTATACCCTAATGCGCTGCGCAGTGACATCATCCTCGAATATTTTTGTTTCCAATGATGTAAATGCCCAAAGTCTTGTTGTCTTTGTAAGCGTATGCATATCCCGCTTCCCTTGTTTATTTCAGAAAGTGCCATGCGCAGCTTGGCCGATCCGGACTATATGGAACGTCACCTGACCACCATGGAGACCTCCCATTGGACAGATGAAACTTCCTCCAATCCTTCTCTTGTCCAATCAGTCATAACGGCTTTGCCAGCACACTTTAGCATGATGAATACATGTGGAAATGAGGTGTGTACATTAAAATGTTGTGATTATGATTATTATTATTAATTTGTTTGGAGAAATCTGATCATGAACGTTACCAGAAGTCAGCCATGACCTGAGGAACGAAATAACTACATATTATTAATTAACATAATTAATTGTTTTGTTATTTTTGCTTTAAAATTCACAATACCTCTTGCAAATGACCATTAGGCATTTATCCAGGTAGCCAACGGAGCCAGGTCGAGTCTGACTAACTGTTGGTACAGCTGGCAAGGCGTCCAGGCAGAGTTGTTTCAGCGTCGTTGCCCACCTGGGTACCATCTGTTCTTTCAATCAGTCATCTCTTGAAAATTAAGTTACCTTGAGAATAGGTGAGTTCCGCATGGTCAGAGTTTCAGAGCCCTTTGATGTTTTCGCCTAAAAACTTTCAACTTGCCAACTATCTTCTAACAAAACGACACCAATAAACATCACGTGACAAAACCTAATGTACTCAGTTATTCCACCTCCAATAGTCAATAAGCTGAATGGCTATAATTAGGCAGGTATTCCACCAATAGGATGCGTGTGACATCATTTTAACTTTGAAACCTGAAGAATAACTTTGTCTCTACGGCGAAATGATTTAGCATGGCCTTAACTACTCCCTCAAAGAGACGATTACCCGCAGCGTTGGTGAGATTAGAAATTTACTCCAAGAGAAAAGAAAATCTACTTGCTCTGTAGTCCTGAGCCTTGCTTTTCTTATTTCCTCTGGTTTTCTAAATTCTGATTGCCGAAGTTGGAATGAAGTCTCGATGTGGAAGCCACTGTCCAATCCACGTGGGCTTAATTTAATTACTTAAATGGCCTGATGGTACGTGACCTGAGATGAGTCGCATCCCTTGACATGAAAATTGGTTGTTGCTAATAAACCTTCAGCTTATTGACAAATTCTTGCGTTACAATACACGTGAAGAAAAACGATTTTTTTTTTTTACAACGCTTGTATTTATCAGCTGCAGTAATTGGTAGATAAAGGCAAACAGTCAATAATCAATATCCAACCAATGATTATTCGAAAAGGGAGATCTGGAGGTTGTTGAGCCTTTGCAGGGAGACATTCGGCGATTGTAGGGCACTAATAAAGCCGATGAGCGACGAACCAGAGAAAAGTTTAAACAATAGTCATTTGTATTGAGATTTTGACTAATTCCTTCATTTTCAAGTCATGCAAAGACTGTGCAGGATGGACTGAGCTCATGCAAATGAGTCAGAACCATCATGCTTTATGCAACTCAAATATATTTACACTCGAGCACTGCAACTTGTATTCGTCTTCTTCTTTAACTTCAATGGCCCCTTTAATGGAATATAATTTATTCCCACATTTTTTGGGGTTGGCACGGGAAAGTTATGGGCCAAAATCTTGCACGAACCGGCTGGCCAACCCTGACGTCCGACAATGGTCATTTGAGCAGGAATTTGTAATTTGTTCAGTTCAGGATGCCAGAGCTAACTCACCTACTGTTATGAATGACACCTTAGATGATGTTTAACGTCTATGTTCAGCTTATGCTGGCGGACGGGATGCCCAGCTTAACATCGGTCCATGGGACGGTGCACTTTGTAATACAATGCCCCGCTTGTGAAGCACCAATCCGATAGTTTTGTAGTCGGGCCGGGAAACAAACCTATACTAGACAACTCAAAGGTAAGTGCATCATCCTGTCTGACCTCGCACTCGAGGATTACAACGGTTAATTACAATGAACGTTTTGATTTTGAAGTAAGTCGGAATGTGTGATCTATCTATAATTCCAGTAATCTCTGTACGTTTGTACGTTTGTACGTCTGTACGTCTGTACGTTTGTCTGTGACCGCTGTTTCTCGACAACTACCGGTCCGATATACTTGAAACTTGCCAGGTATATTGCTGGGGACCCGAGGATGTGCCTTTTCAAGGTTTGAAATTAATCGGACAAGTACTTACCGAGCTATGGCGATTTAGCCGTTCGCCGTTCGCTTTGCCGTTGCGAATGGACCAAACCATTCATGTAAATAGAGGGGGGGGGGGGGGGTTCTGTGGTCGTTCGCTTTGGCTTTGCGAATGGACCAAACCATTCATGTAAATAGAGGGGGGGGTTCTGTGGTCGTTCGCTTTGGCTTTGCGAATGGACCAAACCATTCATGTAAATAGAGGGGGGGGGGTTCTGTGGTCGTTGCGAATGGACCAAACCATTCACATCGAATCATCGAATCACATCGAATGGACCAAACCGTTCGCTTTGGACCAAACCATTGCATGTAAATAGAGGGGGGGGTTCTGTGGTCGTTGCGAATGGACCAAACCATTTCATGTAAATAGAGGGGGGGGGGGATATAATTTTAGATATATATATAGTACGGGCATTGGCAAGGAACGGGCACCCACGTACGGGCAATGCCCTAGTAATTTACAAATGCAACAAGAAAAAGAGCAATCAGAGATTGCAAACCCTCATCAGGATGTATTTTCAGTGGTTTGTAAGGCTTTCATGTTAAAACAAATATGGCGGCCGAACCACGTGACCGATGACGTCATCATTATTATTTTTTTCTTAACTAATTTATTCCTAGATTATGCTCAAGAAATTTCATCTTGATCGGATGAAGTTTTGTACTTGTCGAATTATGACGTCATAATGGAGGCACCTATGACATCATCATTAACTTATTTTAATCCCCATGGAGAGTTCTTCACAATGAGCCATGTCTCAATTTTTTCTATTCAGCACTTTCCGAGATATAGAGGTGCAAATGTTTTCGATTTTTCCAAGATGGCGGCCAAACCACGTGACCTATGACGTCATAATTATCATTAAAAAATTGTACAGGTGGAGTTGCACCTATGGTGAAAATTTCCTGTCAATCGGACCAACGGTTGCAGAGAAAATCATTTATTCTGTGCGGACAAACACACAAACGGACAAACGGACTCAAATGCAATACCCTCTCCTCTGGGATGGTAATAAGATAGTCCTAATCAAACTTTGTGCCAAGTTTGAACACAATTCGCAAGGTTGAACCAAGTTATTGTTGCAAACTATTCTTTGCAATGTTCTCATTCCATTTATCCTTCATTTAATCAAGGGCTGCATGTTTTGCAGATATCACCAGGTGGCTCATTAAACTCCACACAGAGAGGTTGCCTTATCAAGGTAAGTGATGAAACGTGCATCTGTCTGTCTGGTTGTTCGGGTATTTACTTACACCTGACTGTGAATTTCAGCCTTTAGGTTTCCGTCCTGATAGTCAGCAACGTAAGTTTGGCTTGGAGGTAGTTTGGCTTGGAGTTTGGCTTGGAGGTTGAGAAGCCACCCTGAAAATGTTCATTGTCCTATTTACCTGGCGTGGTAGCTTTCATGTGTTATTCTTGTTGACCATTATGGCACAAAATTAATTTCACATTTTGTTGTTGATTTTTTTTTTTTACGAATAGGAAACCAGCACCTTTTTGTATACATAGTCAAGGCCTATGGAAGAGCAAGAACACAGAACGAATCAGGATCCAGCATAGCAAAAGGAACAGCAGAAGGAGAAGGGGGAAATACCAACAGCAGGGCGGAGAGAGGAAATACACGGGAACGGACAAACGAGGGATGTGGGTAACGATGACGCATGCAAAGATCAAGGTTTTAGATGGGGGAAGATAAGAGATGGTGGTGAACATCTGTTTTAAAGACATGGAGGGAGGAGAGGGATTGAAGAGAGTGAGCGGGTTTGTTCCAGAGGCGGGAGAAAAGAGGAATGAAAGAGTGAAGGTGAGCAGAGAGTCTTGATCTTGGCAGTTTCACCAGAAGAGGGTTGCTGGCAGATCTTGTGTGACCTGTAGGAATATTTTGGGGACAGAGCACAGACAGAGCTGGGGGAGCTAGGCCGGAGAGGAGTCGGTAGAAGACAGAAAGACCACCAACCTGCCTGCGGAGAGTGAGTGAAAGTCCCTCAGAGTTAGCTTCATCGCTTGAAATTCTGAAAGCTTTGGTTTTAACAGCGTGAAGCCGAGCTAGGTGTGAGGCAGAAGCACCGGCCCAGAGGGGAGAACAGTATGCCATTGAGCTGCGGAGGAAAGCCTTGTATGTGGTGAGGAGCTCAGGGGTGCCAAGGAAGGACTTCGCATGACGGAGGATGCCCAGTCGGCGACTGGCTTTGGAGGCCAGCTTGGAAATGTGGTTTTCCCAGGAAAGATCATGGCAGATAGTGAGACCCAAAAGCTTGAGTGACAAAACTTATTGGAGAGGATTGTTGAGAAAGTAGATGGGAGGGTTATCCAGTCGGTCTTTTCAGAGAGACATAGTGTGAGTGAGATTTGTCAGGATTGAAAGACATGTTCCACTTATTTGACCAGTCTGTGATTTTGTCCAGGTCTACAGAGAGTGAGGAGGCTGCAGACTGCCGATCTGAGGGATGAGGAATGGAGCGGCAGAGAGTGGAGTCAGCAGCAAAGAGATAGAGAGGATTTTCCAGAGAGTCGGAGAGATCATTGATGAAGACCAGAAAAAGCACAGGGCCCAGAACACTGCCTTGGGGAACTCCAGCCTGAACAAGAAGGGGAGATGAGAGAAATCCATTCAGGGCCACACGTTGACTATGACCAGAGAGGAGGTCAGCAAGCCATGCGTGGAGATTTCCATGGATACCATAGGAGGAGAGTTTGTTGAGCAGAGCGGGGTGCCAGACCATATCGAAGGCACGTGATATGTAAACCCTAAAAATCCCTAACCCGAAAAGCCATAAAAGAAAGGTGAGAAATTTGGAAAAAGGTGAAGACGTGGGAGGGGGAATTCTCTGTATCCACACTCAGATTTCTGCATATGCGCTGGTCAAATCAAAGCAAAATTATTTCGTTTCCTTATGGGGAGGAGGAAATTCCTCCTTAGGAAATGTTCCGCTGTGCACGACGGTGAGAAAGGCGGCGCCATTTATGTGATGTCACTGCTACCCAGGGTACCTCAGGAAGTGATTGCACTCTGCCCAAACTCAGTGGCTGTGTTTGTCTCGTCTACCAGTCTTGGGTTGTGTTGTGTATGTTCATCTGTTTGTCCATGGGAGTGTGTGTCAGCACAATTTCGAGCAAATAAATAAATAATTAAAAACACAAAATTGGCAAATGACATAACCTGTGAGCTGTCCAGTGGTGAACACCAATATTATTGATTATATCTCTCTGTATTGACGTGATTCATCCAGTACCTTAACCAATTCCTTTTCATGACCTGCTTTTTGTGTCCCTAACCTGTCCCCATGTCCCCATGACCTGCTTTAAAATGCATGTTGTGTGTTGTTGTTGACCTGCTTTTTGTGTCCCAACTTTTTGTATCCTTCCAGACAGATTGTTCCAAATGACAATAATTGTTCACGTGAAACACACCTGTTTTATTCTTATATTTCCTTACCATTTACCTGCCTTCAAAATGTTGCTTGCAAATTATTTTTTTGCCGCTTATCAATTCAAAAACGGTTATTTGATTTTATTTTCATCCATTATCTTTAATATTTGATTTCATATCTGCTAAGCAACCTGCTTTTGTAGGTGTTAAAAAATTAGATTTTGTTTGTTGATACGGAGGCCTTTATCATTCTGGGTCCTTCCTCTTGTGTGAACCCTCTGTTTTTTTGCACATCGTTGCCAATTATTTCTCAGGAGGTAATCTTCACTCTGCCGTACGTGCTGACACCAAACCTTTTGGCGGTGGGGGGCTGGTTCTCTTCTTTACCACCAACAACCCAAAGACCCTTTCTTTGCAGAACTCTTCGCGTCACAGGCTGTCTGATGGCTCCCGGAATGCCAAGTCATCCACATCTCCCAGCTACTCCTGCACTGCCGCTCTCATCACGCTGGGGTTGATGTGGTACTAAGGATGCATAGAAGATAAGACTGCATTACATAGCGAGTATTATATCCACCTGATTGCTCAGAAGATTGCCTTCTTCAAATCTCTTTGTGGTTAGGGGCTGGTGATGGCGGCTAGCTAACCAAGCACTAAAGTGAGAGCAGCTGTTGCACTGCCTGATCGGTGGCACGCAACTTCATCTGAGATGTGAAAATCAAAAAATAATCTTCCTTCTTATTCTTCTTCCTCCTTTTATTTATCTCCTTTTCCTTCTCCTGCTTCCTTTTTGTTATTTAAAGTGCTGGAGGCATATTTCATAAACATTAACCCAAATTGCACTGTTTCTGGACAAAATGATGTTGATGAACAAAAAAAACAACTGATGGACAAAACTGTTGTGATGTTTTCCCACCGTTTGCATCACCAAAACGTTTTTGTTTATTGTAAATAAAACCACGTTGGACAGAGGCCACGGGCTCCTCACATTGTCCCACGTCCAAAGCTTGGCCCGGACCAAACCCTTTGGCTTTACGTACAGCAGCTGTTATTCCGTTACGCTTCCTCACTTTGAATTAGCCTTACAATCTGGACCGGATGTTGCTGTCGGTGAGAGATGTGGTGTGATTGCCAGCATCCAAGCGTGTATCTGATATGCATCCCTCATTTCTGGGCATGGCTTTGATCGGCGAGCAGATAGTATCACGTTTGATGCTTGATGGGTATTTTGCAAAGGGCTTTCAGACGGGGCTCTAAGAAGTGTTGTATCGAGTCTATTTATTATTGTAATTGTTGTTATTTTCTATTGACAATGTTAACGGATATTGACTTTGATACGCATCTTTTGAGGTAGTGTATTGCTATGCATTGCTTGGGTGAAGATTAAATAAAACTAATGATAAGCTTTGATTATTGAACAGTTTAACCTGGAGATAAAACTTGTAGGTGTGTGTGTGTGGGCTTGTGGTGTAGGTGTGTGTGTGTGTGTGGGTGTGTGTGTGTGTGAGAAAGTAGAGGTATTGAAAGAGGTGGAGAGGAGATAGGGGGACGGGGAGGAAGAAAGGGAGAGAGTCATCATCATCGGAAGCCCACAGCCCTAACGAAGCCAGCCACTCTGACCGGATTTCCACAGGAATGGAATATAAGAAAGGGGTAAAAAAAATTCGGGATAAAGGGGGCATTGGGGCCACAATACGAAGACTGCGGAAGTTGGAGATTTGCAGTAGACCGGACGTCCTAGTGGGAGAGAGGGAGAGGGGTTGGGGGTGGAGGAGAGAAGTGGGGAAGTGGAGAGAGGTTGATGGAGAATCCAAAGCACTCAACATATATCAAAGGGAGAAGCAGAAGACAGGAAAGTTAAATATGAACTTGCAGAAAATAAAAAACAACAACCAGAGAAGAAACACTTTTTACAGTTGACGATAGAATGTAGATTTGAAAGTGCATGGGTGACCGTTTGTCGTATGGGAACATTTTAACATGGATCTGTGGTTTTCTATACTGCATGATGTCTGGAAGGCATGCTGGAGAGTTATTGAACACCTTTGCATCGGTGCCTTCTTGTGGATGTGAATCCCTTGTAACACAATGAGTGCAGCTCCCATTGAGGAAGAAAAACGAGCTATTTGAAGTCCTAGACCTTTGCCCTTTTCTGTATACACTAAACCATACACACACGAGAGACCAGGCAGCTGCTGCCTCTCTCTGTCAAATGTGTATCGCCTCTTGAGACCGACCGTGATAGCCATGTTTGATAAATTTGTCTATTTTGGTTCTTTCCGATTGCATTTCAATTTGACCTTACATCATAATGCATTATTTTGGTGCTCTCTTGTTTTACATTGCCCCAGTGGTTGTACATTAGGTGTGATGCAGCTGTGTGAGCGGAGGAATACCGCTGATTTGTATCGGAGCCCCTGCATCCCACCACGCTTTTTTATTTTTAGGAAACACAGATCTGTGTTTATAAATTGTACATGCAGTGGTCAAAATGTTCTCCGAACAGGATCTTCACAGTAGTTCGAAAAATGGCAGATTTTATTTTGATTTTTCTCCACATTTCCACAATCGACCATTCAGTCGCTCATACTGCTGGACCTCACAATCATCTACAATCATTCCGAAGCAATATCTATATATATATATATATATATATATATATATATATATATATATATATATATATATATATATATATACACCCCTACATCAAAGCTTGTCTCCAAAGCATCGGAGGACTGAAGACTGCACATCCTCCATCATGTTACATCTTTTATTGGTAAATCTGACTTTACAGCCCACAAGGCCTCGATCGACTGTTCAATGGAGTGTGTTTCTCCCCTATTTCTTCATGCTCCCCACTTCACAACTTCCTATTCTGGCTACTGTGGAATCCAAAGCTCTCAATATCATCGACCCTTCCACAAAGAAGTATAAGCACATAGAATGCTCTCTCTCTCTTTCTCTCTCATCTAGACAAAATGATGGCCTCTCTGTTTTCTACCGACTCTCGTCCAGTCTTGTTCTCTCTGCTCATTCATTGCTAAGCCCCTCCAGGTCACACGTAGTTCTTCCCGCAACCCCTGAAAGGAGTGAAAGTTCCAAACTCCAGGCTTGTTGCTCAACTTTACTCCTTTGTTACTTTTTTCTCTGGTTTGTACAATCTCATTCCTCATTCCATTCTTGTTCCTTCAAGGCTTCAAGCAGGACACCACCATTTCAGGTCATCCGACTTCGCAACCCATGTGATCTTCGCTATAACCCACATCTCCCCATTTATTTGTAGGCTTCTATGTTTCCTTCCTTCTCTTCTACACCCACATTTGTTCATTCCGTTGTTGTGTCCATATGTTATGCCACACCCCACTCTTGTCAGTGCCTCATGTTCTACCCTCCTTCACATCACTCCTCCATTGGCCTAGACTTTGTATACAAATGATAATTATATGTAATTAGTAATTAAATCGGTTTTATTCCTCATATATACATATTTACTGTATATACACACACATATATGTGTGTGTATATATATATATGTGTATGTGTATATATATATATATATATATATATATATATTGTTATTATATATATATATATATATGAATCAATCACAAATCGATCACACACCACGATTCTGAAACGTGAGTCCTTTTGGATACACAAACTTCGGACAAAGGTCCCTCATGGCATAAATTTTGATGACTAAAGCATGTTCCCACATCAACCCAATCAAATTGTTAACCGTAACCCATTCATTCATTCATTCATTCATTCATTCATTCTACCTTTATATGTCATTTATATAAATATATAAATATATTATATGAATATAAATGGGATATGAATATATGCTTGTGTGTTTATGTATGTATATCTCTATATTTGTATATGCACGTGCACCCTAACTGTAACGTAAACGGTCACTTCCGTTGAACTTGGGGCTGGTGAGTGAACTTTGGCGTGGCTCTTCCTTCTGTATGCATTTTCTACACACATCACACATCTCACACACATATCACCATACATACTTGACTGATATACATGCCTGCTGTTTTTGTAGACTCAGAAGAAGACCTTTGTTGGTCGAAAGCTTGTCGACAATTAAAGATCGACGTCCTGAAGCTACGTCCGCGTCTTATTTAATCTAACGATTATTTATTCAATACAAATGAGACGCCCTGCTCGTACTTTGGAGTTTCTACTATTTCTTACATTTATATATATATATATATATATATACTCTGCACAATATATAGTGTACTATACTATATCTTATAGTAATAATAAAAGGTAGTGTCCGTCCGACCGTCTGTCTCCTCCATAAGTCCAAAACCATGAAACCGAATGGCTCCAAACTTTGCATGCATACACCTGAACCTCCAACAGATTGCAATGATGAAAACTGGGTGTTTTGGTGTGTTATAACACCCTTTTTGAAGATGATTAACGAGGTGCTCATGAGAAAAAACCCGAAAAGGCCTTACCAATATGGCGGCCTGTCATCTTGGTCAGCCCACTGCACCTCGCTGGGTTCTTTGCCACTTTGTTTCGGCCTATTGAAACGTGCCTTACCTTCGAAACACGATTGATAATTATCATTACATAATTGAAGCATATCATCAAAATCTGGATTTGGATATGAGGATTGAATGCTGTAGACTAAATAAATGTACAAATCTGTAGTGAAATTTGACAAACTTTACCATAGCTAGCGATTTTTATAACTAAGTGTATATATTCATTTATTTAAGCGAGGCTGTCGTTCTCCTTCTGGGGTTCGTTTTTTATTTATTTAACTTGATAATAATTTTTTTACTTAATTCATACTTCCATGGGATAGAGTTTCGCTCCACTGTACCTGCGATCTATTTTTAAAATTCCTCGGCCATTTCAACCAGAAGCAATCAGCTTGTTATCGCTTGCCAAGCCAGCCGTTCCTTATCACCCATTTCGTTGGAGTGCTTGCTGGAGTGCTTAAGCCGCTTGGCGAGGGTTCTACAAATGAAGTCAGAAATACCTGTGCAGTTATTTAATTAGTCACAAGACCAGGGAAGTTTCGGTGTGTTGTAACACCCTTTTTGAATATGATTAACGAGCTGAACCACCACTTGGTGAACACTATGCAGGCTGCTTTTGTGAGCTATGGCGTTACAGTAGACAGAGCTCCCTTTTTGTTTTTACGTACCCATTTTTTTATTGACTAACATTTTTGTGCGATATACTAACCCTCCCCTCCGTCCCCATCCCTTCCCCCCTCTCCCTTCCTCCTCTCATCCCCCCTGTCTTCATATTCCCATCAGGAAGCGACTCATTGTTAGTTGTTACCCAGCAACGCCGGATACTTTTGCTAGTACTATATAACACCATAGTATACAATATACTATAAAGTCTTGGCCAAAAATATTGGCACCCTTGCACTTATTTCAAATAATGCACCATTTCTTTCCGAAAATCGTTGAAACAAAAACATTATTTTGGTATCCACAAATGTATTTCTTTGGTTTGCAGTGAAAAAAAAAAAAAAAAAGCTGAAAAAAAACACTAAACCTTAGCTTATTCCACACATAAATCCTAAAATGGACTGGACAATTTTATTGGCACATTTTAGAAGTTGTTAGAAATAATTAGATTTCAAGCAGGTGCTTCCCCTTTACTTTGGAATTGAACTCACCTGTGGTGAGTTGCAGGTGCCTGCAATATAAAAATCACTCATTAATCAGTTTGAATCAAGAAAAGGAGTTATTCTGCTGTTTTGTGTCACTGTGTGTACCGCAATGAGCATGGAGAAAAGAAAGAAAACCAGATAATTGTCTGAGGAGGTCAGACACAAGATTGTAGCCAATCATGGACAATTTCAGAGCTACAAGTCCATCTCCAGACACCTTGATGTTCCTATGTCCACCGTACGAAATGTTATCAGGACGTTTAAGGCCCATGGCACTGCAGCCAACCTCTCTGGACGTGGCCACAAGAGAAAGCTTGATCGAAGATTGCAGCGAAGGATTGCTCAAATGGTGGAGAAAGCTCCTTGATCAACTGCCAAACCAATTCAAGCTGACATTCAGACACAAGTTATGACAATTTAAACTCTCACCATACATCGTCAACTCAATGAAAGGGGGTTCTATGGTAGGAGACCCAGGAGGACCCGACTGCTGAGAGAGAGAGACATAAGAAAGCCCGACTGGAGTTTGTCAAAACACACCGGACCAAGACAAAATCCTTCTGAGAGAATGTCCTGTGGACAGATGAGACCAAATTAGAGATGTTCGGTAAAGCACATCATCTCTGTGTTTACAGAAAACAAAATGAAGCATTCAAAGAAAAGAACACCTTCCCTACAGTCAAAAATGGAGGCACCAAGGCATTTTTGAGCGCAATGTTCAACCTAGTGTCAGAAAGCTGGGTCTTCATCGAAAGCCATGGGTCTTGCAGCAAGACAATGACCCCAAACACACTTCAAAAAGCACCCAGTAATGGTTCTAGACAAAACGCTGGACTGTTCTGAAGAGGCCAGCAATGAGTCCAGATCTAAATCCCATTGAACACCTGTCTGGAGATCTGAAATCAGCAGTTGGGAGAAGCCACCCTTCAACTCTGGGAGAACTGGAGCAGTTTGCACAAGAAGAGTGGGACAAACTGCAGGTAGAGAGGTGTATGAAGCTCATTCATGGCTATAGGAAGTGCTTGACTGCAGCTATTTTGTCCAAATGCTGTGCTACCCCATATTAAGTCTAGGGTGTCAATAATTTTGTCAATGCCACTTCTTTTTATTTTACTGATTTAAAAGGATATATTAAGTTCTGAATAAAAAACAAAGGTTCTGTAATATTAACAGTGAAATAAAGAATTGTGGAGACCAAATACTTTAGTCAATTTCAACTCATCTTTGGAGAAAATTGTGAGTTATTTGAAAAAAGTGCGAGGGTGCCAATATCTTTGGCCACAACTATGTATGTATATATATATATATATATACATACATACATACATACATACATATATATATATATATATATATATATATATATATATATATATATACACACATGCACATGTCTATCCAAAAATATAAAGTATTGGGATGTATGTGACTTTTGTGGGTATCTCCGTGCAAGAATTGTTTGAACATCCTACTTGCAGATTTTAAATGGTCTCCCTTATTGGGTCAGAAGGTTTTCCTTTTTCCGCATGTGTAAATTTTTAATAAGGAAAAAACGCCTGCACAGACCTTTTTCTAAAGGTCAACCTCTGGTTCGAGAGCATAATTCCAGAAAAAGCAATGCTATAAATTTTGTTGCTTGGCTATGGAATAATTTGTTCGTCGGTCAGGGTTTCATGACCCATTTGTGAAATTTTGACAGTGTTAGGCCTATCTTTGAAATATGTTTTGGAATATCCTACGTATATGTAAATACAAGAACGATAGGATGGAGCGGTTAATGGCAAGTGGGATAAGATGTAAGACGCGGCTCCCACGAAGGCTGACTGGCTCAGATCTATTGTCACATCCAAAGTCGTGAGGGTCTTCAATAAGTTATCGGGACAAGATATTCAAAATAGTCCTAGAAACACAAACTTTATATCTTCCAGAACATACAAAAATATACAATTGGCATTTTTGGACCATTGTGAGTATCTCATCCTATATCGTTTTGAAGACCTCTCATACAAAGCCGGTCTAGCCCAATGGCAATCAAGGAATCTGCAAAACGCAGCTGGTTTAAGTAGGTATCGCTATCGTCTATTTATTTTGGTTTCATTATATATTTTGTTCATGTCTAAAATTCAATCTTTTTCAAAAGTTCCTGCCAGTACTCTTTCGGCAGATGTATCACCGAGGAGACATCATTCATAAAGTGCCCGATTAATTTTTTTATTCAAGAATTTGTTGTTATGCTAATAGCAATATTGGTGGTAGCTGGTAAACATGTCAAAGTAGAAAGCATCTGAAAATGCAAAGCCTGTCAGCATCCGTTTGTATTCAGATGTTGTCCTCTTCTTCTTCCACCTGCTCAAAATAATGACAACAGTTTAAAGAAAAATACAAAATGAAAATTGATGATTTTATGCAGCTTTGACCTTTCATCTTTAGACCTAAAAAATAATCAGTTTCTAGCTTTCAATTGGTGAACCAATTATGTGACCCAATATGCAAATTATTAAAATTTCAGGTCGATCAGATGAAAATTGACAATTTTATGTGATTTTGACCTTTTGACCAAAATTATTAATTTTCCTTCTCCATATTCTCATAAGAAAGCTGTGTTGAAAATTTTATGACAAAACTCAAATGGTAAAAAAGGTTACGGCCCGGAAAAACACATACACACATACACACATATACATACACACATATACATACACACACATACACACATACACATAAACATACACACATATACATACACACATATACATACACACACATACACACATATACATACACATATACATACACATATACATACATACACATACATACATACATACATACATACACACACATACACATACATACACACAGACATACACACACACACACACACACACACACACACACACACACACACACACACACACACACACACACACACACACACAGACATGCTGTGCAGGGGACGGGCTAAAAATTAGGCTAAAACAAAAAACACAGGTGATTAAATAATGAACATAAACTGTATTTGTGATTTCTCGTTCACTGTAACTTCACTAACAAACGGTAATTTTGGAAGTCAGGCCCATTATTCATATTAAGCTCCTCCCCCTTTCCCCCTCCCCCCCCCCCCCCCCAATAAAGAAGTCAAACGCCTATGGTCCTAGGAACGTTCTGACTCTTGATGTTAATTGAAGTTGATTGACATATGACATCTCAACAATTCTGGCTGAATGATGGAAATTTCTCCGTATATGTTAGAAATATTAAATCAATTAATGTTTGCTGCAAATGTGCGTTTTTTGTTTTAATTTACTCTGAAACCTTTTCTAAGGGTATTGATTCAAATAACATGCCGACTCATTTTCGATTGAGATTGTCAAATCCTGATCTCATTTGCACAGATTTCGACAAAAGTTGTTCAAAACTTAGTTGTGTGAGTTTAGTGTTAATGTTATAGTATTATAGATGTTATTGGAGGCACTGATAGTCAGGTTCACTATGTTTTTTCGTTCAAAATTTTGGTAGATTAGCAAAACTATACATTTTTGGAATATTCAGAGCCTGAGGAATCCAAAAATTAATGTTTACATTTGCGTGCGCATTTTTACCCTATATAACCCATTTTACCCTATATAAGTCAATACCTCCAACGACACAGGTGCGCATTCGTGCCGCGTGACGTGGTGACGTCATCGCGTTTTCACCTTAAAATACCTATTTGATATAAGTTAATATTTTGAATTAGTCGGTCAATATTTGTCCGATTTTCGCAAAATAAAGGTTGTCCTTACTGACCTAGTGGTGTTCCTATCTACCATAAGTAACCTGGTGAACCGATTCAAAATGGCCCCTCGCTACGATTTTCCACGATCACATTTTATTTTCACCACTTCAAATCGACCGAATTTCACCAAATAAGATACCACACTCGATGCGGGGACCTTATTTTAGTGGCAAAACTGTACACAGAATTCAAATTCGTTGTAAAATGGAGCCGTGCACCATAAAACCAAAATTTCCTCAGAATCGAGTCGTGCCGGGGACGTGATGATGTCACTGCGCCCCAGCCTTAGAAAACCAACCCTATATAAGTCAATACCTCCAACGACACAGGTGCGCATTCGTGCCGCGTGACGTGGTGTCGTCATCGCGTTTTCACCTTAAAAGACCTATTTGATATAAGTTAATATTTTGAATAACTTGGTCAATATTAGTCCGATTTTCGCCAAATAAAGGTTGTCTTTACTTACCTGGTGGTGTTCCTATCCACCACAAGTAACCCGGTGCAATAATCGAAAACCGATTCAAAATGGCCCCTCGCTACGATTTTCCACGATCACATTTTATTTTCACGTACTTCAAATCGACGGATTTTTACCAAATAAAATACCCCACTCCATGCACTGATGTCGTTTTTGCGGCAGAAGTGAAAACAGATTCTAATTTGGAAATAAAACGAAGGCGTGCACAATGAAACAAGATCTCTTCAGAATCCAAAGTCGTGCCGCGGAACGTGGTGACGTCACTGCGTTTCCAGGCTTAAACGGCAATTTTATATAAGTTAATATTTTGAATAACTCGGTCAATACCAGTCCGATTTTCGCCAAATAAAGGTTCCCGTTATCCACAGATACCCCTGTATCCTCCTAGAGGCGAAGTCAGGATGAATTTCGCAAAAAATAAAGTCCTTCGGCGACGAAAATTTAACATGGGGTTTTCCTATGTAAATTTACCCTGAAGTAACTTTACCGAAAATCCTGGAAATTTCGCGGGGCCAGTTTCTGTCGAGTGTTAAGACGTACTAGCGACTGCGAAATCCGGAATCAGAATTAAAATCCGAGCCTCCGTTAGCTCTAAGGGCCCCCCAAAACAAATCGCATATATTCCTAATGAAAAAACTCCAGAGTTCCTAAATCCCAAATCCCATGCCATCCGATGTCAATCCATATAGCCACACCTCGCTACGAACGTTATAATAATAATAATAATAATAATGCATTTATTTTATATAGCGCTTTTGAGGAAGCCCAAAGACGCTTTGACAGAGTGCAAAACATAATGCATAGCAAAACATAAAAACAATTGCAAAAAAAGAAGAATCAATAGGGAAATATTCAAAGCACAAAGGAGGGAGAAGGAGAGGAGATAGTCAGGGGTTAGATGCTGTGGGTTAAATGTTGAATGCAGTGTTGAACAGGTGGGTCTTGAGTGATGTTTTGAATGTGGTGAGTGAGGAGGAGTCTCTGATGGTGTGAGGTAGCGAGTTCCAGAGGGTGGGAGCAGCGATGGAGAAGGCCCTGTCCCCCCAGGATCTAAATTTGGTCCGGATGGGGGGGGTCAGGAGGTTGGTACCAGCAGAGCGGAGGTTGCGGGTGGAAGTGTGTCTGGAGAGGAGGTCAGCCAGGTAGGATGGGGCCAGGTTATGGAGGGCTTTGTAGGTCAAGAGGAGGATTTTGTACTGGATTCTCTGGGAGATGGGGAGCCAGTGAAGCTTGTAAAGGACGGGGGTGATGTGGTCACGGGTCCGGGAATGGGTGAGTAGACGGGCAGCGGAGTTCTGAATGTATTGGAGTTTATTGGTGATTGTTGAGGGTGAACCATAAAGGAGGCTATTGCAGTAGTCCAGACGGGAAGTGATGAAGGCGTGGATGAGGGTTTCTGCAGCCACGGAGGAGAGGGATGGACGGAGACGGGCGATGTTTTTCAGGTGAAAGAAGGCTGTCTTTGTGATCTGTTTAGTGTATTTGTCGAAGGAGAGGGTTTGGTCAAAGATGATGCCAAGATTCCGGATGTGAGGGGAGGTGGATACTGGGAAACCGTCGATGTTGAGGGCAAAGTTATGGGTGGACTTGGTGAGCGTTTTTGGGCCAAATGATAAGATAATGCATCTAATGATAAGCATAAGAACCATCAAAAAATATTTTAAGACCAGTTTATTCGACTAAATGTGGCGCGGCCTAGCATCTAGTCAAGACCAAGTCACCAAGGCCGACCACGCATCCCGACCCCAAATTCCTCATTCGACGATAACTAAACAATATATTATATGACTCGCACCGTACATACCTCCTTCTAGTTCTTGTTCTTGTCTTGGTATACTCACTCAGACTCACCCTCGCACAGGTAACCGAGGTTGAAGAAATGGCGAAGCGAGGCGACCGCCAACAAACACGTCCTCGCCTCGAATTTCCTCCCGCCCACACAATCGCAGGGAAGATGGAGGGAACAAAGGCAGGAAAGAACGAGAGGGAAAAAGTGTCCAGTGCACTCTATCACGACTGAATCCTCTCAGCTCCCCCAAATGGCGTCTGCTCTGCCTCGTGTCCAGTCCAACTCCGAACTCTTCTTCTTCGAACGACCTTTGACACTCGTGGCGGGGACGTGATGACGTCACTGCGCTTCAGTCTTAGAAAACTAATTTTTATATAAGTTAATATTTTCAATAACTCGGTCAATTTTTGCTTAATCCTCGCCAAACAAAGGTTCCCGTTACCCACAGATACCCCTCTATCCTCCGAGAGGCGAAGTCAGGATGAATTTCGCAATAAAAATAAAGTCCTTTTGGCGACGGAAATTTAACATGGTGTTTTCCTATGTAACTTTACCCTGAGGTAATTTTACCAAAAATCCTCGAAATTTTGCGGGTCCCGTTCTATTGAGTGCCTCAGGCCTCTCGAGTCCCTTCACAGAGTCGGGCTAGAGTCAAGCTCAAAAGGGTTTTCTTTCCCCACTGATTCCGCCAAGCCCGTTCCCTTGGCTGTGGGTTCGCTGGATAGTAGATAGGGACAGTGGGAATCTCGTTCATCCATTCATGCGCGTCACTGGTTAGATGATGAAATGAATGAATTTCATTCATTTTCGCTGCATGATTTTCAGGGTGACATAGTTCCGAACCCGAAGGATCGGTAACCGACACAATTTCGGTCTTCGAGGCCGGCCGATAGGCACAGTGTGACCAGAAGGGACGAGGTTCTCCTGACCACGTGGCCCTTGACTTGGTGGGGTTTGTCCGCACAATGTGGGCGCATCAGGATGAACTTTAGCCGGGGAGCGTTTGGGCGCCCCGGTCTGATACTGCCGCCCACGCGCAGAACAACTTGTGAGTGCACGTGGGTCCCGGCGGTCCCACTGGCCTAGTGCTACCATGTTTAGACAGCGAAATCCGTCCCCGGGCACCGGCGCCTACTCCCGAAAGTTGAGAGAATAGCGGCGTCAGGCACGGTAGGACACCCGCGGAGCCCCGGCGGACCAGGGACGTGCGAGCCTACACGTTAGCGTGCTACGGCGGAACCAACGGCTTCGGCCACGGCCAGGTCGATACTCGGCCCGGCCGCCCTGGAAATGAACTGGTTCGACACCCATGCTAGAGAGGTCGCGGGCGACCGAGATGTATTAACAAATTAATTAATTAATTTGAGACGTCCAATTTCTAGTGTTTGGACACTTGGAAGAGCTTGACCCTAGCCTTTCCCTTGCGAGGGCAAGGAGGAACTTAACACTTAAGCTTAGTTTGAAGTACGTCCTGACCAGCACTCATGGTGGGACGGCAAGGCAACCAGAAGGGACGAGGTTCTCCTGACCACGTGGCCCTCGATCTGGGAAGCGAGAGGCATTCCATTAGTGGACGCGCCCCTCACGCCCGACTTCTGGGCGGCCCCGGCAGGCCCTTTGTTTTGACGTTCCGTGACAGGCCCCGCACCCCCACCTCCGGGCCGACCAGGCGACCGGAATGAATCCTGGTGTCCCGATCCGAACCTTCAGAGCGGGCCGGCTGGGGAGTGACTGGCACCCCGTACCTGCACTTTCCGTCCCTGCGGTCCCAAATGCCGGAACCACCCGAATACCAATTTATTCGACAAAATGAGGTGCGGCCTACAGCCTTAGAAAACCAACCCTATATAAGTCAATACCTCCAACGACTACAACGCAGTTATCCGCAATTTTATATAAGTTAATATTTTCTATAAGTCGGTCAATATTTGTCCGATTTTCGCAAAATAAAGGTTGTCCTTACTGACCTAGTGGTGTTCCTATCTACCATAAGTAACCCGGTGAACCGATTCAAAATGGCCCCTCGCTACGATTTTCCACGATCACATTTTATTTTCACCACTTCAAATCGACCGAATTTCACCAAATAAGATACCACACTCGATGCGGGGACCTTATTTTAGTGGCAAAACTGTACACAGAATTCAAATTCGTTGTAAAATGGAGCCGTGCACCATAAAACCAAAATTTCCTCAGAATCGAGTCGTGCCGGGGACGTGATGATGTCACTGCGCCCCAGCCTTAGAAAACCAACCCTATATAAGTCAATACCTCCAACGACACGCAAACGACCTTTGCGAAAATGACACTCAGGACAGTGATGAAGATCTGTAAAAGCATATTCCTGAACGGTATAGACCTCGTAGATCCTGTGTATAGGACTTATAGTTCAATCTGATACTACCTATAACTTCCTATAACAACCTATAACTTCAAAGGACTTGCAATATCATGTATTATGTAATACAGTTATATCACAAATATAAAGACAATGGTTTTCAATTACCTTTGTTTGTTGCTTTTCTATAATCCTAAGCACTATTTTGAGGCCTTTATTGGATTCCTTGACCCAGAAAACATAGGATTAGCATATTTAATTAAGTCTCTAGGTTGACTAGAAGCCGAGATCGCGCAAAATATGTATTTTATGGCGGCCATTTTCAAAATCCAAAATGGCGGCCATGCAGGTGTCTGTGCAAATGCCAACGTTGATTTTCAGATTCTCCATGCTCTGAAGATTCCAAAAATGTACAGGTTTGCTAATACCAAAATTTTGAAAGAAATTATATTTGTTAACATAGTGAACCTGACTATCTTCATCACTGTCCTGAGGGTCATTTTCGCAAAGGTGTCTACGCAAATGTAAACATTAATTTTTGGATTCCTCATGCTCTGAATATTCCAAAAATGTATAGTTTTGCTAATCTACCCAAATTTTGAACGAAATTATATTTGTTAACATAGTGAACCTGACTATTATTTTGGGCTGGGAGGATGGCCTAGGCCCTAGGGATATTCCAACTTGCCTCTGAGCTGTTTGCCCTGAATTTGAATCCCGACCAAGCTATAAACTCTCATCCTGGTGTTTCACCAGGGTCATGGATGCATCAATGTATGCACTGTCCCTCGAATGGACGTTAAGTCGGAGGACCCACCTTCCAACATTGAGGGCATTGGTGAATGTTAAACGTCCCATGGTGTATTTCATGAAGAGTTGGCAAGTTTCTCGCGACGCCCAGAATAAATTACAAATTCATGCCCAAATCAATTTCGGTCAATCGTCAGGCCTGGTCAATCAATTTGTCACACATTCAGGCTTAAAACGTTCCCTGGCCGACCTCAAATGGAGGTGGGAATCATTGAGGCCGTTAAAGAAGTCGTCAATCAGAAGCATTTGTTTATTTATTCCTTTTGATTAATTCTGTTTTATTCTTCAAATGTGACAAACGTCCCGCAAATGTCTCCTGCTTTTCCTGTGCTCCAATTGATTCATCTGATCATATGCTTGTGAGGGTAAACGTCTCTTCGGCTATTCTCAGAGAGCTGCCTCAATGCCGGAGAGTCTGGAATTTCACTCAAGCAGATTGGCAGGGATTGCAAGCATCCATCTCTCTTCAGGACTGGTCTCCCATATCTACTGCCCCTGGTATCAATGTATTCTGAGAATTATTCCACAGAAATCAAGATTTCATCTGCAACTTGGAGTGCTGCTCTCCTTTATGGGCTGGCTGCCCTGCCTCGCATGTTTCTCAGCTTGATGACGTGGTAACAAAGGCCTCACGATTATTAGAATCTCCTATGATGAAGCCGAGTCTATGGGCTTATCACTTTGCCATCAGAGACAGGTAATAGTAGTTTAGTGCATTCTTCCCTCCCATCAGCTGTACAGCGGTCTCTCTGGTTTCTACCGCCTCCTTTCTGGTCTTGCATCCTCTGCTCTTTCCATGCTTTGTCCCCCTCCCCCCCATTCCCCAGGTTTCTGCAGGGCACAACTGGCCCACCCTCAACCCCCTTCTGGTGAAACTAATAAAATCCGAAATCACTGCTCACCTACACTCATTTGTTTCTCTTTTTTTCCCACCTGCAGAACTAACTTCCACATTCTCTTTTTTGTTATTTTTTTTTGTATACAACATCGAGGCTCATGTAGGAGCTAACATCAATTACAAAGAAAAATGGTCATACAAAACATACAATAAAGGGAGCAGGAGACAAGATGGGGAGAGAGAGGGAAGCACACAAGTACAACAGCAGAGAACATGGACAACGGAAGATCTGTGGGAGGGAGAGGGCTTGGGGAGAGGAGGCATGGGAAGGCGGCAGGGGGTGTGGGGGGGGGGGGGGTTGGTGGAGGTGGGTTAGGTATAAAACACATGGACACTGCTAGAACTTACAGGATTTGAATTAACGGGGGTAGAAAAGATCAAGGGTTTGGATGGGGGCAGATAAGAGATGGTGGTGGACAGCTGTTTTAAAGACCTGGAGGGAGGAGTGGGATTGAAGAGAGTGAGGGAGTTTGTTCCAGAGGCAGGAGTAAAGAGGAATGTCATTTCTCTTCAATGTCTTCTCAATGTCATTCTTCCCTCCAGGTCTTCCAGACAGCTGTTCACCACCATATCTTAGATCACCCCCCATCAAAAACATGACCTTTTCTACCCCCATTAACCCTTTCCCTCTTCCATGCCCAAGCCCACCTCCTTCCAACTTTCCAGTTTTTCCTTCCAAAGAGGTTGCTTCTGTATCCATCTTTCCCACCCATTCATATTCCCCGACTCCCTGTTTCCTCGCCACTTCCCTTATTTGTCCGTCTCCCTCTAATTTATCCTTCAAACTTGCTGTTGATGTCTTCCCCATCGCTGCTTTTGTTTTGTTGTGACCTGATCCATTCAGTGTTCTCGCTCTTCCACGAGCCTTGTCCTTATATTTAACAAGTGACATCTCCATGCTGGTAAGATTTTTCATTTCACCTGCATAGATTTCAGGAATATTAGCACGCATTGCATACCTATACCTGATCTTATAACGGTACCTCTTAGAAAGCTGTTTCACATTACATAATATAATTGGGGGAAAAATCCATCAAATCCACCACAAAATAGTGTATGTACGAAGGAAATGCGAGGATTAAAGCGGTCATGCATCAGATATAGTTCTCTCGGGAATGAACATCTCCAAAGGCAACATTTTATAATTACCTCTTATAGCGCTATTTCCCCATAACACTCACTCCTGTGGAACGCAACCCCTGAGCGTTATAAGAGGTATGCCTGTAATGCAGAAATTATGAATATGTGAACAGTTGTGTCCTATGAAATTTTGTAAGACTTCTTAAGGGCAATATACATATTACATACGCACAAATGAGATGCTTTCACCCAGTTTTAAACTATTTTTTTCCCTTCTCCAGATTTATATCCCATAACTCACCTCCCCTTCCCATCCATTACTCTCACCTTCTCAAGTTATTCGCTCCTCGTCTTTTCATTCCCCAATTTTCCTTGCACTGATCCCTCCACCGCTCCCTCCTCGCACATGTATTATGCCGACAGCTCTTTATTGAAACCCCAGTGCAAATCACGCTTAATATGGCTGGGGGGAAGTCGACTGTAAATCTAAAACGGCCAACTGAAATTGCAAATTCGGTAACACGAAGGGACCAATTTAATTGTCGTGTCTGTATTTGAAATATGTTATGTGTATGTGTTTGTACAAAATGACATGTTCAATGTACGAGGCTTTGTCCATTCGATGTCTGAGTGCATTCTTCCCTCCCATTAGCTGCACAACAACACAACAGGCATTTTAAGGCCATTTTCCCTGCAAGAGCGGGGGTTAGCCATTAGCTGTACAACGATTTGTTTAATCCTCCTCTCCCAAATTGCCCGGGATTTGTTCCAAGTCTGTAATGACTGCACGTTTGTATTGATATTATAATAATAAAATATAATATTTGTCTTTGTCTTGTCATCATTGTGTTGTCGTGATTGCTGTCATAGTGTATGCTTCCCCATATGGGGTGATGATCAATACATAACATGATGTCATCTGTTTTCCCCACAAAAACCTGCATTGAAAGATCCAAATAACCCTGAAATCACTTTCTCGATTATGAACCAAATTCAGTGTCTTGTTTTTAAGGCCTCCGATAGCTGAGATTAGTGTTGACACATTAATAATGTCAAACCTGTGTTTGAAGAGAACCATCATATGTGAACCCTTAAAAAGTATGAAGTGGGCTACACCACCAACTACCACAACCTTTGTGAAGACCTCACGGCATATCAGCACTTACAAATAGAAGCAATTTCTCCTTCCAACACTCGAGAATTCCCCAAATTTGGAAACTAGGCAAAATCATTACCCTCCCTAAACCAAACAAAGATCCCACCAAAGCAGCCTCCGACAGACCAATCACATTACTTTGCACACCCTCCAAAGTTACAGAACGCCTTCTACTTACACTCACAAACCCTCACATCCCTCTCTCTCACACACCCAACACAGATTCAGACCAAACCACTCCACCATCACTCTCCTCACATACCTCACACAAACACCTTTGACAGCTTCAACAATAGAAAACCACCAAAATCCATTATTCTCACCACAGTATACATCAACAAAGCATTTGACACACTCCCAAAGCTCTTACTCACAAACAAAATACAAACATGCACAACAACACCAATACAAACGATGGCTGGCCAACTACCTATCATGCAGACAGTCATTCGTAATTTTTAAGCGCAAGTCATCACTCACACTCTACTTTCCAAATGGAGTCCCTCATGGCTCAGTCTTGCCCCCACACTCTTCAATCTGTTCATGCATGACATTCCACAACCACCAGAGAACAGACAATTAGCCTCATATGCAGACGATATAACAATGACTTCTACACACAGCAACATCAACACTGCCACAGCACAACTTAAACCCTTCCTCAGCACCCTACAAACCTGGCTCACCATCAACAGACTAAAAGTAGCCCCCTCAAAATCAACAGTCACTCTTCCAACAAATTACACCAAGGAACATAGATAGCTCTGTACCACACATCACATGGAACAACATCCCTATTCTAGACACACACCAGTTTTTGAAATATTATATATATAAATTTTTTATTTTTTTTAAATATATATTTATATATATATATATAATAGGCATATCTCTGTATATATATATATATATATATATATATATATATATATATATATATATATATATATATATATATATATATATATAGTATCTGTAATCTGGGTCTCCAACCTAATGAGCGGACAACATGACGTCATCGCCATGCATGTCCGCATTGCCTGCAAAGCTCCAGAGGAACCATCTAGCAGTGCGTCATTATATATACTAGGGCATGCCCGTACTATATATATATCTAAAATTATATCCCCCCCTCTATTTACATGAAATGGTTTGGTCCATTCGCAAAGCCAAAGCGAACGGCTTGCGAGTACGGTGGCAATCCCCCCCCTCTATTTACATGAAATGGTTTGGTCCATTCGCAAAGCCAAAGCGAACGGCTTGCGAGTACGGTGACAATCCCCCCCCCCCCCTCTATTTACATGAAATGGTTTGGTCCAAAGCGAACGGCTTGCGAGTACGGTGACAATCCCCCCCCTCTATTTACATGAAATGGTTTGGTCCAAAGCGAACGGCTTGCAGAGTTTGGTAAAGAAATCGCCATAGCTCGGTAACTACTTCTCCGATTAATATGAAACCTTGAAAAGGCACATCCTCGGGTCCCCAGCAATATACCTGGCAAGTTTAAAGTATATCGGACCCGTGGTTGTCGAGAAACAGCGGTCACAGACACACAGACAAACACACACACACACACAGAGATTACTGGAATTATAGATAGATATTTTCACTGATGATATGGCGGTTCTCCACTGATGATATGAAGGTCGCATAGTGACTGATATATATATATATATGTATATAATATGCAAGAAAATGGACGCTCATTTACCACCCCGTACATGTAAGGCTTGGCCCTCTATCAGCTGAACGATGGTTGGCAGAATCAAAGCTGTTAGCTGCGTACCACATACACCATCAACGGTCTTCACCCATCTAAAACCAATGTACTGCGCTGACATGCCAATTATAGTGGAGAAAATTTAATGATTCGATTCTAAAGACAATAACAAGAAAGAGCAATCAGAGATTGCAGACCCTCGGCAGGATGTTTTTGCAGTGGTTTTTAAGGCATTCGTGTTAAAACAAATATGGCGGCCGAACCACGTGACCTATGACGTCATAATTATCACTAAAAATTCTACAGGTGGAGTTGCACATATGGTGAAAAATTCCTGTCAATCGGACCAACGTTTGCCGAGAAAATCAGATTTATTCTGTGCGGACAAACAGACAGACAAACAAACAAACAGACAGACACAGACAGACAGACAAAGAAACAGACAGATGGACAGACAAACAGACATACAAAGAAACGGAGAGACAAACAGACAGACAGACAAACAAACAGACAGACAAACAAACAGACAGACAGACAAATAAACAGACAGACAGACAAATAAACAGCCAGACAGACAGAAACAAACAGACAGACAAAGAAACAGACAGACAGACAAACAGACAGACAGACAAACGGACTCAAATGCAATACCCTCTCCTCAGGCGAGGGTAATAAACATTCAAACAATGACAAGCACAGTATTATAACAAATGACTAAACACAGAGACCACAAGGTATCAACTCCGACGGGCCGTAACGGAACAGAATGGCAAACACATAGTTGGCAATTATTATCAAGCCATTTCCATTGAGCCTTGGCGTTGTTCAGCGCGGGTAAATCGGTCAGCAAAAGTTGGACAGCATATCTCAAGCTGGGATGAAGAAACATGATGGGGGTGAGGGGGATGCGATTAGGACCCACCCTCTGCCTCTGAGCTTGAGAAGTGCTCGAGGTGGAACTATTGACTGAAGACAGTTTTCAAGAGCCTGTGATTTAAATAACTGTGTGCATTGGATTTTCGCAATTTTCAATGTCTTCAGGGTCTTTTGTTATTTTGGGTATTTTTGATCTTCGGGGTGTTTCGGGTCTTCGGGGTGTTTTGGGTCTTCGGGGTGTTTTGGGTCTTCGGGGTGTTTTGGGTCTTCGGGGTGTTTTGCGTCTTCAGGGTGTTTTGGGTCTTCGGGGTGTTTTGCGTCTTCGGTGCCATTTGTGTCTTCAGGGTCTTTTGGATCCTCTGGGCCTTTAATCTTAAATTTGGATCCTTTAATTTCAATCTTGAATTAACTTTTTAATTTAATCTTTAATGTTTAATAATTTGGATCCTCTTTATCGATTTTTCCCCACCTTAATTACTTTGAAATAAAATTCATTTGGATAGGATTTGTCCTTTTTTTAAAGAAAAAGGCACCAGCAACCAATAAAAACAAACAGGAAAGAGGTGGCTTCTGTGACCCACAAACATCCTCAGGCCTCTTTGCAGCCCCAGGCCTCACAGTGTGTGTGTGTGTGTGTGTGTGTGTGTGTGTGTGTGTGTGTGTGTGTGCTAATGGGTATTTCCAAGATGGCGGAAACCCTCCTCTCCCTTAGCACAGTGTTTGTGAAACGAAGCCTCTGGTGTACAAAAATATAAATCTAGGTGAATTTTCACAGGGTGTTTCGACGGTTCGGTGACGCACGTCTTTCATAAATTGTGCAAAAGAGGTTAAAAAGGACGTCAATCAGTAACGGATGATTAATAGGTTCCTGCACAACTGAGTGTCTCAGACTCCGACAAACGTGACTTGTTTTGGATTTTGACTGCAACACTGTGCAAGATATAATGGCAAACCATCTTATCTGCGTTGGAAGTGTCTGGAAACTGTCATTCTTTCATTCATATGCGACTTTCAGTAAAGTATGTCCTGGGACAAAGTGGTTCCAAAAATTAAATAATGCTCCGATCAAAGAGTAGCTGAGGAAAGTGAAGTGCTGCTGACCACCCACATATTCTCGCTGCTATATAAGTCACCGTGCGGTTTCCATTTTTATTTTTTTTGCATACAAGTTCGAGGCTCGTGGAAGAGCTAACATTCATGACGAAAAAAAAAACGGACACATAGGACGAAATAAAGGGAGCGGGAGACAAGATGGGGAAAGAGGGGGAAGCACACAGGTACAACATTTGAGAGCAGCGACATCGGAAGATCTGTGGGAGGTAGAGGGCTTGGGGGGAGGAGGCGTGGGAAGGGGGGATGGGAGAGGTAAAAAAAAAAACACATGGACATTGCAAGGACTTCCAGGTAAGAAGTTGGTATTTCAGAAAAGTGGATCTGGGGTGAATTAACGAGGGTAGAAAAGATCAGGATTTTGGATGGAGAAAGATAAGCGATGGTGGTGAACAGCTGTTTTAAAGACCTGGAGGGATGAGTGGGATTGAAGAGAGTGAGGGAGTTTGTTCCAGAGGCGGGAGAAAAGAGGAATGAAAGAGTGAAGGTCAGCAGAGAGTCTTGATTTTGGCAGTTTTACCATAAGAGGATTGCTGGCAGATCTCGTGCATCTTGTAGGAATATTTGGGGGACACAGCACAGAGAGAGCTGAGGGAGCTAGGCCAGAGAAGAGTCGGTAGAAGACAGAAAGACCACCAACCTGCCTGCGGCGAGTGAGTGAAAGGCCCTCAGAGTTAGCTTCATCGCAGGAGATTCCAATGATCCATTTATTGGGAATACTCAAGAGGCAAGTTTATTCAACATGTTATCTTCCAAAGAGGCCTCCTGAGATGAGAAAACCCTACACTTTACCTACTGGGATGTTTGTGGTTCGTCTGCCACCTTCAATCCTGAAGATTATCTTGTTCAGCTCTTGGTCACCTTCAACATTCTTGTTCAAGCATCCGTCTCGGCTCACACATAAGGCTTAGGGTTAGGGTTTCCATCGGGCCTTTCTTTGCAATCATGAAGCCGTAAAAGAGTGCAAATGTCTTCCTTAATCTTGCCTTCAAACGCGTGTTTATTGAATTCAAATGCCTTCAGATGTTATCACGGGAGTCAATACCTGAAGAAGATTGAGTAATCTACCTGTGGTGTAATTCCCAGAATCAAGCTTGTCTGGATGTTTAATGTATAAATTGTTTGCCAGTGTTTCAGATGGCTTAATCAGCCATTCGGACTTGGTTGGATTGAACCCTTACACTATAACTGAACAAAGGGGCATAATGAGCCTCGAGGTGTCATCAAATTTCTTAGCAATCTGGACATTAAAGATGTTCCCAAATTACCAATGTACATGTCCTAAAGCTTTCTTGGCTTATCACATGAAGGTTTTCCAGTTCCTGAAGTAGGTGACTACCTGGCAAAATAGAGAATACCTGGATCGGATAAAATTTGTCACAGATGGAGATGCAGTTTCTCATTACCTGGATCGGATTGAACCCTCTACTTTGTAGGCCGGTGGCAAAAAGGGAATGGGTCATTGCCCCAGCACCACACAGGTAGCCAAAACTGCTAAGCCATGTGGAGATGAGCTAACTCTTCGTCTGACGAGGCTGGTGGCCTCTCGTGGCAATGGAATGGCAGGCAGACTGATTGGCGCCGAGCAAGATGGAGATAAATAATGCTGCCAAATATTTCTGCAGATTTATGGATGTCACCGAATCCATAAAATGTTAAACTATGTAAATCAGAGAGCAACATTCATGGAATGTCAATGAGCTAAAGCCATGCATAACTCAGACATTGACCTGCAAACGGGGCTAATTGTCATGTCATTCGAAAAGAAATAGGGGCAAATTCCCCTGGGTGCTCACCTGGTAGAATAAAGCAGTATATTACATCAACGAAAGGTATTTTAAATCAGTGTCAACTTTGGTACATCACGGGCGATGAAGGTCGTGGTCAAGTTTCAGCGGAATAGTGTGCGTACTTTCAGAGAAGAAAGCAAAGATCTGTTTTGATTGGTCAAACCTTGACTCACTTTAACCCCCTCGGTTGACCCCTGAGAACCCGATTTTTTTTAAATGCGGTGAACAAACTTGACTTGCAATACAATATAATAAATAAACTTTTACCGACATTCGTGACATCAACAAATATTTCAATCCGGATGTGGAGTAGTTCCGTACGGTTGGGTGAATACAATTACGAATTCAAAATCGTAATTTTATTCCCTCAATTCCAAACGTCATTCCAATCATAAATTGATAATTTAACAAAATACTGTTTAAAAAGACGATTGTATTGAGATATTTTCAAAGCAGCTCATTGCCGTCATCTGTCCACTTCCGGATTTGCGACAGGTTAGTATCGAGTTAATTTCAAAATCATAATTTTATTGAGGAATTTTTGAAACCTCCTACCGACATGAAGATGCAGGAGCCTTACAACCTCCGCTGGAACCCCCAAAACGTTCCACAGGAGGTATGGTGGAGCTAGCTCCAAAACTGAGGGAGTAGTGTGGGGATGGACAGACGGACAGACACTCCTGTTTGAAAAAAAAACAAAAAAACATCTATATATATATATGTAGATTTATATATATATAAATATATATATATATATATATATATATATATATATATATATATATATATATATATATATATATATATATATTGTTGTGAATATGAGGACTGTATATTTTTTTTGATTGTGTGCTGTATTATTGTGATTATTGTTTATTCTGTGCCTCCTGCCTCCGGAGCTGTGTAAAGACCAAAAGGGCGTCCCATAGTCCACAAGCATACACGTCAGCCAAGTAATAGAATATACCTGTTGATAGTTATCTCTTATTCTGTGTTTTAGCGTAAGGCTGTGTCTTCCATTAATAGAAATACTCCATTGCACCAGTGAAAGAGATAGATTCCCTTCCATTCCCATCACCAGTTACCTCCGATCCAATTGCCGCCATTGGCCACGAGGCCGGGTTGGGGAAGAAAGGCGTGTCTCCACCTCGTCATAGAGGGGGAGGAGTGAACCAGCCCCGCTCGACCAACCATGAGCCAGGGGTTTGGCTACAGAGGGCGGAGGAAGAGCGGTCGGGGAGGTTCGCAAAGGTTGAGGGGCGGGGGCCTATATAACCCAAGGCAGGGCGTGTCCAAAGAGGAGATGCGTTTTTACAGAGTCGAGCTTGGAAGCAAAAACGGAGATGCACTTTTGAGCCGAGACAAGGAGGGTCACAAAGAGCTGAGTTGGTCGTCAGTGGTTGCGTTCAGTGGTTGCGTTCAGTGATTGCGTTGAGGGGTTGCGTTGGAGACGGAGTGGTTGGACCAAACAAAAGAAGAGAGGAGAGAACCCGTCACGCCAGACCCCCCACCAGCGCGTCGGCTCTGGCCGTGATCCGACCCGTGATCCGACCCGTGACCCGACCCGTGATCCGACCCGTGATCCCACGCACACGACAGGATCGGAGGCATCAGCGGCCGTCGAGGTCCCGCCCGACGTCCCGTGCAGGATCAAGCTCCAGCCAGCTCCGTGCCGTCCTCCCCCTCCAGCCGCGCACCGCCTTCCAGCCAATCCACTCTGCAATTCCCCGTGTGAGTCGTCTTTGTTTGTTTTGTCCTGGGTAGTTAATTAAGTCTGTATAAGCTAGTATTTTCCCTGTGTCACCTGCGTCTTATGTGCTTGTAAATAAACGTGACTGCTTTATTTTTGCTTGTGTGTAAATAGTCAATAAATTTAGTAGTATTTCCAACCTGTTTGTCTTCATTTTCCTCTTTGCATTGCGTCGTTTTCGTCTTTTCCCTCATTGAGCAGCTGGGGTGCGATACGGCCAAAGTCTGGGTGAATCGGGTGAGTTTTGTTAGGTCACGGTCTTACACCACCGCTCGGTCTATAACATCTAACCGCGATCTATAACAATTGGTAGTCAGGAGGTGGGATTCGAACCTGGGACTAAATTTATTTAGCCCAAATTTTGGACACCAATTGTGTTAGTACGATAACAATTGGTGTCGAGGAGTGAGATCGGACCCGGAGCGCGTTTACGCGCTCAAAATTATAAAGCCGAAATTTGTTTGTTGTATAAAAACCCGAATTTTGAAATCGCGCCATGGCTGTTCAAGGCGACGGGATGCCGGTGGGAGAGATAGACGGGATGGAATCGACCCAGGACCTCGGGGAAATGTATGTGGAGGAAAGGGAGGAGAAAAATGGCAATGTGGTTGAGGGAGTATCAGACGCACAAAATGGCGCGCTCGCGCACGTGGTTGAAGAGTCCCAAAATAGCGGCGCCGCGGAGGGCGAGCCCGCGGTGGCGGCTGGGGACGCTGGGCAAACCGGGTTTGACCTCAGATTATTCTTGACCCAACTGAATGCAAAAATGGATAGTATGGGGGGCCAAATGGGGGTAATGAGGGACGAAGCGAGGGGTACCGGTGAGGGATTAGAAAAGAAATTTGAGGGATTAGAAAAGAAATTTGAGGGATTAGACAAGAAATTTGAGGGGTTAGACAATGGGATAGAAGGGGTGAAACATGGGTTAACGGGGGTGGAAAACAGAATGGCTGCCCAGGAGAATCAGTTAGAAGGGGTGAAACATGGGTTAACGGGGGTGGAAAACAGAATGGCTGCCCAGGAGAATCAGTTAGAGGGGGTGAAAAATGGGTTAATGGGGTTAGAAAATAGGATGGAGGACAAATTGCGGGAAATAGGGGAACAATCCGCCCGGGAAATCGAACAGATGGGGAACCAGATGGAGGAAATACGACGAGGGGTGAGTGAGGAGGTCTCGGGGCTACGCGAGGAGGTAAAGCGAGGCGAAAAGCGTATAGAGAAAGAGGTGAGAAATAATACGGCAAAGTTACAGGGGGGAATAGAAGATCTGACGAAAGGAGTAGAACAGCTGACAGTGGGACAAAAGGAACTAGCGGACCAAGTGGAAAAGAACACTGCAATCATCGGGGGTTTAAAAGCAACACAAAAGGACATTAAAAATGAATTAATAGCGACACAAAAGGAATGTCAAATGGTACATGAGGGATTGACGAAGAGGTTGGAAGAGGTGACAGAAGTAATGGAGACGAAGGACCGGGAGGTAAGGACGCACATAGAAACGGTTAAAGTAGCGATGGAGGAAGAAATAGAGGGGGCGCACCGGGAGCTGAAGGAGGTAAAGGAAAAATTAGAGGAGGTGGAAGAGGGGGTGAGTGAAATTAAGAAGAGACGGAGGGAAACTAAGAGGGAGATAAAGGAGGAAGTCATGGAATATGTACAAGGTCTGTGTTCAAATCATGATGCGGTGCTCACTAACCAAATAAAAAGTTTGCAGGTGGCAGAGGAGGTGCGACGAGGTACGGAGGTGAGTGGCAATGTATATGATGTGAGGAAAGCTTCAGTCGGCTTGGGGATTGGTTTGGATCCGGGTGTTCGTGAAAGGCCGTTGGTGAAGTGTGTGACAGGTCAGGTGTGCGAAAAAAGAGGTGTGCAAGAATGTCCGACCATGGGGTGTGTGAGGAAAAAGTGCACGCCGAGGAATGAGTGTGCCGTCAAGAGTGGGTTGGTCGAAGCGCGTGTGCGAGGGGGTACATGGAAGCGCGGTGTGGTGAGTGTTAAGGAGGAAGTAACGAGAGAGTGTACACCTGTGGTGAGTGTTACGGAGGAAGTAACGAGAGAGTGTACACCTGTGGTGAGTGTTACGGAGGAAGTAACGAGAGAGTGTACACCTGTGGTGAGTGTTACGGAGGAAGTAACGAGAGAGTGTACACCTGTGGTGAGTGTTACGGAGGAAGTAACGAGAGAGTGTACACCTGTGGTGAGTGTTACAGAGGATGTAACGAGAAAGTGTACGTCTGTGGTGAGTGTTACGGAGGAAGTAACGAGAGAGTGTACACCTGTGGTGAGTGTTACGGAGGAAGTAACGAGAGAGTGTACACCTGTGGTGAGTGTTACGGAGGAAGTAACGAGAGAGTGTACACCTGTGGTGAGTGTTACGGAGGAAGTAACGAGAGAGTGTACACCTGTGGTGAGTGTTACAGAGGATGTAACGAGAAAGTGTACGTCTGTGGGGAGTGTTACAGAGGGTGTAACGGGAGAGTGTGCGCGAGAAAGGTGTGTAACGGACAGGTGCATGAGGAAAGAGTGCGTTGTCAAGAGTGGAGGTGAGAGTAGTGAGAGTGAAACGGAGCGTGGGTTGTGACAGGTGAGCGAGGATGTACACCTGGAATGGAAGGATGCACACCTGGAATGGTAGAGCGTGTGTGGGAAGGCACATTTGAGTTGGTGGTGAGGCACGTGGTTGGGTGTGCGAATGAGAGCACACCTGTGATTGTCACAGAGGAAGTGACCGAGGAGGGGGCGCGAAGAGGTGTGTTGGTGAGGTGTGCAACCAACGAATGTGTGCCAAAGTGTTCGGTGGTCAGGTGTGTGACCAAGTCGGTGAGCGGAATGAGTGTACCGAGGTGTGTTAGAGAAGGTACGACCAAGAGCATGGAAACGGCTGCATGTATGAGCACGAAAGGGGTAGCGTATGCTAGTAAGCATCCAGGTGAGGCGTCGACGATAACCGGGTTAAAGGTTAGAACGACTTATAGCCGACTCGGGCCCTCGGTGCGTCCCGGGCTTCGCGTGCCGCGAGAACCAGCGGGGATCCGAACCACGGCGGTTTCGAAAGAACCGCCGTGCGCGATCCACGCTGTGCCTCGCTTGGAACGGCCGCGTCCGGGCTCCACTAGACGGAGCGGGCCGCCCGATAGGAAGGGTCGTCATGGCGACCACTTTCTATTGAGACGTGCCGGCAGGTCGAGATCGGGACATTGGATGGCTCCACGCCGAGGTGGTGCGTGGGATCTCGGCCCGGGTAAGCCCCCATCCCTGCCACGAATGCGGGACGTATCCAGCCGCTGGCACAAAAGAACCCGCGTTCATGGCTCGGCTGTACGAAGCCGAGCTTTCGAAGGAAATTGGCGCACCGAGAGGATGTAATAAGTAGACGGGTGATGGTGATAGTGATAGTGATTTAAAACGAAATTTAGAAAAGTGAATAGAATTGGCAGTAAATGGAAAATTTTTGAATTGTTGGATTTGGACGAGCGAAATTGGTAGTGAGAGACCCCCGATGTGGTGGGATGGCAAATCCACCATCCCTCACAGGTGGGGGCAAAGGAGCAATAGCTTATGGGGTTGATGGCAGTGAAAACTAGCCCGGGTGGGTTAGGATATTGATAGGGATCTAGCGAAGATGACATTAGGTGACGTTAAGTTTAGTAGTGACTGATACCTGTAGTGGGGACGCAGGTAGATTAGTATGGATGATAATGACGAGGGAGCGCAATAGTTAAAGGGACGACTGGGAAGCGCAAGTTTCAGAGGGGAGTAGTTAGCTGAGATGATGCCGTGTGTGTGAGGATTGAACAGGTGAGAATGGAACAGGTGTGATTGCACAGGTGTGCAACTGAACAGGTGTGTGGAGCAGTGTATGAGGGAGTAGTGGTGATTGCGTGTTGTGTTGACCAAATGGTTCAGGAAGAAAGGAGGGTGCAGGTGGCACCAGGTATGATTGCACAGGTGAATGAAGAACAGGTGTATGTGGCTGTGTGGAATAAATGGTAGTGTGGAATATCTGGAGTATTGGAATGGATGGTCGTGGAGTGAGAATGGTGGAAATTGTGGAGTGGAGTGGATGGTGCGAAGGTGTGAATGGGGGAAGAGTGGACCCCCATCACGGATACCCGGGGCGGGTAGTGTAAGTGTTAGGTAGAGGGTACAGGTAAATTGTGGTTGGATATTGGCATCTGTGGTGCGGGTGACAGAATGGTATGTGGATGGGTGCGTTGGTGTTGTGGAAATGGCTGGGCGTGTAACCTGTTAGTGTGTGTAGTTGGTTTGGGCACTCCACCACTGTAAGGATGTCGGCCAGGTGAGGCCGCAGGTGGGCTCTGGGAGCCGGTAGTAGTTGTTGTGGATGGGGCCCGAGGATCCGGAGGACGGACCCGGGTAGCCCAGTGCCAGAGGGCACCATGGGGTGACGGAGCCAGGAGAGGGGCTGTCCCCAGTTAGTTAGGTTAGGGTGAGGAGCTAGGTAAGCTCGGGTGGCAACTACAGTGGTGGAGGTGTGCAGGTGGGTAGACCTGTTGGGAGAGGTACACGTCGCAGCCCAGAAATTGTGCTAGAGCACCGGGAGATGAATCGGGGGAGTGAGACCCCAAATTGAGAAGCACCACAGTTTGGCCAATGGGAATTGGTTATTAGAACCCCTAGTGTAAGAGGGCCAATGGTTTGGCCAGAGAAAGACCCCGGGTAGTGTAAAGTGTGTTAAAATCATTTAGAGGATAGTTAGGATGAAGGATCTCCTCGCACCATCTGCATCCACTCACCTGAGGTGACAGGTACTCCACACCATGCCATGTTTAATTATTTTTACTGTGCAAATGTTTGGAATGTGAGACGCATCATGACGTGGGTGTGACATTGTGCGTAATTCCATCTCTTCCTCCTTATGAGGATTGATGATGAATTGATGATGGCAAATTTTTGAAGTAGAGGGATTGTGGTGACGAATTTGGTATAGGGGAAATATGGGGAAGACGTGACAGTAGTGACGAATTTGTAAATGTGTAGATTTTTGTACATATGGGGTAAGGGCAAGGGTAGGTGACAGGGGGGGTGACGTACGGTAGGGACGAGCTTTCACACTTCGCCCTCCGTACGCATTTCGCCTTGCATTGCCTTATTGATGTGTACCTTTGTGACCTTACCCCTCGCTCAATTGTCTTTCCCCTTTTGTCTCCCACATGACCTGTGCGCCGTTGGGCGCCGAGGGGAGCGTGCGTGGGTCGGCCATTGTGCGCCCGAAATGCCCAGAACCAGCTGTCTGCATCGATGCACCACATTATGGACCACATGCCTGTGGCCGAGCACCACTTATGGACCCCATGGGTTGGGGCATGGCCCCTCTGCTGGAACCGGCCATGAGGGCCCGAAATCTTGCTGGCGGACCTTGGCCACAGGGCACCGATGCCCCACAGGTGAACCACACTAGTCGGCCCTGTGGGCCATAAATAAAATCAAATAAAAAAGGGACACATTGGGCACACTTTATTGAAAATAGGCCGCCAGTAAGCAAAGCAAAATGGAAATGACAACATCTGGAAGACAAATAATAATAACCAGCAGAGGGAGCCGAAGAGCAAGAGACCACCTGCAGGGTTAGGGGTTGTTGATTTTATTTTTATTGAACATTCATTGAACAATGGTGACTGCACCGATCGGTGCTTGGGTGTGTATTGGTGCGTTTTTGGGTGCGTTCATGGTGCGTCGATGCAGAGCAGACTGTCTCCCCCCCAGAAAGAACAATTACAGGTCCTGGGTTAGTTTTGTAAATAAAAATAGCGTCAGTGTAAATAATGCTCCCCACCGTCAGTGTTTAGTTTGAAGACCATTCCGCAATTCGGTTAACTGTGGGCGTAAGTCTGTTAGGCAGGGTGCAATGGAGCAGCGGGACACATTTATTTATGTTTTAAAACTGTCGCACTCGGGGTCAGGTTAAAAGTAGAGGGAACTACACCTACGTGTCACACTAAATAAAAGTTGTAGGCCCGGGACGTGCCTAAGAGGAGGAGGGTGCAGTGTTGTGAATATGAGGACTGTATATTTTTTTTGATTGTGTGCTGTATTATTGTGATTATTGTTTATTCTGTGCCTCCTGCCTCCGGAGCTGTGTAAAGACCAAAAGGGCGTCCCATAGTCCACAAGCATACACGTCAGCCAAGTAATAGAATATACCTGTTGATAGTTATCTCTTATTCTGTGTTTTAGCGTAAGGCTGTGTCTTCCATTAATATAAATACTCCATTGCACCAGTGAAAGAGATAGATTCCCTTCCATTCCCATCACCAGTTACCTCCGATCCAATTGCCGCCATTGGCCACGAGGCCGGGTTGGGGAAGAAAGGCGTGTCTCCACCTCGTCATAGAGGGGGAGGAGTGAACCAGCCCCGCTCGACCAACCATGAGCCAGGGGTTTGGCTACAGAGGGCGGAGGAAGAGCGGTCGGGGAGGTTCGCAAAGGTTGAGGGGCGGGGGCCTATATAACCCAAGGCAGGGCGTGTCCAAAGAGGAGATGCGTTTTTACAGAGTCGAGCTTGGAAGCAAAAACGGAGATGCACTTTTGAGCCGAGACAAGGAGGGTCACAAAGAGCTGAGTTGGTCGTCAGTGGTTGCGTTCAGTGGTTGCGTTCAGTGATTGCGTTGAGGGGTTGCGTTGGAGACGGAGTGGTTGGACCAAACAAAAGAAGAGAGGAGAGAACCCGTCACGCCAGACCCCCCACCAGCGCGTCGGCTCTGGCCGTGATCCGACCCGTGATCCGACCCGTGACCCGACCCGTGATCCGACCCGTGATCCCACGCACACGACAGGATCGGAGGCATCAGCGGCCGTCGAGGTCCCGCCCGACGTCCCGTGCAGGATCAAGCTCCAGCCAGCTCCGTGCCGTCCTCCCCCTCCAGCCGCGCACCGCCTTCCAGCCAATCCACTCTGCAATTCCCCGTGTGAGTCGTCTTTGTTTGTTTTGTCCTGGGTAGTTAATTAAGTCTGTATAAGCTAGTATTTTCCCTGTGTCACCTGCGTCTTATGTGCTTGTAAATAAACGTGACTGCTTTATTTTTGCTTGTGTGTAAATAGTCAATAAATTTAGTAGTATTTCCAACCTGTTTGTCTTCATTTTCCTCTTTGCATTGCGTCGTTTTCGTCTTTTCCCTCATTGAGCAGCTGGGGTGCGATACGGCCAAAGTCTGGGTGAATCGGGTGAGTTTTGTTAGGTCGCGGTCTTACACCACCGCTCGGTCTATAACATCTAACCGCGATCTATAACAATATATATATATATGACGAGAATAGAACCATGTTCCACACCTTGAGTTCAAGAGATAACAAGATTTAATGATGAACCAATATCACAGCGCTGTGGAGGGTGTAAGAGTCATACCATTCACAGACGAACAGCATGGCCACATACACTCCTGAGTTCCTTACAGAAAGAACTTCCTTATATACTTGCAGAGTGTGATAAAAATCTCCGCTAATTTTGGCAAGTTTCAGCAGTATAATACACAATGGGGGAAACGTTGACCAGTACCCCCACCCTTGTCCTATCTTCTTTGGCATGAGCAAAGGGCAAGATGCGGGAGGGAGAAAGAGCACCGTGACATTCTCAAAACTTATCTTCCATGTTGGCTTTTGGTCAAGGACAGACAGACGCGTTTTTACTAGGGGGTCTAACGGAGCAAGCGGTTTCACTATCTTTCTACATTTTTTGGCACAGTTGGACAATAAAACATAGTTCAAAACAAGAGGGAACATAGTAAGCTTAATCCTTTTCACAAAGCAACCATTATTAAATGCAAACCACAATTACATAAGGCACAATAAAAGGCATGATCTCGACATTCCCCCATTTGGTCTCTACGAGACTACGTATCAAAGAGACCAGGCCACATCGGCTTTATTTGCAAAGCAAAAGAGTATAGTGTTATATGTGGCCACATTGGGCTTTATTGAGTGTTGTATGTGTGTCCTCCAAGGGCATGCCACGCACATAAAGTACCTTGCATGCATGTTTCAAAGGTGTCATGTTGTGCGTGTTTGGAACATGAAGACTCAGAACATGAAAGTCCATTAACGTTTCGGATCCACAACGAAGGCGTCTGGTCCAGATGAGGTTCTGCTCCGCCAGGGGGCCAGCAACCTCCCCTGCGGAACTTGCTCCCCCCACCCTTTGCAGATGCGGTCCTTGCAGATCTTCGAAGTTAATCAACGATCATGCCCATGAGATCTCTCACGTGCTGCTGTTCTGGGGAATACATAATGTTGTCAGTATCTTGTGTCTCATGTTCCTGGTCAGGGTACAGAGCGTTAAAATCCGAATCACTTGAAGCAAAGAGATCCGAAACATTTGAAGCAAAGAGAGGGACTTCCTTTATGTCAAAGTCTCCCATGGACGCCTGGTCGGCTTGCGGGTCTAGGATATCCATGTCGGGTCCCTCGACTGCCAGACCCAGCGTCGCAATCAGATCCATAGTTGGGTCGGAAGGGGGTGTACAGCTGTGAGCTTGTAATACATAAGAGGCGTTAGCCAGTACACGCAAGGGGTTTACCACACAAGTATCACAGTCATCATAAACATCAATACAGGCATCAGCCAGTTCCCACAAGGGATTTTCAACACAAGTATCACAGTCATCACAAAAATCAATACAATCTTCTGAAGCGCCGGTCACATCTGCCTTGTTGTAGGACCCATTCAGGTCGACGGCCTCTGTGGTCAAGATCATGGTCTTCCGACGGCGGTTTCTTCATCGTCCATCCTGAAAAATACTTTCTTACACACACCATGATCAAATTCCTAGCCCCCCGTCCCACCAATTGGCATTTAGTTACCTTATCTCTCAGATGGTTGGCTTATTCATAGCCGCATTTCCTGTGTCGTGTCTGGAAATTCAAATGCCATATTTGTAGGGAGCTGTAATGCCCCTCCCCCTTTGTATATCCTTGCTGCTTTACCAATTACCAAGTATAACCAATTATATGTTTTGTTTTGACTTGCTACTGTACTCTTTTATGATACTGAGTTCTTTCTACTGCATTGAGGATGTGTAATATCCTAATAAGGAGTTCTCTGCCTGTGTGCTCTGGCCTGCGTGGGCACAATCTCTAGTTCCCCTTTTCAGGCCTTGGAGGCAACTCTTATCTCTCTTTGCCTTTCTCCTGACTCTGCCATTATCTTGCAAGTTGACAGTTTTATGAGTGTCCACTCCCCTTTGTACTTTCCCAAGCCAGCTGCTATACAGAAAGTTGTAAACATGTTGCCACATAATGCTGACCATCTCCTTATCAGAGCTAACCCATGACTGGCCTTGGATGAACTTCCTTTAATTAACTGAACAACAGGATGGGACTATGGTGGGAGGCCCAATGAGCCCATTCTGTCTCTGTGTCTTGTGAGCTAACTCCACCCCTGACTTTCTTTATATAAAGCAATGTTAATTGAATTATTTCAGAGCATCTTGTTGTACTGTTGGTCATTCCTTGTGAGTTTCAATGCAACTTTGCTGTCCTCAAGCTTGAGTACTCGAGTTCCAATAAATATATCCGTTGCTCCTTTCTTCTGAGTCTTCTGAGTCCCAAGTCCTAAGTCCCAATCCGACAACTGGTGGCAGCGGTGGGATCAGTCTGGGCAGTCCGGGACGCGGTCCCAGGCAAGGGAGTGGTGAGAGACCAGCTGGCAATTGATCCGGGTCAGGTGAGCTGTGGTTTTCTTTTGTTTTTTCCTTTTTAGCCCGGGGGTCAGTCCAAATTGTAACCCACTCTCTCTTGCTCGGTCGCCGTACGTTCCGTTCCCTGCTCATACCTGTTCCACGAACCTAAATTTAATTACGGACCGCTTGGGTCCTGGAGCAACTGATTGTTTATGGACTCGTTAGGGTAACGTTACGTAAGGAGAAGTGCCCCACGTTGGGCGCCTGAGGTTAAGGGGTAATAGATCTCTGGGTTGTGAGGGTAAGGATAAGGGCGGCGTCCCGATCCGAGGCCTACCCGGGAGACGTCGGGATTTTAGTTTTAAGTAAGATCAGAACTATTACACGGGCGTAGGACGCCAGGAAAGTGCAGTAAGGGTAGGATAGACGGCTGTGTAGGCGGACGAGCCTCTCAGGAGAGTAGGTAGCGCGGCCGTACCACGCGAGGCGGGCGAACCTCACGGGTACAAGGCTGCGAGCCTCTCAGAGTTAGGTAGTGTAGCTGTGCCGCGAGGCGGGAGATCCTCACGAGTACAAGGCTACGTCGGTAAGCTAAGGTTCCTTAGGATGGGTAACAGTATAGGTAATAAGACAGTAAAGGCAGGTGAACCGCTTAGACATACCCCAGCATTTTTTATGTTTAAGAGGTATGGCTATGCTGCTGTGAGACCAGGGAAGTCATGGGTTGCATTGACGAAGGATTTAGGAGAACCGTGGCCCGAAGGAGGGTCTTTTGCGCTGGAAAAATTGGACGTGTTGTATGAGACATTAGAAAAGTTCGAACAGGCCACGAAACACTTTCCGCCTGACTATTGGAAAGTCTTTGGCTGGTGGAAGGAAGAAGCGATGAAGCGACACGCAAAGTCGAAACAGGCCAGCTTGGCTGGTGAGGTAACAAAACTCAAGGGTCTGAGGAAACAGGCGAATAAAGAGCAGGATGAAGCGCTTAAGGAAATAGAGAGGCAGGCCAACGCGCGACTGATGCCGCTCGTTGAAAAACCAGACCCCGCGAGAGGGGAGGTAGCGACCAATCTACCCTCCCCAGCCCCAGACCTAAACCCTGTCCCGGGGTTTCAGGCACCACCTATCCTTTCTGCGCCCCCGCTACCACCTCCCTATAACCCCGCTACCATCGCGCCCCAGATACCCCAGAACCACCCGAGCCAGGGAAGGCCGTTTGCACAACTCGGGGCTAACGGAATAGATGACGGGACCGACATCGCAGGGTTCCCGCCACCGATAGGACCGGATGGGTTATACCCCTCACTGGTAGGTTGTAAGGGGAAAAGGACCTCACAAACTACCCCATCGGAATGTCAGGAAATAGAGGAAAGGAAAACATTGTGCCCTGTACAAGTTATCGGAGTTGACGCCCAAGGACAGGGGGTTCGAGAAAGAGTACCATGGAAAGAATCCTCTTTAACTGTAATGAGGGAAAGGATTCAACATTTGCTTATTGAAGATCCACGGCAGATAGTGCCGACCATGTCGAATTGGTTTTTAGCCGGCGAGTGCGACTATCGAGACATAACTCATATGGGAGTATCCGTGCTCCCACCCAAAGTATGGGAAAGGGCTAGATTAAGAGCACACTGGCCGCACGTCGATCCAAGGGCAGCAGGAGCGGCCCAGATAACAGTACCACAATGGGACGCACTGAAGCTCCGGCTGCTGGGTGCCATCGAGCATGCGCTGTTGCCAGCAGGAGGTCCGGATTGGGGAAAAATTGGGGCCATAAAACAAAAGGCAGGAGAACCAATTGGAGAGTACCGAGAAAGGTTGGAAAAGGCCATGGCGCGCTGGGGAGGACTGGGTCCGATGCAGCTGGGAGGGCTACCCCAACCATTGGTAAATCAATATCTAATCGAGGGGCTTCGGCCGGTGTTAAAGAAACAGGTACAGACCGTCCTCTTCGGCTGGAAGGGAATGACAACCAACGAATTATGCGACAAACTGGAACAATGCCCGGGCTCCTCCCTAGAGGAGAAGAAGGATATTAAGGAGGAAATATTGCAAATGTTTGTCCAGGAGAAACGGGCTCAATTTAACCAAAATAAAAAAGGGGATCAGAGTCAGAACTACATACACGAACAGTGCCAGAAGTGGGGACCTGTTCGAGGTCCAGAGGAACATAGGAGGAGTTGTTATCCTTTTTTCTATAAGGGCCAATTCCCCAACGGAGAGTGGATCCACAGCGAAAATGAAAACTGCGACGGTTGTACTGAGGAAGATTTTGGACTAATTAATATGAACGAGGTAAAACAACAATGGACAATACCACCCCCTCTTCCCCTTCCTCCTCAAAACCCTCAAACTTGGAATGTGCAAGGGCCCCCTCCCCAAAATTGGTATCCACCAAGACCCCTTCTCCAAAACCCCGGACCACCCCCCAATAGTGGGATGCAGAACGGACCAAGGGGGAACTGGGCCCCGCCTCGGGGTCCACCGCAGTGGCAACCAGTGAACCAGTCACTTTGGGGGCCGCCAGAACGCAGGCAGGGCGGAAGGGGAGCTGTAGAGGGACGACCTATGCCCTCCGCACCACCGGTTCCGCAGGAACCGTGCCATTATTGCAAGCAGATGGGACACTGGATACGTGATTGCCCAAAGGCTCGTAAGGGGTTTCAGCCCCAATACAATAGAGGGGCCTATTGACGGGACGCTGGCGAGTCGCCCAAGGAGTGTCCTCTCTTGACCATGACACCGGCAGAGGAACCAACCATGATGTTGGACGTGGAGGGAAGACAATTAGAATTTCTCGTAGATACGGGCGCGACTCGCAGCACAATTAACAAGGGGCAATTGCCCTCTTTGCGCCCTACGGCCAGGAACGTTCAAATACTGGGTGTTTCGGGTTTACCCCAAGCGCTTCCTATTTCGGAGGAAGTGCGAGTAACATGCGGCCCGCTGGAGGCTAAACATGCTTTCTTGATGACCACTACCGCCCCGACGAATTTGCTGGGACGGGATTTATTGTGCCGTTTGGGCTGTCAAATCTCATGTACCGAGGAGGGAGTTTTCGTAGACGTCGCGGAGTCTAAACGCGACTTGTTGATGACGGCACTGGCTCGTCCCGGCCCCACCGCGTATTGGTGGCGCTTGGATCCAGGGGCTTTGTCTGCTTGGACATATATCATAGATAATGTGTGTTTGGACAGTTCAGTGCTGCGAGATTGGATGCAACAGCACCAAATTTCGATAAAGGACTTAAAGGATAATCCACCCCATTGCACTGCGTACTATGATGCAACGGGTGAGGACGAGAACTACCGGGAAAGGGTTAAGGAAAAGCTGGGCGAATGGATGCCTCTACACTTGTCACGGGTATGGATCGGGCGTGAGGGAATAGGAATTGAGGTAGTCCTAACCCCGAGTCAGCATGCGCTGACCCAATACCCCGAAGGAGCGGTCGCCCATGTTACCCTCACTACTGCCAAAGGGTGGCCGCCGGAAAGTGTAGGTTGGATGGTAGGGAGGTTACGAGAAGTTCCCTTACATGGTTATCGGTGTAAGAGGGGCCGCTGGACTTTGAAACAGCTCGAAAACGGTGAAGGGTTCTCAATTGACATTAAGGCAGAACGGAGGGACGGAAAGTTCGAAGAGGCAGAGTTGCCCCCCAAAGGCACCTATGCCATGAGGGCAGTGCTGACGGACCCGGGTGAGTCGGATTACCTCCTAGCGGAGGTGCCAGACAATTTATGGCCCAAAAGCGACGGTGAGGTTGGACGGATGCGAGACGCCAAACCTCTAGTGATAGCAGTGCAGCCGGGGATGCGCTTGCCAAACGTAAAACAGTATAAGCTACGACCTGAGGCCGACGTAGGCATAGCACCAGTGATTCAATCCCTAGTGGAACAGAAGATTATCGTAGAAACTAACAGCCCATGTAATACACCAATTTTGCCAGTTAAAAAGCCGTCAAAGGACAAATGGAGATTTGTACAGGATTTAAGGGAGGTGAACAAGGTGATACAGGGCATACACCCACTAGTTCCAAACGGAGAAACCCTCATGATGTCAATTCCGCCGGACGCAACATACTTCACGGTCATCGACCTTTGTTCTGCGTTTTTCTCTGTGCCCATCGCGCCTGAGTCACAATACTTGTTCGCTTTCACCCATAGGGGGCGCCAGTATACTTGGACAGTACTACCTCAGGGGTTTTCAGATAGCCCCACTCTGTTTTCCCGGGCGCTGCACCGCGACCTGGCGGATGTGGAATTGAAGGGAGGGTCAGTGTTGCTGCAATACGTTGACGATTTGTTGATTTGCTCTCCTTCAAAGGAGGCGTGCGAAATGGATTCTTTGGCCCTATTAAAGGCCTTGGCGGCCAAAGGCCACAAAGTAGGCAGACCAAAACTTCAGTTTGTGCGGCAGGTTGTAACTTACTTGGGACACGCCATTTCGCACGGAAAACGAGAATTGGATGCTGGACGAGTGACCGCTATCACGGAGCTGCCTCGCCCTCGCTCGCAACGGCAAATGCTGCGCTTCCTAGGTATGACGGGATACTGCCGCACTTGGATACTTGATTTTGCGCTGCTGGCTAAACCACTGTACGAGGCGACCAAATCAAATGCCCCGGACCTATTGATATGGACGGATGAATTGAGGCGATGTTTTGACGGGCTGAAACAGGCGCTGGTTACGGCACCGTCATTAGGACTCCCGGATTATGCGAAACCATTTACCCTTTACACTCACGCCGTGGGAGGTTTCGCCCAGTCAGTTTTGACACAGACCCATGGGGATAAGGAGCGGCCGGTGGCCTACTTTAGTAAAAAGTTAGACCCGGTCGAACAAGGGTTTCCGGTGTGCTTGCAAGCCGTGGCAGCGGCCAGGTACGCAGTAGAAAGAACAGCGGACATTGTTATGGGACACCCAGTAACGCTACGGGTACCACATTGCGTCACTTCGCTGCTGTTACAGCGAAGCACGCAGCATTTGTCTAACACTAGATTAATGCAATACGAATCCGCACTGATCACTGCAGCCAACATCACGATCGAACGTTGCACGACGCTCAACCCAGCCTCACTGATGCCCACTCCTGAGGAGGGCGAACCTCATGTGTGCACCGACGTTGTGCAGCTAGTCTCCACGGTGCGATCGGATTTAAAGGACAATCCCTTAGAATATCCCGACTGTACATATTATGTCGATGGATCAGCTAGGCGCGCATGGGACGGGTCCCTGTTGTCCGGGTACGCCGTGTGCTCGGATAGCGAAACGGTAGAGAGCGGGCGTCTTCCACCTACATTTTCCGCACAGCAGGCGGAGCTGTGCGCCTTGACCAGAGCGTGCAGCTTGGCGGAAGGCCTTGCCGTCAACATTTACACAGATTCGGCCTACGCTCACGGCGTAGTCCACGATAAAGGAGCCATCTGGAAGATGAGAGGTTTTCTCACATCTGCCGGTTCAGTGATAAAGAATGGCGCGTTGGTAGAAGGGCTCCTCCGAAGCATTTTACTTCCCCGCGCTATCGCGGTAATTAAGTGTCGTGGCCACCAAAGGGCGGACACTGACGTTGCCCGGGGCAACGCAAGGGCGGACGAGGCGGCAGGAAAGGCCGCCAACCAACAGATAGAACGCAACATGCCGATGGTGACACGAGCACAGAAGACAGCCGCACAGATTGCTGACATACCGACTGCGGGACCACCCGCCACACCAACTAAGGACGATATCATAAATTTGCAAAATGCTGCACCGACGGCCGAACACGAGGTCTGGCTCAAACGAGGAGCGATACGCCCTGGGCCAGGGGAAATGTGGACCCTTGATGAAAAACCTATAGCACCCCAGGCTTTACTGCCCTGGCTGGCACGCATGGCTCATCAGAATGGTCATGTGTGCCAGAGGGGGGTGATGGGACAGATAGACTACACTTGGGCAGCGCCAGGACTGTCACGGATTGTATCCGAAGTGTGCCGATCGTGTGTGGTCTGCCAGCAACACAATAGAGGGGCGCCACCGAGACATGCACATGATGGGGGACGACCCCCGCCTAGTGGGCCGTTCGCAACTATTGAGTTCGATTTTACAGAATTGGAACCAAGCATGTCGTTTCGCTATGTGTTGGTAATCGTAGATACGTTCACCAAATGGGTCGAAGCATACCCATGCGTCAAATCCGATGCTCCGACAGTAGTGAAGCGCCTCGTGCGGGATTTTATGTGCAGATTTGGCATTCCCCAGATAATTTCGTCAGATCAAGGAGGCCATTTCACGGCGCAGGTGGTTAAGGGCATCCTGAAGGCGTTGGGCGTTAAACAATCCTTCCATTGCGTCTACCACCCACAGTCCTCAGGACTTGTGGAACGAACGAACAAGACTTTAAAGAATAAACTAGCGAAACTTTGCGCAGACACAGGCTTGAGGTGGCCAGAGGCTCTTCCGCTTGCATTGATGAGCATTCGTTCCACCCCGGGTCGCACTACGGGCCTTTCCCCCCACGAAATATTAATGGGACGACCTATGAGCTTGCCCGTTTCAGCACCAACAGACATGTCCACCCTTGCTTTGCCAGTAATGGATGACATGCTTTTGAGATTTTGCATAGGCTTGTCGAATGTGGCACGCAGCATCCATGCTCGAGTACGAGAGGCGCTGCCTGAACCAATAGGCCACGCCATCCACAACTTTCAGGCCGGCGACTGGGTGCTCGTGAAGCACTTCACCCGCAAGGCTGCTTTGGAGCCACGGTGGAAGGGACCATTCCAGGTGCTACTGGTCACACCGACGGCAGTCTTCTGCGAGGGTAAACCTTCGTGGATCCACGCCACCCATTGTAAGTTGTCCATCCCCGCACCACAAGCCACACAAGACACCGCACCTCACATTGCTGCAGACACCACACCTCACACCGCTGAAGACAATGCACCGTCTAGGGCACCACAGTCTCCTAAGGGCGGCGATGACGGTCATGATGATGGGAATTCTGGGCAGCTGCCTAACAAACCCCGCCAAGGATAGGCTTCTGCAGTTTAACCCACTGAGAGAGGATCTCCCCAAATACCCAGGGCACGACAACTACACGTTATTTAAACTTTACTCCGTCAAATACATAACGGCTCCCCGGGGACAGGGGATAGTAGTACATTGCTGTGAGTTGGAGACACATTTCAAGTGGTTATCTGTAAGATGGATGGAAGCCATGGTGGTACATAATGGGACACCACAGGCACGCATGACAACCCCACGCATAGTCTTAACTAAAGTTAGACAGGTGGAAAATGGAAGGTTTACTGGGACCGTGAATAGTCACGCCGCCGCAGGATATCAATGGGGCACGGGCATCGACAATACTACTCTCCTACTGTCGCATGCCCTCGTCGGCCCACACACCACGATAATACTTGAATGTGGAATATGGCCCCCGCGCACGCTGATTAGAAGGAACAAAAAGAGGGGAGAGACCCAACACCAATTCCGGCCTAGTTGTGCCGCCTACGTTATTAAACCCCCTCCTGCCCAGGAAGTAAGAAGGAAGCCAGAGGAGAACACATACTGGAAGGTCGCACGGCATATGGCCACAGTACAGAATAGGACACAGTGTTGGATGTGTATGCACCTTCCCCGCACCAGCACAGCAGACATACCAATGGTAGTGTTACCCCTATCACTCAATGATTTGTGCTCGAAGCCATTAGATACCAAATGCATTAGTACAACTCTGACAAGCCAAGGTTCTGATGAAACCGCGTGTAAACGAGTTTTCCAGTACTCCCCTCCCATTCTGTCCCGACACTTTGAGGAACGTCCGGCGCCGGTTTGGGTCAAGCCGGCATGGGGGGCCCTCTGCTTAGAAGGAAAGGGCCAAGTAATGGTAGGCAAATCCGTGTGTAGAGATACCCTTCCCGCGGACCCGAGAAAAGGGAAACACACGCTGCTAGTGAACGTTACAAGCTCGCCCTTGCATAACCTCACACACCTCCAGTTGGCATGGAAAGGGGAAAACGGGACAAACACTATCCCAGGCCTTCTCACTTGCATGACCACCCATTTGGTGGCTCCGCACGGGACCATGTTTGTATGCGGGAATAAAGCTTACCCGTATTTACCTGATAATTGGGGAGGAATTTGCTATTTAGGATCAGTTTTCCCAGAGATGGAAATGCGACAGCACTTGCATAATACCACCGCACTCATAAGGACACAACGAAGCACCTATTGGCACGACGACGACACCACTACTTTACACGGCGCTGATTGGGAGAAAGCCGTTAGCTTCTTCTTCCCATGGGCTGGGACGGTCATGAACAGTTACCGCATTGACAAAATTGCGTTAATCTTAGAAAGGGTGGCCAACGACACCGCTACAGCACACGACGAAATGTTGGACACGGTTGTCCACCTGCGTACAATGGTTATGCAAAATAGGGTTGCGTTAGATATGCTACTGGCAGAACGAGGAGGGGTATGTGGGATAATTAAGGGTAAATGTTGTACTTTTATTCCTGACCCTTCACAAGGGGTCAGTGCTGCTATTATAAGGTTAAGAGAAAGTGCTCACATATTGACAAAGGATCGCATGGATCGGGAAGCCTCCCACCAGTGGCTTACCGACTGGTTTAAAGGATGGACAGGGACGATAGTAAAGTGGATATTGACCGCCTTGGCAATAGTCCTTGGACTAGTGGTTTGTTGTGTACTAATCAAGGCTTTAGTCCTTGCGTGTGCGAGAAAGTTTACCACAGGATGGACACTGAAGACGACACCGGAAAAGGCCATGGTGATGATCGACCAGCGGATCGCGGGTCCGGATGACACACCAGCTGTCAACTCAACTGCCAATCGCGGATCCTGGGACGACGACCTGAACGAGTCCCTGGGCCGCGACAATGAGATCGCTGCTTCCGAAGATTGTTCTTCCATTGTTGATATTACCGATAATGATGTCGAGTACACTTATGCGGACCTCGAAGCATTTCAGGCTACCAGAAGGCCGTTTAAACTGGGCCCCGACACGTCGGAAGAAGAAATCGACGATTTCCTGAAGGATTCCTCTCGTTTCTTCACGATATGCCATGCCGTGGCTATGACTATGGGCCGTCCACTCCGCAGGCCTACGCCACCTGAGAATAATGTTACTGATGATGTTACCAATGATGATGTGGGCCACTTGCGAGGGTCCCCGGCTGATGTTTATGTTTCAATGCAGGCTCTGCCTCTCCATGTTTCACGAGCTCACCTTTATGTCTCACAAGCCCACAGTGAGTCAAACGCCACTGACCCAGTTCGGGATTTGGACCCAGCTGTGAACCCAAGCCCGGATGGAGAGGAACTCGATCGTGAAAATACTCTGAGTTCCGAGTCTGATTGTTTTGGAGATTCGCCCTTGAATAACAGCGAAGCAAGCAGCATCGCCTCGGACGATCTCGACTTTGACCCAAAGGAAGTTTCTCTCCCACCTTTGGATCGTTATGCTTTATTTCATGGCCATAGGTTTGAGCCACCTGATACTGACGATGTTGTGTCTTCCCCAGATCACCAGCACGTAAGAGACCTCATGAACATGAATATCGATTGAGCGCTGAAGATCTACAAGGATTTCACTTGGGGAAGCCTGGGCGAGCTCCAGTTGGGGAGGAGTCCGGCTGCACCTCTGTGGACCAAGGGTGGGTCGGAGATCTTCCTGGGTGTGGACCCCGGTGGAACCAGAGGTCTTCGTTGTGGATTTGGCGCGCTATTCGATCTTCATGTCTCTACGGTCTCACCTCATACACCCATCTACACCCGACTTACATACATCATACATCCACTTACACCCACTTGCACCCACACACCCGCGGATCAGCCTGCTGGGTTCGTTGTGCGGTACTGGGTACGGGACATGCTCACTGGGCTGCATTCGTGTGGTACGTTACGTTTAGTTACACTCTCTCTCTCTCCCACCTCTTTTGGTGGATTTTGTGTGCCATTTGATCACTCTGCTTTTACGGCCTTACATTGCATACTCACATACAGACGCGAATCATCCTACTGAGTTTGTGTGGTGCTTTGGTACGGGACATTCTTACGGGGCTGCCTTCGCGTGATATGTTGAATGATTTTTCTGTTTTTGTTTGAAATAAAGGCCTTTGATTGGCTCGTAGATAACTTTGTATCTTAGATCCAAAAGGGCGGTATGTAGGGAGCTGTAATGCCCCTCCCCCTTTGTATATCCTTGCTGCTTTACCAATTACCAAGTATAACCAATTATATGTTTTGTTTTGACTTGCTACTGTACTCTTTTATGATACTGAGTTCTTTCTACTGCATTGAGGATGTGTAATATCCTAATAAGGAGTTCTCTGCCTGTGTGCTCTGGCCTGCGTGGGCACAATCTCTAGTTCCCCTTTTCAGGCCTTGGAGGCAACTCTTATCTCTCTTTGCCTTTCTCCTGACTCTGCCATTATCTTGCAAGTTGACAGTTTTATGAGTGTCCACTCCCCTTTGTACTTTCCCAAGCCAGCTGCTATACAGAAAGTTGTAAACATGTTGCCACATAATGCTGACCATCTCCTTATCAGAGCTAACCCATGACTGGCCTTGGATGAACTTCCTTTAATTAACTGAACAACAGGATGGGACTATGGTGGGAGGCCCAATGAGCCCATTCTGTCTCTGTGTCTTGTGAGCTAACTCCACCCCTGACTTTCTTTATATAAAGCAATGTTAATTGAATTATTTCAGAGCATCTTGTTGTACTGTTGGTCATTCCTTGTGAGTTTCAATGCAACTTTGCTGTCCTCAAGCTTGAGTACTCGAGTTCCAATAAATATATCCGTTGCTCCTTTCTTCTGAGTCTTCTGAGTCCCAAGTCCTAAGTCCCAATCCGACAAAGTATCACAGTCATCACAAACATCAATACAGGCATCAGCCAGTTCCCACAAGGGATTTTCAACACAAGTATCACAGTCATCACAAAAATCAATACAATCTTCTGAAGCGCCGGTCACATCTGCCTTGTTGTAGGACCCATTCAGGTCGACGGCCTCTGTGGTCAAGATCATGGTCTTCCGACGGCGGTTTCTTCATCGTCCATCCTGAAAAATACTTTCTTACACACACCATGATCAAATTCCTAGCCCCCCGTCCCACCAATTGGCATTTAGTTACCTTATCTCTCAGATGGTTGGCTTATTCATAGCCGCATTTCCTGTGTCGTGTCTGGAAATTCAAATGCCATATTTACTTTCACCAATTTCCGAAAATACCTTCCTTTTAATCATCTTCCCTACATCTAATAATACATGATTTACCAACCATTTCCCCCCCAACCATAATCGGTCAATGGAAATAATCGGTATTCTCCCCTTCAAAATTTCACTGTTATCCTATCAATACCTGGACATTTTTTCCCTTCTTTCCTAGATACGCGAATTTCACACCAGTATATACCCACTGGAAAAATTATCTGAAAAATAACGAAATCGTCTCCAAGTTCTCTAGCTAATCTCCATCCGCAATCACCAACTTTACCCTCCTATGCATTTTGCCTTAGGTTTTAGAACCTAGAGTCTACCAAAAACAACAACTAGCCTCCCAAAGCCATTTCCCTGCAAGAGCGGGGGTTAGCCTTGCGGTCCACATGACAATCTTCTTCATTTTGCTCTATCACCTCCCTTTGAGCAATAATTCAATTGATGTGATTCCCACATACCTGGTGGAGTTTGTTCACCTGGTCTGCAGAGCCGTGATCCAATCTTCACCAGCCCCCAATCACCTCCTCGATTGGGGTCATTCTGCATGTAGCAATCTAACACAACGTTTTTAAACTTTACATTCATTGGTCCCCCCAGTGCAAGCCAACCCCTTGTATCACCTTCTTATCTCAAAAACAACAGTCCATAACTAACCACTTTCCTTTATTTCCTGTCTTTTCCATTAACATTTTACAACCTTTTCCTCTACTTCCTCAACAATTCCTGCAGTCACCTGTCATTGACAAATAATCCATCTGAGTCGACTTTCCAATCCAATCATCTTTGCACTTTCCACGACCTTCTTCACACTTCCTCCCAAACCTTTCCTTCAGACACAACCCACATGAGTTATGAATACAATTTCCCCTTTCAGGCGCATGTCTAGCCACTCACAAAGTGTCCACAAGACAATGTCACCATATTTCACACCTCGGACCAGCCAGGGGTCCATCGAGAGATGCATCCTAATGTTAATCAGCTCTCGAGAGCTCAATTTTGAACAGGGGTAAAACCAGCAATACTCAATTCTGCCAAGCAAGAGGCCAGAGCAGTATCACTCCCTCTTCCCTCTGCCCACCATAACTGGCAGACAGACAATGGCGAGCCACAAGCCCCAACCCTACAAGGCTCCAGCTCCCATCCAAAGGACACAAACTCCCTCAGACTGGCATAATCTCTTTGCCAGCTTATGTACGAACCAAGATTGCAAACAAATCGTTTTCCAAACAAAACTCAGTTGTCACCCTATTGCACCATATTGGCAGAATTCACTTCAGCTCTCTACCACTCTTGTGTCGAGTGGTGCCCCAAAATGACATTGCACGAACCCTTTCAATACCTGTTTAAACCTACTGCCATTTAACGACGCTTCCCAGACGACGGTTCCCCATACACTATTCTGGCACAAAATTGTTGCATCCCACAGATGCCATGATTATTTGAACAAACTCATTTTCCTAATCCACCTTTTCAATTTTCATTTCAATTTAAAGTTAATCCAATGTCCTCTAATACCTCTCTTAGCATCCCATGCACCTGTTGCAGACACCTGTTTTAGCCTCTGGCCCAATAGCTGCCCAATAAACAAATAATAAAAAGAAAATAACCTGATCTATTTATTGAAATAGACCTAATTCTCATGTTGGTCAATTTTTTCACCCACTGTGACTCTCGCGTCAATCCTGCCATTCCCAACCACATTTCCAGCGAGGATGACGTCACTATTTCACACCTTTCCTCCCTTGAACAGCGGGAGTCCTCCATGAGATGCATTCCGATGTAAATCACTTCAAATCAACTTTCTCAAACTTAACTATGATAAATCTGAAATAATCGCATCATCTTCCTTCGAACTCAGAGCACACCGACCAGTATACATCAAACATTGGATTCATATTTCCACAGACCTCCACCACTCTGTTAAATCCTAAACATGCCCAATGGGCAATCCCCTCTGCTCAGGGCTGCAAAATGCTGGATTCTAACCTTCCCAAACACAGCTCTTGTCCGCCAGGCTGCAAATTCAAAGCATTTTCAGTCCCCCTTTTTCCCATACACTAGCCAGTGTAAGCCAGCCAAACATAAACAAAGAGGTTCCAGCGAGCTGTGACCTCCATAACTCTAAACAACTCCACTGGCACTTTTTAAAACAAACTTTCCCAGTCACTTACTAAAATAAAGTGCAGCTCTTGTCCGTAGATATACGTTAACCAAGATTACATGAGACTTGACAACAATAGTACTGCCCCGTGGAGCAAGGCATCAGAGACAACTCCCCTCCACCTTGACTTACCCCAGGTAGAATTTGGCTACCTACAGAGAAAGTACCTGCACAACACATTTACAAACCAATTCGTCCCCTCGTATTAGGGGACATCACAAATGTTCCACCACAATTCACAGCAGGTGACCACCCACCTGCCTTCTGTCGAAGTCCAGTTCAATTTTCTGAGTTTCCATTCACAGACAGACAGACAGACGAACCCCCAACGTACTAACAGGATGGTCTCACAGAGGCCATTCCATTCAAATCTGTAGGCTGCCACGATTCTTCCCGCCAGGACACACCATCATAGTCACCATAGTCACACGACATGTCAGCAGACACAGTGAATGACATTCGACACCATAACAGACACCGCAGACACTGCTTCTCCTTGATCCATATCTGCAGACGCAGTCAGACACACCCAGTCGGACAGACAGACTGGTTCCTCATTACAACTGCAAACATCCGAAATGACAACAGCTAACACCAAATATTTATTGTCCCCCTTTCAGGGAAGTCAAATCAACAACCATTAAAGCACAAAACAGAAAACGACCATATACTCAGAGTATATACCATATACTCAGAGTGAGACCCGAAAATCAAGCAGACAGACCGACAATCGAACCTGTCTTTCGACACTGCCGAACGACAAGTCTGCAGACACTGAGGGAGTGACTTTCGACCCCCAGTAAACACCGCGGACACCGCTTTGGTCCGCACCTGCAACTCCATCACGCGCCTCCAACTTCTTTTTCAGCGCATCGATCAACACAAATGTACCGACGCATCTTATATTCTACACATTGCTATCCAACCTTTCGCCACAGTCCCATCACAAACAATGTATCTCTCGCGGCATGCATGGCGGGAATCACACTCGTATTGCACCAACATGGAATTCGAGCACATTCCATAGTTGCGAAAATATTGTGCTGGACAAGACATTATTATCATCGACTTGCGCTTTCACACGCATGGCAAAGTCCACGGATGTACAAAGTCAAAGTGCCCTCTCCCTTAATTGATCCACACTGTACCTCGGCACACATCCTCAGATAATTAAATACATGTTTTAATCCAAGCGTGCATCCTCGAACCCGATCCACCAGTCATGTACACTCAGCACCCATAAATGGCACGCGCCAGCATCACATGTCATTCTTGCCTTCATTCAACGCATTCTGCCATCCCAAGTCGGCCAAATACAAGCCCCGGCCAGGCCGTTGAATAAACACCTAGTCGGTTGACAGCCTATCATTTTTGACTTTTACTCCCATTCTCCCTTGCTACATCTGGAGAGCCGTTAATGTGGGGATGTAATTGAACACTTGTTTTAAAGCCCTGTCTACACATGCTCTCCATAACATACTCATTATTCCCTGCCAATTTTCCCCAGCAGACTGAGTCCCACATGGCATCTCAAAATCTAAACTGATACCTTTTATTTCTTCCCCAAATTTACTCAATTAATTTTTCACCTTCCCTCTGCTCTTGAAGTCTCAGCACTTCTCCTGCCTTTCTCCTATCTGGTACCTGCGCTTTTCTGATTCCAGTTTAATTTATCCTTCTCCAAAAATCACATAAACATTTCCTATTTCCACATATAAGAAATAACCAATATCTCCCTTGAGATACAAAACAAAACGCTTCCAACTCTAGCATCCCAAAGTCTTCCTTGGAAGCATGCTCGACAATGCAGCACTGCTTCCACTCAGCACACAACATACATGTGCTCACTCCAACACATCACTTCAAGCTACCTCATCACTCGCATTGTTCACACACACGAATGCGTCCCCTGCTTGTGCACAGCATGGTCCGCATTCCTGTCTCGATTCTGTCCTACCTCGCTGTTCCCCGCGAGGCAGCTACTCCGTTGCCCCGGCAACTTGCCTGCATGTCTCGGCTCGCGTGTTCACAGCTGGATTCCACACACCTCGTACATTATAATCCTCTCTGTTTTATTTCTCCAGATCTAACCTCATCTCTTGTCCAGAAAGAGCTAATACTTGACCTACCTATAGCATATTGTCAGAACTCCTTCCTTTGGGTAAAAACTGCACCGGATGTGCATGCCTTAAATCCTGAGACAGGACAAAGAAGGCCTTGAGGGGGGGGGGGGGGGGGGGGGGTTATCAGATACACACATCCAGTGCGTAGCTTAACTTAAAATACTCATCGTCCTACCTTCCTTGGGCTAGTCCCTCCAGCGGGTCGAAGATCGGGCCGCCCCCCGATCTGTAATACCCTTCTCTTAACACAGTACTCACGCTGGAGTATTCTTAACACCAATATCTATTACCCATTCTTATCCTTATTCTTCCATATCCTTATAAAGGTGCAACCAGCCGCATCTTACCTGGCTCATTTTAATCCTTTATTCGACTGACTCGGCCACCCGAATGCGTCGAATACACGCACTCCGTCTCCAGAACTCAAATCATCCTAGTTTTTACTTCAGATTGAGTATTACTCCGACATACCTTAATCTCCCTTAAGATATTTAATTAACGTGCACGGAACATTTTCCCGTCCATGCGCCCAGGCGGTCGCTCCCAGCGCACGGCAGCACGACCCCCATTTGCAAGAAGCAGCTCGTGATGCGTACAAGGCGCAAGGAAGCGCCCCGAGGCCATCCACCGAAAAATCCTGCCTTTTAGTTTACCGCGCCGATATTTCCCTCATCCGGTCCTCCCGCGGCGCTAACTCGCGGTCAATGCTTGTATAGCGCTTCTAACTTGTCTAACTTATCACCCATGCCAGGGTGGCTTAAGCTTAACTTAGCTTAACACTTATCCTGGCCATCCTCCTTGGGTCCCCTCCGTTAGTCCGCAGCCAATACTTTCTCTGGTTACTATCAACCCCATCAACTCCATCTTGTCTCTAGACTGCCCTGCCTGGGAAGTTCTTGGCTTTATCAAGAAGTCCCCCCTTTTTGCTAACTGACCCCCATTTCTTGGTTCATCAATAGACAACTTGTTACCCGAGCCAAATAGGCCTGTACTTACATACCAGATTCCAATTTGTTCGTGATCCAAGCACGGAACGACGAAATGGAAGACAGACAGCCTGAGTGAGTAAACGGAGCTCAATTTGGAAAGACCCCTCAGTATGAAAACTCACGTTAATCGAATCAGTGCTGGCCAGCCTCTCCGCTGAGTCCCCACAGGGTCTGCCTCCCAAATATCGCTCAGAGTCGGATCCCACTTCTGACACCAAATTGACGAGAATAGAACCATGTTCCACACCTTGAGTTCAAGAGATAACAAGATTTAATGATGAACCAATATCACAGCGCTGTGGAGGGTGTAAGAGTCATACCATTCACAGACGAACAGCATGGCCACATACACTCCTGAGTTCCTTACAGAAAGAACTTCCTTATATACTTGCAGAGTGTGATAAAAATCTCCGCTAATTTTGGCAAGTTTCAGCAGTATAATACACAATGGGGGAAACGTTGACCAGTACCCCCACCCTTGTCCTATCTTCTTTGGCATGAGCAAAGGGCAAGATGCGGGAGGGAGAAAGAGCACCGTGACATTCTCAAAACTTATCTTCCATGTTGGCTTTTGGTCAAGGACAGACAGACGCGTTTTTACTAGGGGGTCTAACGGAGCAAGCGGTTTCACTATCTTTCTACATTTTTTGGCACAGTTGGACAATAAAACATAGTTCAAAACAAGAGGGAACATAGTAAGCTTAATCCTTTTCACAAAGCAACCATTATTAAATGCAAACCACAATTACATAAGGCACAATAAAAGGCATGATCTCAACATATATATATTCAATCTCCGCGTCTTATTCAATCTCCCGATTATTTATTCAATGCAAATGAGACGCCCTGCTCGTACTGTGGAGTTTCTACGATTTCTCACAGATATATATATATATATATATATATATATATATATATATACACACAGACTTGACATTTAATATGGAATATTTTTTTTCTGGGGGTGAACTTACTTTTCAAGACGTCTTAGAACCAAAAGTTCATTGGAATTATGTTGAAATTATTCTAGATTTTGATAATGTGACCTTTAAAAGAAACAAAAACCACATTTGACATTTCGAAACAAATAAATTGATCCTTGAAAGTGATGTAAACTGATATCGAACTCAATTCATGGACAGCACTGTGTTAAACTTCTGTACGTTTTCCAGAAGTATCTCTTTATTTTGCACATTAGCCAAAAATTTTTTTAACAAAAACAAAAGTTTAATTACGACTGGGATTACGGACACTAAAATTACAGTTCAGTACTTCGTATAACCCCCACGAGCATTCAGGAGAGCACGTACACATTGAGGCATGCTGTTCACGAGATTTGCCAAGGTTTGGACAGGAATCGCTTGCCATGCTGTGACAATAGCCTGCTGCAATTCACGCACAGAGGTCGGCTGCTGGTCCAAGTGGTCGATTTGACGCGTTAATTCTGCCCACAAGTTCTCTATCGGATTAATACTCGGGGACATGGCAGGCCACTCCATATGCTCTACACCACGGTCAGCAGGAAAGTGTTGGATCATGCGAGCACGATGAGGCCGTGCATTGTCATCTTTGAAGACAAAGTTTCCTCGAAAGGCTGCATGAGCAAATGGAAGCAATGTTTCTTCCAGAATGGCCCTGTACTTGAACTGGTTCAGGTTTCCATTCAGAACAACCAGGTCAGTTTTGCCCCCTGCATGAAAAGCAGCCCAAACGGTCACCCCACCACCTCCAGCTTGGACTCTTGGCACTATACAATCTTTGTTGTAGGCTTCATGCACTTGTCTGCGCACTCGGACACGGCCATCTTGACGATAGACCAGAAATCTAGACTCGTCACTGAAGATCACGTGATTCCAGTGTCCTGGCTGCCATTGACGGTGCTCTCTGGCCCACTGCAATCGGCGCTGGCGGTGTTGTCTGGTCAGGCGTGGCTTTCTCAGGGGACGCCTGGCATGATAGCCTGCTTGAACCAGTCGTTGGTTGACTAGCCTTCTGGATACAGGCACATTTGTCAGTTGCTGCCACTCAGCCCTAAGCCGATTAGCTGACTTGGTACGGCCATTGCGGACTAACCGGTGCAGCTGGCGATCATCCCTCCTTGTGGTTCTGCGGGGACGTCCTGGCCTCGGTATTGGAGTAGGGACACCCCTCTGAGCATTTCGTTTCAGGATCTTTGACACCTGACCTTGAGTGATGCCATACTGCCGAGCAATAGCACGCAGTTTCATGCCGTAATTTCGTAAAGCCACCACTCCATGACAAACAGCATTGTCGAGTTGACGGACCATCTCCAGAGGAAGCGGCAATAACTTTTGGAGATGTGCAGCAGTTGTTTTCCACTAATACAGAACGCAACAACCCTTGTATACCCGACTGTGAAGCCAATCATCAAATGCACTTGTCCGTACATTTTGCCACGCCACCTGTGATATAATCCTGTTGTTGACTTCTTGCTGCGACAGACAATCAGTGACATGGTTCTTTTAACAAATAAATCACCAAAGTGTAAAAGAAACTCACCAGATTGATATACTGAGTTAAGAAAGTAAACCCAAGTCAAGAAAAAAAAAAATTCCATATTAAATGCCAAGTCTGTATATATATTTATATATATATTTACAGTCAGACCCGCTATTCACGGGGATATGTTCCTGGAAAATCCGCGAATAGTGAAACCTGTGAATAGCAGGGCATTGTTTAAATGTAAAAAAAAAAGGCCATAGCTTCCCGAGTCGTGAAAATCCGCGAATAGACAGGACCAAACCGCGTACGGCGAGGCAAAATCCGCGAATGGTGATGCAAATCCCGCGAATGTCGACGATAATCCACAAAGGTCGATGAACATCCCGGAAATGGCAAGATAAAACCCGTGAATGTCGGCGATAATCCGCGAATGAATGCCATGCCGTTGTTTCAATGGGGAAGGGAGACAGCTAATTGCACTAATAGATACTGTGGAGTGTTTTCATTCTGCACAGTAACTCGCAGGGATGACGTGTTATGCAGCTGGTGGGATATCTCGTGAAGCGATGGTTACCTGTGAACGGTGGACTATCACGTGAAGCTGTTCACAATGTGAATGATAGGATATCCCACGAAAGCCGTGAAAACGCGAAACACACAGCAGCAAACGCAGGAGCAAGTCATGCTCGTGGCTTAGTTTTTTTTTTTTGGATGTCCAGCTGCTTTATGCATGGCTAGAGAAATATGGGTTTTAGAAATACCACATGTCAAGTTAACGGTTCGTGAAAAAAATTTTTTGCACCCATGAAAAACCTCGATTTCGCGGAACCTGGCCTCGAATAGGAAAAAAACCACAAATTCGCAGGACACTTTTCCGCGAATAGAGAAACAGGTTGCATTTTATCACCCACGAATATGCGGAACCGATGAATAGCGGAACTGTGAATAGCAGGGTCAGACTGTGTGTGTGTGTATATATATATATATATTTATATATATATATATATATATATGTGTGTGTAGGGAGCTGTAATGCCCCTCCCCCTTTGTTGATCCTTGCTGCTTTACCAATTACCAAGTATAACCAATTATATGTTTTGTTTTGACTGATTGCTGTACTCTTTTATAATACTTAGTCCTTTCTTGTGCATTGAGGATATGTAATATCCTAATAAGGAGTTCTGTGCTTGTGAGCGCTTGGCCTGTGTGGGCACAATCTCTTGTTCCCCTTCCTGGCCTTGGTTGCAGCTGCTATCTCTCTGCCTCCTTCATAAACTTTGCCAATATCCTGTGGGCTGACACATTTATGAGTGTCCCCTCCTTTTGTACTTTCCCAACCAAGGTTTCTATACAGAAAGTTGTAAACATGTTGCCACATATGGCTGACCATCTCCTTATCTGAGCTAACCTATGAGTGGCCTTGTATGAGCTTCCTCTAACTAACTGAACAACAGGATGGGACTATGGTGGGAGGGCCAATGAGCCCATTCTGTCTCTGTATCTTGTGAGCTAAAACCACACCCGATATTCCTTATATAAAGCCAGTTTTAATCGAATTATTTCAGAGCATCTTGTTGTAGTGTTGGTCATTTCATGTGAGCTTCCTGCGACTTCCTGTTTCTCCGCAAGCTTGTGTATCGAGTTCTAATAAATATATCCGTTGCTCCTTTCTCTGAGTCTTCTGAGTCCCAAGTTCTAAGTCTCAATCCGACAAGTGGTGGCAGCGGTGGGATCAGTCTGTGCAGTCCGGGACGCGGTCCCAGGCAAGTGAGTGGTGAGACCAGCTGGCAATTGATCCGGGTCAGGTGAGCTGTGGTTTTCTTTTGTTTTTCCTTTTTAGCCTGGGGGTCAGTCCAAATTGTAACCCACTCTCTTGCTCGGGTGCCGTTTGTTCCGTTCCCTGCTCAAACCTGATCCACGAACCTAAATTTAAATACGGACCGCTTGGGTCCCGGAGCAACTGACTATTTATGGACTCGTCAGGGTAACGTTACGTAAGGGGAAGTGCCCCACGTTGGGCGCCTGTGGATAAGGAGTAATAGATCTCTGGGTTGTGAGGGTAAGGATAAGGGCGGCGTCCCGATCCGAGGCCTACCCGGAGACGTCGGAATTATAAGTAAGATTAGGAGTGTTATAAGGGCGTAGGACGCCAGGAGAGTATAGTAAGGGTAGGTTAGATGGCTGAGTAGGCGGGCGAACCTCTCAGAAGAGTAGGTAGCGTGGCTGTACCGCGAGGCGGGCGATCCTCACTGGTACAAGGCTGCGAGCCTCTCAGAGTTAGGTAGACGGCTGTACCGCGAGGCGGGCGAACCTCACGGGTACAAGGCTACGTCGGTAAACTAAATTTTCCTAGGATGGGGAACAGGATGGGTAATAAGACTGTAAAGGCAGGTGAACCGCTTAGAAATACCCCAGCATTTTTCATGTTTCGGAGGTATGGCTATGATGCTGCGAGACCAGGGAAGTCATGGGTTGCGCTGACTAAGGATTTAGGTGAACCGTGGCCCGAAGGAGGGTCTTTTGCGCTGGAAAAATTGGACGCGTTGTATGAGGCATTAGAAAAGTTGGAACAGGCCACGAAACACTTCCCGCCTGACTATTGGAAGGTCTTTGGTTGGTGGAAGGAAGAAGCGATGAAGCGACATGCAAAGTCGAAACAGGCCAGCTTGGCCGGTGAGGTAACAAAACTCAAGGGTCTGAGGAAACAGGCGACTAAAATACAGGATGAAGCGATTAAAGAAATAGAGAGGCAGGCCAACGCGCGACTGATGTCGCTCGTTGAAAACCCAGACCCCGCGGTAGGGGAAGTAGTGACCAATCTACCCTCCCCAGCCCCAGACCTAAGCCCTGTCCCGGGGTTTCAGGCACCACCTATCCTTTCTGTGCTCCCGCCACCACCTCCCTGTAACCCCGCTACCATCGCGCCCCAGATACCCCAGAACCACCCGAGCCAGGGAAGTCCGTTTGCACAACTCGGGGCTAACGGGATGGATGACGGGACCGACATCGCAGGGTTCCCGCCACCGATAGGACAGGATGGGTTACACCCCTCACTGGTAGGCTGTAATGGGAAAGAGACCTCACAAACTACCCCATTGGAATGTCAGGAAATAGAGGGAAGGAAAACATTGTGCCCCGTACAAATTATTGGAGTTAATGCTCAAGGTCAGGGGGTTCGAGAAAGGGTACCATGGAAAGAATCCTCTTTAACGGTAATGCGGGAAAGGATTCAACATTTGCTTATTGAGGATCCACGGCAGATAGTGCCAACCATGTCGAATTGGTTTTTAGCTGGCGAGTGCGACTATCGAGACGTAACTCATATGGGAGTATCCGTGCTCCCACCCAAAGTATGGGAAAGGGCTAGACAAAGAGCACACTGGCCGCCGGTCAACCCAAGGGCAGCAGGAGCGGGCCAGATAACACTAGCGCAATGGGAGGCACTGAAGGTCCGGCTGCTGGATGCCATTGAGCAGGCACTGTTGCCAGCAGGGGGTCCGGATTGGGGAAAAATCGGGGCCATAAAACAAAAACCAGGAGAACAAATTGGAGATTACCGAGAAAGGTTGGAAAAGGCCATCGCGCGCTGGGGAGGACTGGGTCCGATGCAGCTGGGAGGGCTACCCCAACCATTGGTAAATCAATATCTAATCGAGGGGCTTCGGCCGATATTAAAGAAACAGGTACAGTCCGTCCTCTTCGGCTGGAAGGGAATGACAACCAACGAATTATGCGACAAGCTGGAACAATGCCCGGGCTCCTCCTTAGAGGAGAAGAAGGATATTAAGGAGGAAATATTGCAAATGTTTGTCCAGGAGAAACGGGCTCAATTTAATCAAAATAAAAAGGGTGATCAGAGTCAGAACTACATACGCGAACAGTGCCAGAAGTGGGGGCCAGTCCGGGGTTATGAGGACCACGGGAGGAGCGGTTTGCCTTTCTATAGGGGCCAATTCCCCAACGGTGAGTGGATCCACCGCGAAGGTAACGACTGCGAAGGTTGTACTGCTGAGGACTTTGGACTAATTAATATGGACGAGATAAGACAGCAATGGACAATACCACCCCCTCTTCCCCCTCCTCCTCAAAACCCTCAAACTTGGACCGTAGAAGGGCCCCCTCCCCAAAATTGGTACCCACCAAGACCCCTTCTCCAAACCCCTGGACCACCCCCCAATAGTGGGATGCAGAATGGACCAAGGGGGAACTGGGCCCCGCCTCGGGGTCCGCCGCAATGGCAACCAGTAAACCAGTCACAGTGGGGGCCACCAGAACGCCGGCTGGGCGGAAGGGGCGCTGTAGAGGGACGACCTATGCCCTCCGCACCACCGGTTCCGCAGGAACCGTGCTTTTATTGCAAGCAAATGGGACACTGGAGACGTGATTGCCCAAGTGCTCGTAAGGGGTTTCCGCCCCAATACAATAGAGGGGCCTATTGATGGGACGCTGGCGGGTCGCCCAAGGAGTGTCCTCTCTTGACCATGACACCGGCAGAGGAACCGACCTTGACGTTGGACGTGGAGGGAAGACAATTAGAATTTCTCGTCGATACGGGTGCGACTCGCAGCACAATTAACAAGGGGCAATTGCCCTCTTTGCGCCCCACGGCGAGGAACGTTCAAATACTGGGTGTTTCGGGCTTACCCCAAGCGCTTCCTATTTCGAAGGAAGTGCGAGTAACATGCGGCCCGCTGGAGGCTAAACATGCGTTCTTGATGACCACTACCGCCCCGACAAATTTGTTGGGACGGGACTTGTTGTGCCGATTGGGCTGTCAAATCTCATGTACAGAGGAGGGAGTTTTCGTAGACGTCGCGGAATCTAAACGCGACTTGGTAATGACGGCATTGTCTCGGCCCGGCCCCACCGCGTATTGGTGGCGCTTGGATGAAGGGGCTCTGGCTACTTGGACGCATATCATAGATAATGTGTGTTTGGACAGTTCAGTTCTGCGAGATTGGCTACAACTGCACCAAATTTCGATAAAAACCTTAAAGGATAATCCACCCCATTGCACTGCGTACTATGATGCAACGGGCGAGGACGAGAATTATCGAGAGAAGGTTAAGGAAAAGCTGGGCGAGCGCACGCCTCTACACTTATCACGGATATGGATCGGCCGTGAGGGAATAGGAATCGAGGCAGTCCTAACCCCGAGTCAGCGTGCGTTGACCCAATACCCCGAAGGAGCGGTCGCCCATGTTACCCTCACTACTGCCAAGGGGTGGCCGCCAGAAAGTGTAGGTTGGATGGTGGGGCGGTTACGAGAAGTTCCCTTACAAGGTTATCGGAGTAAGAGAGGCCGCTGGACTTTGAAACGGCTCCAAAATGGCGAAGGGTTCTCAATTGACTTCAAGACACAACGGAGGGATGGAGTGTTCGAAGTAGCAGAGTTGCCCCCTAAGGGCACCTATGCCATGAGGGCAGTGCTAACGGACCCGGGTGAGTCAGATTACCTCCTAGCGGAGGTGCCAGACAATTTATAATAATAATAATAATAATTCATTTATTTTGTATAGCGCTTTTCCAGAAGCCCAAAGGCGCTTTGACAGAGTGGAAAACATAATGCATAACAATACATGAAAACAACAATTGCAAAAAGACAAGAATCAAGAAAACAAACAGCAGCGATATACGGCATATATATAAGACAAGAATCAAAAAGACAAGACAAGAATCAATAGGGAAATATTTAAAGCAAAAGGAGGGAGAAGGAGAAGAGATAGTCAGGGGTTAAATGCTGTGGGTTGAATGTTGAATGCAGCGTTGAACAGGTGGGTCTTTAGTGATGTTTTGAATGTGGTGAGTGAGGAGGAGTCTCTGATGGTGTGAGGTAGTGAGTTCCAGAGGGTGGGAGCAGCGATGGAGAAGGCCCTGTCCCCCCAGGATCTGAATTTGGTCCGGATGGAGGGGGTCAGGAGGTTGGTACCAGCAGAGCGGAGGTTGCGGGTGGGAGTGTGTCTGGAGAGCGAGAAAGAAATTTATGGCCTAAGAGCGACGGTGAGGTTGGACGGATGCGCGACGCCAAACCTCTAGTGATAGCAGTGCAGCCGGGGATGCGCTTGCCAAATGTAAAACAGTATAAGCTACGACCTGAGGCCGACGTAGGCATAGCACCAGTAATTCAATCCCTAGTGGAACAGAAAATTATCGTGGAAACTAACAGCCCATGTAATACACCAATTTTGCCAGTAAAAAAGCCGTCGAAGGACAAATGGAGGTTTGTACAGGATTTAAGGGAGGTGAACAAGGTGATACAGGGCATACACCCACTAGTTCCAAATGGAGAAACCCTCATGATGTCAATCCCGCCGGACGCAACATACTTCACAGTTATCGACCTTTGTTCTGCGTTTTTCTCTGTGCCCATCACGGCGGAGTCACAATACTTGTTCGCTTTCACCCATAGGGGGCGCCAGTATACTTGGACAGTACTACCTCAGGGGTTTTCAGATAGCCCCACTCTGTTTTCCAGGGCACTACACCGCGACCTGGCGGATGTGGAATTGAAGGGAGGGTCAGTGTTGCTGCAATACGTTGACGATTTGTTGATTTGCTCCCCTTCGAAGGAGGCGTGCGAAATGGATTCCATGGCCCTATTAAAGGCCTTGGCGGCCAAAGGCCACAAAGTAGGCAGACCAAAACTTCAGTTTGTGCGGAAGGTTGTAACTTACTTGGGACACGCCATTTCGCACGGAAAACGAGAATTGGATGCTGGACGGGTGACCGCTATCATGGAGCTGCCTCGCCCTCGCTTGCAACGGCAAATGCTGCGCTTCCTAGGTATGACGGGATATTGCCGCACTTGGATACTTGATTTTGCGCTGCTGGCTAAGCCACTGTACGAGGCGACCAAATCAAACGCCCCGGACGAATTGGTATGGACGGAGGAATTGAGGCGATGTTTTGACGGGCTGAAAAAGGCGTTGGTTACGGCACCGTCATTAGGACTTCCGGATTATGCGAAACCATTTACCCTTTACACTCACGCCGTGGGAGGTTTCGCCCAGTCAGTTTTGACACAAACCCATGGGGATAAGGAGCGGCCGGTGGCCTACTTTAGTAAAAAGTTAGACCCGGTCGAACAAGGGTTTCCGGTGTGCCTGCAAGCCGTGGCAGCGGCCAGGTACACAGTAGAAAGAACAGCGGACATCGTTATGGGACACCCAGTAACGCTACGGGTACTGCATTGCGTCACTTCGCTGTTGTTACAGCGAAGCACACAGCATTTGTCTAACACTAGATTAATGCAATACGAATCCGCACTGATCACTGCAGCCAACATCACGATCGAACGTTGCACGACACTCAACCCAGCCTCACTGATGCCCACCCCTGAGGAGGGCGAACCCCATGTGTGCGCCGACGTTGTGCAGCTAGTCTCCACGGTGCGATCGGATTTAAAGGACAATCCCTTAGAATACCCCGACTGTACATATTATGTCGATGGATCAGCTAGGCGCGCATGGGACGGGTCCCTGTTGTCCGGGTACGCCGTGTGCTCGGATAGCGAAACGGTAGAAAGCGGGCGTCTTCCACCTACATTTTCCGCACAGCAGGCGGAGCTGTGCGCCCTGACCAGAGCGTGCAGCTTGGCGGAAGGCTTTGCCGTCAACATTTACACAGATTCGGCCTACGCTCACGGCGTAGTCCACGATAAAGGGGCCATCTGGAAGATGAGAGGTTTTCTCACATCTGCCGGTTCGGTGATAAAGAATGGCGCGTTGGTAGAAGGGCTCCTCCGAAGCATTTTACTTCCCCGCGCTATCGCGGTAATTAAATGTTGTGGCCACCAAAGGGCGGACACTGACGTTGCCCGGGGCAATGCAAGGGCGGACGAGGCGGCAGGAAAGGCCGCCAACCAACAGATAGAACGCAACATGCCGATGGTGACACGAGCAAAGAAGACATCCGCACAGATTGCTGACATACCAACTGTGGGACCACCCGCCACAACAACTAAGGACGATATCATAAATTTGCAGAACGCTGCACCGACGGCCGAACACGAGGACTGGCTCAAGCGAGGGGCGATACGCCTTGGGCCAGGAGAAATATGGACCCTTGAGGGGAAACCTATAGCACCCCAGGCTTTACTGCCTTGGCTGGCACGCATGGCGCATCAAAATGGTCATGTGTGCCAGAGGGGGGTGATGGGACAGATAAACTACACTTGGGCAGCGCCAGGACTGTCACGGATTGTATCCGAAGTGTGCCGATCGTGCGTGGTCTGCCAGCAACACAATAGAGGGGCGCCACCGAGACACGCACATGACGGGGGACGCCCCCCGCCTAGTGGGCCGTTCGCAACTATCGAGTTCGATTTTACAGAATTGGAACCAAGCATGTCGTTTCGCTATGTGTTGGTAATCGTAGATACGTTCACCAAATGGGTCGAAGCTTACCCATGCGTCAAGTCCGATGCCCCGACAGTAGCGAAGCGCCTTGTGCGGGATTTTATGTGCAGATTTGGCATCCCCCAGATAATTTCGTCAGATCAAGGGGGTCATTTCACGGCGCAGGTGGTCAAGGGCATCCTGAAGGCGTTGGGCGTTAAACAATCCTTCCATTGCGTTTACCACCCACAGTCATCGGGACTTGTGGAACGAACGAATAAGACTTTAAAGAATAAACTCGCGAAACTCTGCGCAGACACAGGCTTGAGGTGCCCAGAGGCTCTCCCGCTTGCATTGATGAGCATCCGTTCCACCCCGGGTCGCACTATGGGCCTTCCCCCCCACGAAATATTAATGGGACGACCTATGAGCTTGCCCGTTTCAGCACCAACGGATATGTCCACCCTTGCTTTGCCAGTAATGGATGACATGCTTTTGAGATTTTGCATAGGCTTGTCCAATGTGGCACGCAGCATCCATGCTCGAGTACGAGAGGTGCTGCCTGAACCAATAGGCCACGCCATCCACGACTTCCAAGCCGGCGACTGGGTGCTCGTAAAGCACTTCACCCGCAAGGCTGCTTTGGAGCCACGGTGGAAGGGACCATTCCAGGTGCTACTGGTCACACCGACGGCAGTCTTCTGCGAGGGTAAACCTTCGTGGATCCACGCCACCCATTGTAAGTTGTCCATCCCTGCACCACAAGCCACACAAGACACTACACCCCACACAGCTGAAGACAATGCACCGTCTAGGGCACCACAGTCTCCTAAGGGCGGCGATGACGGTCATGATGATGGGAATTCTGGGCAGCTGCCGCAAACCCCCTGCCAAAGATAGGCTCTTGCACTTTGAGCTATCGAGAAAGGACCTCCCCAAGTACCCAGGACCCAACAACTATTCAGCATTTCCCCTCTACCCCGTCAAGTATATAACGGCTCGCTGGGGAGACAAAATAGCGGTGAATTGCTGTAACTTGGAAACAAGCTTTAAGTGGTTATCTGTAAGATGGGTGGAAGCTATAGTGGTACACAATAAGACACCACAGGCACGCATGACAAGACCACGCCTAGTCCTGACTAAGGTTAGGAAAGTGGAAAACGGAACATACACTGGGGACATAAGTAGTCGATATGCCCCAGGATATCGATGGGGCAAGGGCATTGAGAATACTACCCTCCTATTGCATTATACCCCCATTGGCCCGGATACAACAATGATACTTGAATGTGGAATATGGCCCCCTCGCACATTAATCCCAAATGGAACTGAACCCTACGTCCGACCTAGTTGCGCCGCCTATGTCATTAAAACCCCGCCTGCCCAGGAAGTAAGAAGGAAGCCAGAGGAGAACACATACTGGAAGGTCGCACGGCATATGGCCACATTACAGAATAGGACACGGTGTTGGATGTGTATGCACCTTCCCCGCACCAGCACAGCAGGAATACCAATGGTAGTGTTACCCCTATCACTCAATGATTTGTGCTCGAAGCCACTAGACACCAAATGCCTTAGTACAACCCTGACAAGCTAAGGTTCTGACGGAACCGCGTGTAAACGAGTTTTCCAGTACTCCCCCCCTATCCAGCCCCGACACTTTGAGGAACGTCCGGCGCCGGTTTGGGTTAAGCCGGCTAAGGGGGCCCTCTGCTTAGAAGGAAAGGGCCAAATAATGGTAGGTAAATCCGTGTGTAGAGATACCCTCCTCGCGGACCCTAGGAAAGGGAAACACATGCTGTTAGTCAATGTTACAAGTTCGCCTTTACATAACCTCACACACCTCCAGTTGGCATGGGAAGGGGAAAACGGAACAAACACTATCCCAGACCTTCGCACTTGCATGACCACTCATTTAGTGGCTCCACACGGGACCATGTTTGTATGCGGGAACAAAGCTTACCCGTATTTACCTGATAATTGGGGAGGAATTTGCTATTATGGATCAGTTTTCCCAGAAATGGAAATGCGACAACACTTGCATAATACCCCTGCACTCATAAGGACACAACGAAGCACCTATTGGCACGACGACGGCACCACCACCTTACACGGTGCTGATTGGGAGAAGGCCGTTAGTTTCTTCTTCCCATGGGCTGGGACGGTCATGAGCAGTTACCGCATTGACAAAATTGCGTTAATCTTAGAAAGTGTGGCCAACGCCACCGCTACAGCACATGACGAAATGTTGGACACGGTTGTCCACCTGCGTACAATGGTTATGCAAAATAGGGTTGCGTTAGATATGCTATTGGCAGAACGAGGAGGGGTATGTGGGATAATTGAGGGTAGATGTTGCACTTTTATTCCTGATCCTTCACAGGGGGTCAGTGCTGCTATTATAAGGTTAAGGGAAAGTGCTCATATATTGACAAGGGATCGAATGGATCGGGAAGCCTCCCACCAGTGGCTTACCGACTGGTTCAAAGGGTGGACAGGTACGATAGTAAAGTGGGTATTGACCGCCTTGGCAATAGTCCTTGGAATCGTGGTCAGTTGTGTAATAATCAAGGCTTTAGTCCTTGCGTGTGTGAGAAAGTTTTCCACAGGATGGACACTGAAGACGACAACAGAAAAGGCCATGGTGATGATCGATAAGCTGATCGCGTGTCCAGATGACACATCGGCCGTCGACGTGACTGCAGACCGCGGATCCTGGAACGACGACCCGAACGAGTCACCGAGCCGCGACAATGAGATCTCCGCTTCCGAAGATTGTTCTTCCATTGTTGATATTACCGATAATGATTTTGATTACACAGTTGCGGACCTCAGAGCATTTCAGGCTGCCAGGAGGCCGATTACTCTGGACCCCAACATGTCGCATGCAGACGCCAACGAGTTCCTAAGGGACTCCTCTCGTTTTTTCTCGATGTGTAAGGCTATGACTGTTGCTGGCTGCCGACGCCGCAGGCCTACACCACCTGAGAATAATGTTACTGATGATGTTACCAATGATGATGTGGGCCCCTCGCAAGGGCCCCCGACTGATGTTTATGTCTCAATGCAGGCCTTGCCTCTTTATGTTTCACGAGCTCACCTTTATGTCTCACAAGCTCACAGTGAATCAAACGCCACTGACCCAGTCCGGGATTTGGACACAACTGCAACCCCAAGCCCGGATGGAGAGGAACTCAATCATGGAGATACTCTGAGTTCCGAATCTGATTGTTTTACGAATTCGTCCAGGGATAGCAGCGATGGAAGCAGCATCGCCTCGGACGATCTCGACTTTGACCCAAGGGAAGTTGCTCTCCCTCCTTTGGACCGTTATGCTTTGTTTTATGGCCATAGGTTTGAGCCACCTGATACTGACGATGTTGTGTCTTCCCCAGATCACCAGCATGTAAGAGACCTCATGAACATGAATATCGATTGAGCGCTGAAGATCTCCAAGGATTTCACCTGGGGAAGCTTGGGCGAGCTCCCGTCAGGGGGGAGTCCTGGCCGCACCTCTTTGCTCCAAGGGTGGGTCGGGAGATCTTCCTGGGTGTGGACCCCGGCGGAACCAGAGGTCTTCGTTGTGGATTTGACGCGCTATTCGATCTTCATGCCTCTACGGTCTCACCTCATACACCCATCTACACCTGACTTACATCATACACCCACTTACACCCACATACCCGCGGATCATCCTGCTGAGTGCGATGTGTGGTACTCGGGTACGGGACATGCTCACTGGGCTGCATCCGCGTGGTGTGTTTAGTGAACCCTTTACACTGTCTATCTCACCTCTCTTGGAGGATTTTTCATGCCATTTGATCACCCTGCTTTTACGGACTTACATTGTATACTCACATACAGACGCGAATCATCCTACTGAGTGCTATGTGTGGTGCTTTGGGTACGGGACATGCTCACTGGGCTGCCTTCGCGTGATATGTTGAAAGACTTTCCTGATTTGATTTGTTTCTGCTTTGTTTGAAATAAAGGCCTTTGATTGGCTCGTAGATAACTTTGTATCTTAGATCCAAAAGGGCGGTATGTAGGGAGCTGTAATGCCCCTCCCCCTTTGTTGATCCTTGCTGCTTTACCAATTACCAAGTATAACCAATTATATGTTTTGTTTTGACTGATTGCTGTACTCTTTTATAATACTTAGTCCTTTCTTGTGCATTGAGGATATGTAATATCCTAATAAGGAGTTCTGTGCTTGTGAGCGCTTGGCCTGTGTGGGCACAATCTCTTGTTCCCCTTCCTGGCCTTGGTTGCAGCTGCTATCTCTCTGCCTCCTTCATAAACTTTGCCAATATCCTGTGGGCTGACACATTTATGAGTGTCCCCTCCTTTTGTACTTTCCCAACCAAGGTTTCTATACAGAAAGTTGTAAACATGTTGCCACATATGGCTGACCATCTCCTTATCTGAGCTAACCTATGAGTGGCCTTGTATGAGCTTCCTCTAACTAACTGAACAACAGGATGGGACTATGGTGGGAGGGCCAATGAGCCCATTCTGTCTCTGTATCTTGTGAGCTAAAACCACACCCGATATTCCTTATATAAAGCCAGTTTTAATCGAATTATTTCAGAGCATCTTGTTGTAGTGTTGGTCATTTCATGTGAGCTTCCTGCGACTTCCTGTTTCTCCGCAAGCTTGTGTATCGAGTTCTAATAAATATATCCATTGCTCCTTTCTCTGAGTCTTCTGAGTCCCAAGTTCTAAGTCTCAATCCGACATATATATATATATATATATATATATATATATATATATATATATATATATATGTTACAGACGCGGTTGTGGATGTTGGTTTACCGAGCGGTTTGGTATGACCGCGTCTGCACAGTTTACCCGATTATACTCGAACGTTGGCCGAGTCGCGCTACGCTAAATCAATTGAGGAAAGGACACAACGGCTGGGTTAAATGACACGACACCAGGGGTACAGTTCTCAAGACCTCCGGAGGAGGTTATAATATTTCGGAACGTTGAGATTACAAGGACAAGAGGGACAGCATAGGAAGGTAGGCACTTAATCACGGTCTTATAGTAGCCCCGACAGACCACAGATAAACAGGACAAGACTGACTCACACAGGGATTGATGGCAAGGAAGGGCAGGTAGTCGAGGCTCAAGGTGCACCTTGGCTCAGGGGCAGAATCGACCCGGTCCGGTCCAGAGATGCGGGAGCTCTCTCAGCGCTCGGAGGTGGCGACTTCTCTTTCCAAGCTGGGGGCGCATCTCCCGTCACGTCCGGTAAGTGGCTGCGTATATCCGGCGGGGAGTGACACGCCCTCGGCTCGTTAGCTCCGCCCCAGATGGAATCGGCCCGTTGCTTCTTATTGGGTGCGGGGGGTTACCGGGCTCCGCCCTTGACGAGGGGCCGACAGTCAGCCCCTTCGTGGTAACCCCGTCGGCGCACATGGGCAATGGCGGCTAACCAAGCCGGAGTGAGGACGCACACTCCCCGCGCGCTGTTGTTGTTGTAGTTGTTGTTGTTGTTGTTGTGGTTTCATGAGGAAGATGGGAGGAGGTATGGGGAGGTCCTAAACTCACTACTGGTGCCATACAATCACATTCTGGTGCAACGAAGAGTCAGAATTAATGGAAACGAGTCCTTAACTGACATAGACTAAGAATAACTAGCAAGATGTCCGAAAGTTGTCTACGTGAGATGCGGTGGACCTGGGCACGACATTTAATGGGGGAAAAAGGGGAAGGTCGATTCTACAGAGTGTTGTTTACAGACAATGGGACTAGGGAATGGGGGATTGGGGATAATTGGGGAGTATTGGGGAAATAGGGGAATATTTACAAGCGGATATGGAGGCCAAATCCGATATCCGCAACATTGCACCCTTCTCTACCCTCGGGGCGTCCCGACCCGATAAATTTTTACCTACTTTAGTGTGGCACTCAGATGTAGTTCCCTCTACTATTAACTCTACCCTGAGTGCGACAGTTTTACAGATGTTCACAAATGAGTAAATATGTCCCCCTGCGACGTTGCACCCTTCTCCTCACAGAAACACACCCACAGGATAACCGAATCGCGGAAAGAATTCTCAAACTAAACATACAGCCGGTAGGGAGCATTATTTACATAAGACTACACTGATATTTACACTACGATCCAGGACCTGTTTTTGGAGGAACACATGCAGATGTTATGCATAGAGAGAGCACGCATGCCAGCATCGATACACCAACCCACGAGTGCTCTGTGGCCTTACAGCCTTTAATAATGTGCAGAGCACCCCGTTCAAGCACCAAAAGCACCACCCCATCACACAGTCAGCACCATCCGGTGCACCAATAAAGTGTTCATAGTCACCGGTGGTGTCGCAGCCGGCCGATGTTCTGCCGCTGGTCTTGCCTTCGTGTGGTGCACTTGGCCTTCTGGCTTCTTTAAAAATAAAGAAAGGCGCCAACCGCGTCCATTTCTAAATTGTGTCCGTCAGGGGGCCAACTATTAGTGGTTCACCTGTATGGCATAGGTGCCACGTTGACCCATAGGTCCATCCACAGGTGGTGCTTGCCCGCAAGAGAACTGCGGTCCATGGTGGGCGGCCACAAAAATTGTGGTCCATATGGTGTATCGATCCCGGCAGCAAGCAGCGAAAGTGCAGGCCCACAACTGCGGAGCCAGCACCTCTCTCTCCTCTCTCTCTGCCCCAAAGCCAGATCCTCGGAGGTGGGAGACAAAAGAAAAGACAAGTGAGTAAGGTGGTAAGGGCGCAAAAGTGCACGCAATGTAAGGTAATGCACACTGGGGGCACATGGGAACCAGGTGAGACAGGTACGTTCCTACCGTACGCCCCTCCCCCCCCCCACCAGGTAACCTACATGGCCCCTCCCTTACCCCTTACTGTATCCACAAAACACAACACTACCCATAAACATCTACTTTACAAATCAACAAACGTCCCTACTGTCTTCCCCGTTCCTCCCATAAACCAAATTCGTCTTCTCTCCCTCCTAACCAATCAAATTTGCCATTTCCAACTCTCATCACAATTTGCCATCTCCAACTCAACATCATAATTTGCCATCACCAATTCATCATCAGTCCCTCCTAGGGAGGGAGAGATGGAATCACCCCAATGTCTCATCCACGTCGTGATGCGTCTCACCAATCCACACAGCAATTCTCATTTCCTGCACACAGAACAAAGAAACACAGGTGTGGAGTCATCATCATCACCACAGGTAAGTGGCTGCGTATGGTGCGACAGGTTCATCAATCCTAACTATTTCCTAAATGACTTTAACAACTTTACATTACCCGGGGTCTTTCTCCTGCCAAACCATTGGCCCTCTTACACTATGGGTTCTAAAAACCAATTCCCATTGACCAAACTGTGGTGCTTTTCAATTTGGGGTCTCACTCCCCCGATTCATCTCTCGGTGCCCTCGCACAATTTCTGGGCTGCGACGTGTAGCTCTCCTAGCCGGTCTACCCACCTGCACACCTCCACCACTGCAGTTGCCTCCGAGCTTACCTGCTCCTTACCCTAACCTAACTACCTGGGGAAGGCCCTCTGGCGCTCTCCCCACTCGGTGCCCTCTCTGGCACTGGGCTACCCGGGTCCGTCCTCCGGATCCTCGGGCCCCACTGACACTAACGGCTCCCAGAGCCCACCTGCGGCCTCACCTGGCCGACATCCTCACAGTGGTGGAGTGCCCAACCAACTACACACACTAACAGGCTACACGCCCAGCCATTTCCACAACACTAATGCACCCATCCGCAATACCATTCTGCAACCGCCCCACAAATGCCAATATCCAACCACAATTTACCTATACCCTCTACCTAACACTTACACTACCCGCCCCGGGTATCCGTGATGGGGGTCCACTCTTCCCCCATTCACACCTTCGCACCATGCACACCACTCCGTACCACTTACTCCAACTCTCTCCACACACCTGTACTTGCACACCTGTGCTCTCACTCTTGGTGCCACCTGCACCCTTCTCTCCCCAAGCGCATTCGCGCTGATCCACAACACTCACTACTCATACACTGCTCCACACTGCTCCACACACCTGTCCAGTTCTCACACAGCATCATCTCATCTAACTACTCCCCTCTGAAACCTGCGCTTCCCAGTCGTCCCTTTAAACTATTGCGCTCCCACGTCATTATCATCCACACTAAACTACCTGCGTCCCCACTACAGGTATCAGTCACTAACTAAACTTAACGTCACCTAATGTCATCTTCGCTAGATCCCTACACACGATATCCTATCCCACCCGGGCTAGTTTTCACTGCCATACACCCCATAATCTATAGCTCCTTTGCCCCACATGGGAAGGGTGGCAGGGATGCCACCCTTACCCACTGGGCCCATCGCTCACTACCAATTTTGCACATCAAATTTCAACAAATAAAAAATTTGCCAATCACTGCCCATCATCTGCCAATCATTCCTGCCAATCCTTTGCCAATCATCAAATTTTGTTTTTCTCTAATTTTGGGTCCAAAACACTAGCCTCCTCACACAGTCTACTCACTAATGCCTCTCGGTGCGCCAATTCCTGTCCAAAGCCCGGCTTCGTAAAGCCGAGCAATGAATGCGGGTTGTTTGGTGCCAGCGGCTGGATACGTCCCGCATTCGGTGCAGGGAAGGAGGTTTACCCGGGCCGAGGTCCCACGCACCATCTCGGCACAGAGCCATCCCATGGCCCGATCTCGACCTGCCGGAATGCCTCAACAAAAAGTGGTCGCCATGACGACCCTTCCTATCCAGCTGCCCGCTCCGCCTAGTGGAGCACGGACGCGGCCGTTCAAAGCGAGGCCCAGCACGCACCGAGGGCCCGATTCGGCTAAAAGTCGTTCTAACCTTTAACCCGGTTACCGTCGATGCTTCACCTGGATGCTTACATGCATACGCTACCCCTTGCTTGCTCATACCTTTCCTTACACACCCAGGTACCCTCATTCCGCTCACCGACTTGGTCACACACCTGACCACCGAACACCTTGGCACACATTCGTCGCTCGCACACCTCACCAACACACCTCTTCGCGCCCCCTCCTCGGTCACCTCCTCTGTGACAATCACAGGTGTGCTCTCACTCGCACACCCAACCACGTGCCTCACTACCAATTCCAGCGTGCATTCCCACTCACGCTCTACCATTCCAGGTGTGCTTCCTTTCTCACCTGTCACAACCAACTCACACTCCGTGTCACTCTTACTACTCTCACCCTTACTCTTGACAGCGCACTCTTTCCTCGTGCACCCGTCCGTTACACACCTTTCTTTCGCACACTCTCCCGTTACACCCTCTGTAACACTCACCACAGGCGTGCATTCTTCCTTACTTCTGACAGCGCACTCTTTCCCCATGCACCTGTCCGTCACACACCTTTCTCGCGCACACTCCTGCGCACACTCTCCCGTCACACCCTCTGTAACACTTACCACACCGCGCTTCCATGTGCTCCCTCGCACACGCGCTACGACCGACTCACTCTCGCCAGCACCCTCACTCCTTGGCACGCACTTTTTCCTCACACACCCCAGAGTCGGACTTTCTCGCACACCTCCTTTTTTGCACACCAGACCTGTCGCACACTTCACCAACGGCCTCTCACGAACACCCGGGTCCATCTCGACCCCCAAGCTCCTTAAATCCCCTGGCGCATCATACGCACGACCATATTGGTCACCACTTACACCGGGTCCTCTTCCTCTTCGCTTCTCCTCCATCACCTGCGAATCCCTCATCCGGTTAATGAGCACATCATCACGATCCGAACACAGACTTTGGACCAATGCTTTTACCTCCTCCTTTATCTCTTTCTTATCCTCTCTCCGTCGCTTCTTAATTTCGCTCACCCCTTCTTCCACTTCTTCTAATTTCTGCTTCACCTCCTTCATCTCCTCGTGCGCCCCTTTAAGTTCTTCCTCTAACTCCACTTTATTTTTTTCTATGTGCTCCCGCACCTCCCGCTCTTTAACCTCCATCACCTCTACCACCTTGTCCATTTTCCTCGTCAGGTCCTCATGTACCGTCTGACACTCTTTTTTAATTACCCCTACGTCCTTTTTCATCTCCTTCTGTGTCGATTTTAAACCCTCTATTACCGCTGTGTTCTTCTTCACCTGGTCCCCCAACTCCTTTTGTCCCACTGTCAGTTGTTCTACTCCCAGCGTCAACTCCTCTATACCACCTTGCAATTTTACAGTCCCCTTTCTCACCTCCTTCTCCATGCGCTCCTTACAGTGCCTCACCTCCTCGCGCACTCCTCCGACCTCCTCACTCACCCCTCTTCTGATCTCCTCTCCCATCACTTGCATCTCCTGCCCAGATGCCACCCTCATCTGCTCCATTTCCTCCCTGTGAGCATCCAGTTTGGTCTCTACCCCCATTCTGACCCCCTCTATCTGCTGCCCCATTTGTTTAACTTCCCTTTCCGCTTGGTCCCTCATGTCCCTCAATTTGCCTTCCATACTGTTTTCTAACCCCTCTAACCCCTTTTGCATCCCTTCCATTTGATTCTCTTGAGCGGCCATTCTGTTTTCTACCCCCATTAACCCATTCTTTACCTCTTTTATCCCATTGTCTAACCCCTCACCGGTACCCCTCGCTTCGTCCCTCATTACCCCCATTTGGTTTCCCATTACCCCCATTTGGTTTCCCATTACCCCCAATTGCTCACTCTGAGCCCTCGCTTCGTCCCTCATTACCCCCATTTGGCCCTCCAATCGCTCACCCAATCGCTTACTATCAGCCCTCATTTGCTCACTATTCTGGGCCATAAGGGCCTTCATTTGTATGAAAAAAAGGTTCAAATCTACCAGCGGCGCTACTACTGTCGCGGGCGTGGTCGCCGTGGCCATCTGCGAGGCGCCATTTTGCGCGCCCGCACCCTCGTGCGTGACGACGCTATTTTGCGAATCTGCTACCCTCACTGCTTCGCTCTCCTCTTGTCCCTCAATTTGGTCCTGGATCGACCCTGCCTCACTCTCTTCTACCGGAACCCAGCCGTCTTGGTCTGCCATAGCGCGACTTTCAAAATTCGGGTTTTTATTTTTTTTTGTAAAACACAATCAAATTTCGCTGTTATAATTTCGAGCGCGTGAAACGCGCTCCGGATCGAATCCCACTTCCCGACACCAAATGTTACAGACGCGGTTGTGGATGTTGGTTTACCGAGCGGTTTGGTATGACCGCGTCTGCACAGTTTACCCGATTATACTCGAACGTTGGCCGAGTCGCGCTACGCTAAATCAATTGAGGAAAGGACACAACGGCTGGGTTAAATGACACGACACCAGGGGTACAGTTCTCAAGACCTCCGGAGGAGGTTATAATATTTCGGAACGTTGAGATTACAAGGACAAGAGGGACAGCATAGGAAGGTAGGCACTTAATCACGGTCTTATAGTAGCCCCGACAGACCACAGATAAACAGGACAAGACTGACTCACACAGGGATTGATGGCAAGGAAGGGCAGGTAGTCGAGGCTCAAGGTGCACCTTGGCTCAGGGGCAGAATCGACCCGGTCCCGTCCAGAGATGCGGGAGCTCTCTCAGCGCTCGGAGGTGGCGACTTCTCTTTCCAAGCTGGGGGCGCATCTCCCGTCACGTCCGGTAAGTGGCTGCGTATATCCGGCGGGGAGTGACACGCCCTCGGCTCGTTAGCTCCGCCCCAGATGGAATCGGCCCGTTGCTTCTTATTGGGTGCGGGGGGTTACCGGGCTCCGCCCTTGACGAGGGGCCGACAGTCAGCCCCTTCGTGGTAACCCCGTCGGTGCACATGGGCAATGGCGGCTAACCAAGCCGGAGTGAGGACGCACACTCCCCGCGCACTGTTGTTGTAGTTGTTGTTGTTGTTGTTGTGGTTCCATGAGGAAGATGGGAGGAGGTATGGGGAGGTCCTAAACTCACTACTGGTGCCATACAATCACATTCTGGTGCAACGAAGAGTCAGAATTAATGGAAACGAGTCCTTAACTGACATAGACTAAGAATAACTAGCAAGATGTCCGAAAGTTGTCTACGTGAGATGCGGTGGACCTGGGCACGACATTTAATGGGGGAAAAAGGGGAAGGTCGGTTCTACAGAGTGTTGTTTACAGACAATGGGACTAGGGAATGGGGGATTGGGGATAGTTGGGGAGTATTGGGGAAATAGGGGAATATTTACAAGCGGATATGGAGGCCAAATCCCATATCCGCAACAATATATATATATATATATGTATGTATATATATATATATATATATTTTATATATATATATATATATATATATATATATATATATATATATATATATATATATATATACATACATATATATACAGTATACATATATATACACGTAATTATTATGGTTCCGTAGGTAAGAATCTCGTCTTGGTGTCTGTCCGTGATCTGCTTTTTGAGGAATAATTTTTCCATTCTATAATTTATTAAGTTATTAATTATTTCATTTCTCCCAATTTTGAATTATTTCATTTTCATTTCTTCCCCTAAATTTCAATTATTTTAAAAAATTATTTATTTTTTAATTATTTGATTTTTCATTATTTCATTATTTGATTTTATTATCATTTATTAGAAAAATTTAAATTTTTTAAATTTTCAATTATTTCAGATTTTTCAATTTTCAATTATTTATATTTTAAATATTTTCTATTTTTTACTATGCAATTTTCCCGTTGTTTAATTATTTAATTCTTTTTTCCACCTATTTATTGAATTTTATTATTATGGTTCCCAGATGGAGGCATTAAGTGTTGATGCCGTGGTGTCACACTTTTTGAACAAAAAAACATTTGTTTTCATTATAAGGCAGAATTTCAAATGCTATCAATTGGCTAAGATTACTAGTTGGCTATACCGGGAACCATCAGCGATCTCCGATCGCAGCCCTCCAGTTGAGGGAAGGAATGGGTAAATTGAGAGGGAGAAATAGAGATCTATTATTTTTGCATACATAATAAGTAAATGGCCCTTTCACATCAGCTTCCACAGGTCTTCATAAATTGTTTTTGTACAGACCATTCAAGGTACCTACTGTGCCATTATTTGAATTCATAAATGGTTTTCCATTCCTATATTTTGCCTTCAAATACCGATTCCTACCTGATATACCTGTATAAACATCTTCATGTTCAAAATAGATCTTGTAGGACTGCATCCTTGATCAAAATGACATTACCTATGTGATTTATTCTCTTTCTCGATATTGTTTTTTGTTATCCCTGATTGTACAGGCAAACGTCTGTCTGTCTTTGCTATGTCCGCATCGTACAAACAACTCAGAGCGATTAAAGTCAATTTGGGTCGATCAATATCTGGCAAGGCCGGAGGCTCGGGGTGTATCAGCAGAAACGATTTTCCAAAATGTATGCCATACAAGCGGCAATGGGGGAATGGTGGTTATGCTGATGCAGTGTTTCATTGGAGGGAGTAATAATAATCTCTCCTTCATTTTATCCTTTACATCACTGTTGTTGCTTGAGATCGTAAAACGGTGGATCGAGCTTTCAGCAAACTCTCTCTCTGTCCTGCACTGGCGGTTGGAGCATCACACAGTTTGTCAGTTAAAGTCGGTCATAAACTGTTATTGAAACAAGGTGGTGAAATGAACTAGCAGGTGTCTAAATAATAGTTGTAGGTATTCCCTAACTGGAAGCTCCGTAATGATTTTAAGGACACATGGCTGGCTGGGTATTGCGTATCACACCTGTGATTATATAAATTTGACCACGTGGTTGTAGTCAAGTAGAGTGAGCATCATGATGAGATCAGCTTTAGCCTTCCCTGGAATGACATGGCATATTGTGCTGAGTGGATATCTGTACGTGTCCTATGTACATGGTATACATCCATCAGACTAGTACGACAGCACAGGCATTGATTGTGCCTTTCCACAAATGGAAGGCGTTTCCAATCGTCCTTGAGGACCTCTGAGATGGCTGAGCGGCCATTTTAAATCTCCTCGCCCCGCCCTGGTCCCTCACCCCAATCATTTCACTCCGAAGCAGTGTGACCATAAACACACAGTATGCGTGTTCTTGAGAGCAAGTAAGCCAGTGAGCTAATGTCCTAATCGAACCCATGGTACTCTTGATCCTGCCTACCCCTGCGTTTCTCTCATTCCACTGCTACTCCCTGTTTTCCCACGCACATGAGGCAAAAAATCGAGGTTAAGCAATTGGTTCACTTTGTCTGTCTATCTACAAACTTCAGTTTGTGATCGACGAAGAACTTCATTTCAATTGAATGTTAGATTTTTGAACACGAATCTGTAGTTTTGCCGGACTTTGGCCTTCAATTCCACCCAATGTCGCACATGCGCAGAGGAGAGATAAGCTTTTTCCTCAAGTTCCCTATCTGGTAGTCAAACTAAATTGAAAATCATTCCAAACAGGAAACTTAGTGTTTTTCGGGATGTCATAAAGGACACAAACAACAGGCACGAATAACTGATGTAACGTGTATAATTAAGGTGGTGCAAGAGACGCTGCATCAACGGTGGTAAAGTTCACAATATTTTTTTTCCATAAAACACCTAAAATCGCTATTTTATTCCAATTTAATTATAAACCTGAACACTATAGAACACAAATTGCCTTTTCCCACTTTCAAAACCCTACCGTTTAGCAGTAGTTGGACAAAATATTATTTCACGTTATCACGACCAATCAAATTTGCCGCTCGCAGACGCCGCCCGTGTCCTTGTTTCTGAAGATTGCGCGAAAGGTATTCCATGAACTCTCTAGCAGGGGTCAGGTATTCCATGAACTCTCTAGTTCAAATGCCAAAAGAAGTGGAGACCATTAAGAACCTCATCCCTGGGTCCACAACAGTAGATGTACATTGTACAACCTCATGAATGTCCAGATAGTTAGACAAACCAAAAATGCAATTTCACCCTCAAACGTCTTACTTTCATATACAGCTTTACCTGTAGATGTTTACCTTCCTTGCTAAAGACCTTCTCGAGGTATGCACACTCACCTCGAAGCTGTCTAGCCTGGGTTCGAATCCCTACCAAGCTATAAACTGTCATCCTGGCGTTGCACAGAGTGATTCATCTGTGTGTGTACTGTCCTTCCTATGCACGTCAAGCTGGGTGTCCTGCCTGCCGACATTAGTTGGTGGACGTTAAATATCCCACGGTGTCCTTCGTTTAGAGTGGGCGAGCTATCGCCGGCATCATAAACAAATTACAAATTCCTGCCTAAACTATGTGGTTGACCATCAAGCCTGGCCAGCCCGTTCGTGAAAGACTTGGCCAAAAAAACCTCCCTCTGCCAACCACACAAAACGTGGGAATAATTGGTTGTCGTTGTGGGTATTGCTCAATCAGGGAAGGTGAACAAAATATTTCTTTACACCTGTAATAATTCAATACCCAACGATATTTGATGAACCCCGAGAATTCTCCACTCCAAAGGTCTAGATGTACATATCTTCACCTTCCTTGCATTGTCCAAGTGTCCGCGAAGGGTGTGATCTCAGCAGACGCTTTGATTTGTGCCCCGATGTTGTCCCGTCTTGTCTCCGCAGGAGATTTAAGTTTTTCCAGCGGGAAAGCGAGTTGGGTGAAGTCAACATGTGAACACATCCTGCCTATGTGTAACCAATAAGGATTCAGATACTCCACCCCACACACACCCGAATAATTAGATGTTGTTGTACCAACCACACTGTCATCAAAATACTGAAGTGTGCAACTTTCATCGGGCTTGTGGGAATTCCTGGCAAAACGCGAGGGCTAATTGCATTTTCGGATAATTGTAGCTTGATCTTCCACTGAATAATTGCATTAATATTGTTTATATTTAAGTGCATCATTTGATTGTTCTCTCCTCTGTGTTAGATTGTTATATAGATTGTTCTCCAGCTATAAACCGCCACCCTGGGGTTTCACATGTGGCTGACAGCATTCGGTCTTGATGGACATTAAAGATTCCACGTGCTTCGTGCAGAACAGAAGGTGTGTCGTCACCAAATTACCTGTTATCACTGTTACATGTGTTATCACCTGGACAAATTACAAATTCCTGCCGCATGTGCCATCAGACTTGGCCATCCGGTTCGTGAAAGACTTGCGCTAAGCATCTCTCCCTTGCTGCGATATATATATATATATATCGTAACGAAATGTATGTATATATGGATATATACCGCACGTGTACAAGCATATAGATGACATTAAGATAAATTGAGTACGTAACAGAAAGACCGATTGAGTGCGAAGGATTAAAATGATGGACCACAAGATAGGGTGGCATTGAGAATCGGGGCAGCTGGCATCCCCTCAACACAGAGCATGTGGAATTTTGGGTAAAGGGCACGCGTGGTACATCTGCGCCATCTTACCAGCACAGAGTCCTCTCAACTGCGTGCGCCTCAGGGTGAGACTGCTCCACAATTTAAGGCTTTGTTTCACAGGCTTCATCACTAAAGCCGAGTTCAGTGCTACAGACCTCACTTTATATATCGAGGTCCTCCCCTTTCTCCATTCTCACATCCCTCCTGCTCCATTCTTCTCCGGGCCTGGCCCACACGCAGCCTTTGAGAGAAGCTTTTGATCTCATTTTCCATATATGAGTGTCCCAAGCCTGCCCCAACCCATCCCAGCCTGCTGCATGGAGTGATTTATAAACTAATTTTCATTTCAGCAACATGAATTTCATTTTGCCTATTTATATTATAGGCCTTGTCGATAATAAACATGCGAACACGTCCAATGCAGTTTTCCCCATCAGTACACTACTCGAAGTGAAAGTGAATGAATGAATGAATATGAATGAATGATCGTTTTAAGGCCATTTTCCTCGCTGGAGCGGGGGTTAGCCTTGCGGGCCCCATGACAATCATGGTTCCCTGTTTGAGGCAATGTTTTTATGGCCGGATGCCCTTCCTGACGCCAACCCTTGGTCGCCTCTTACGATGCGCAGGGATACGGTGTACCTATTCTAAATCGGGGTATACTGTATAGTATTTTTCATCATATCTGTGCATTGTGTAATACACTCGCCGACCATTATAGTAAAAATAAAGACTAATTACTGCACCGTAGTCACAAAAAGGAAGCCGGACATTAACCACACACACACACACACACAGTAAATATATATATATATATATATATATATATATATATATATATATATATATATATATATATATATATATATATATATATATATATACAGTCACATGAAAAAGTAAGTACACCCCATGTAAAGTTTTGACTTTTTCAACATATTTCAACATACAGCTATTTGATCTTCATTTCAACAATATTGATAGATAAAGGTGATATAATATAACAAATATCTTGAAACATTTACATTTTGTAGTCCATTGTATAATTTAAATAAACATAAATGCAAATTTCGCAGGTGGAAAAAGTAAGAGTCTGTATATATACAGACTTGGCATTTAATATGGAATTTGTTTTTTTTCTTGACTTGGGTTTACTTTCTGAACTCAGTATATCAATCCGGTGAGTTTATTTTACCCTTCGGTGATGTCTTTGTTGAAAGAACCATGTCACTGATTGTCTTTCGCAGCAAGAAGTCAATAACAGGATTATATCACAGGTGGCGTGACAAAATGTAAGGACAGGTACATTTGACGATTGGCTTCACAATCGGGTATATAAGGGTTGTTGCGTTCTGTATTAGTGGAAAACAACTGCTGCACGTCTACAAAAGTTATTGCCGCTTCCTCTGGAGATGGTCCGTCAACTTCACAATGCTGTTTGTCATGGAGTGGTGGCTTTACGAAATTCTGGCATGAAACAGCGTGCTATTGCTTGGCATTATGGCATCACTCAAGGTCAGGTGTCAAAGATCCTGAAACGAAATGCTCAGAGGGGTGTCCCTACTCCAATACCGAGGCCAGGACGCCCACGCAGAACCACAAGGAGAGATGATCGCCAGCTGCACCGGTTAGTCTGCAATGGCCGTACCAAGTCAGCTAATCGGCTTAGGGCTGAGTAGTGTTACGGATCCCGGATTTAGAGGAGTTACTATTCATGTCATTGCTTATTAATGTTTATTCTATTAAAGGTTGTTGTGGTTAAAGGGTTAGAGAGGCTCCGGATAACAGGAGACCGGAAAAGGGATAGTGAACCAGAAGAAGAAAAAGCCACGAGGTCCGGGAGAAGCGGCGATCTTCCTCTTCCTCGCCCAGCTCCGACGCGAGCAGTGTCGATATTGAGCAGCGTGGGGGGACGCTGCGTTTGAAAGCCCGTCTGGCAAAAGGAGTTACCTGCGCGGGGTAATTACCGATTACACGTCAAGTTGCCGTGGGTTCGTGCACGGAACCAAGCGTCCGACACAGTTCGCCTCAACGTCTACAAGGACGCGTACAGGTCGCACCTTGGGCCTCGCGCGCTTTGCAAGCCGCGCTTTGCTTTGCCCGCTTTGCTTTTCAAGGAGGTGTGCACTGCAGCAGTTGTTCCCGGTACGCGACGTGCACGTTTGGAACACGTCAGCCAGGGGTTCGTTCAACCGCCCGTGTGCGGAGAAGTCGACCTTCACCTTGGTCTGGAGGGGCCCAGAGACATTGTGAGGGACAGTGACCATTGAGGGGTCGTGAGTGGGGAAAGGGGGGAAATTTATGAGATGGCCATCTTCGTAAGATTGTTGATGGATTGTTGATTGCTGATGATGGATGGAGAATATATTATTAAGTAATCCGGATCCTTGGTGTGGGGTTTCTTATTGACTTGAATTATTGTGTCTTTCATATTGATTGCGCTACGAAAGCGTATAAAGCAGATTTCTTTCTGGCGGGGTCCTCCCACGGTCCGGGGGTCACCAAGACCAGGTAGTTACCGGGAGGACCACGTAACAGAATTGGGGGCTCGTCCGGGATTACGATTTGCGGATTCGCAATTGGGTCTACGTCCGGGATCTATAAAATTTCCTAAATATTAGTCCGGGAAAGAATTCCCAAGAGTGGGAACTTTTCCAACGTTCCCAAAATTGTTTTGCTCTGCCGACAAAACAACAACAACAAAAAAAAAAACAATAGCAATAATAGTAATACTGTTGCTTTTCTTGGTTGGAAATTTCTGGGGTGAAGGTTAACAGGTGTTACCAGTAGTCACCATGGCGTTTGTGGCACAGAACTTTGCGGTAACCCCTAGTGAGGCACAGTTCCGAGCATTACTAAAATCGGACCTCTTGAAATTGGCCAAACATTTTAACTTGGAGGTCCGAACTAATTTGAGGAAGGCAGAGTTGCAGACCATGGTGATACAGTCTATGGTGGGATTAGGAACATGGGACGAGTTAGCCTGGGAGTGGCTACCCGAAGAACCAGAAGACGTTGAGCTCTGGAAACTGGAGTTGCAATTACGGAGCCAGGAACGGATCAAAGAAGAGGAAAGGAAAGCAGAAGAGAGGAGAGAAGAGAAACAAGCAGAGGAAAGGAGAGTGGAACGAGAACTCCAGGAAAGGTTAAAAGAAGAAGAAAGGAAAGCAGAAAAGGAAAGAGCAAAAGAAGAAAGGAAAGCAGAAAAGGAAAGAGCAGAAGAGGAAAGGAAAGCAGAAGAGAGGAGAGAAGAGAAACAAGCAGAGGAAAGGAGAGTGGAACGAGAACTCCAGGAAAGGTTAGAAAGGATGAAAACAGAGGAAAGGAAAGCAGAAAAGGAAAGAGCAGAAGAAGAAAGGAAAGCAGAAGAGAGGAGAGAAGAGAAACAAGCAGAGGAAAGGAGAGTGGAACGAGAACTCCAGGAAAGGTTAGCAGAAGAAGAAAGGAAAGCAGAAGAGAGGAGAGAAGAGAAACAAGCAGAGGAAAGGAGAGTGGAACGAGAACTCCAGGAAAGGTTAGAAGGGAGAAAAGCAGAGGAGAGGAGAGCTGCCAGGGAACTCGAAGCAGAGGAGAGAAAAGCCGAAAGGGAGTTGAAGGAACGTGATCTGGCGCTTCAGCAAGAAATTAAATTCAAGGAGCTGGATTTAATGAGAGAACGGGGAGAGGTACCACCCTTGCTGAAGGGGTCGACACCTAGCCAGAACACCTGGGAGGTGGGCAGACATGTGAGGCTGGTTCCACCCTTCAGTGAAAAGGAAGTCACTCAATTTTTTCCACACTTTGAGAAAGTGGCTCGACAGTTAAACTGGCCGGAGGAGGCCTGGACCATACTAGTGCAAAGTGTGCTGGTGGGTAAAGCTCAAGAGATTCATTCGGCGCTACCAATGGACCAATGTGCAGATTATGAGGTATTGAAGAAGCACATCCTCAAAGCCTATGAGTTGGTTCCTGAAGCTTACCGGCAAAAATTCAGGAATGCCAGGAAGAGGGAGAGTGAGACCCATGTGGAGTTTGCCAGAGTGAAAGAAAACATGTTTGATCGGTGGTGTGAGTCGAAAGGAGTCGGGAACGACTTCGAAGCATTGCGTGACCTGATGCTGGTGGAGGAATTTCAACAGTTTGTCCACGAGGACATCAAAGTGTACCTGCAGGAAAAGAAAGTACCAAAGTTGTGGGACACAGCCACCATGGCAGATGATTATGCCTTAACACACCGGATAGGGGTCCACACACCTAGCTCCTCGCCTAGACCTCAGCAGGGGAGTTATGGAACACCCGGTGCGGAGAACGACAATACATGGCGGCGGCCTCGAGAGGATTATGGGGACAAGGCGGATACCCCAACTGTTCGAAATCAGAGGGCTACGGGCCCAAGACAAACTTATTTCCCGGGGGGCCCGAGGCAGACCACGAGTTTTTCCTCCGGGTCTACTTGCGCCTTTTGCAAAAAACCTGGACACTTGATGTCCAGTTGTTACCTCATGAAAAGGGACAACCCAGAGCGGAGTCCGAATATTACAACTCCGAATGCGATGGCTCGCGTAAGAAATCGCCCACAGAAGAGTTACCAACCATTTATTTATGAGGGGTTTGTCTCACTCGAGGGAGACTTGACTAACCCAAGACCTGTTAGGGTATTGAGGGACACAGGAGCCCATCAATCCTTAATGCTTGAAGGCATTTTGCCATTGTCAAAGAGTACCACAACTGGTGATAGTGTTCGGTTACAAGGGATCGGTGGCTGTGTTAGTGCCCCACTTCATGTCATCCATTTGGAATCCGATTTGGTGTCAGGACCGGTCACCGTCGGTTTACAAGCCACGCTTCCTGTAGAGGGGGTATCTGTGATTATCGGGAATGATTTGGCCGGGGGGCAAATTTATGGTAACCCGAGGGTGGGTAAAGAGCCCCGCAGGGGAAATAACACCACCCCAGCTCGGGATGGCGACAAAAGTTCCAAGTTATTCGTAGGGGGACTGAACTTCAACACAGAAGAAGAAGTTCTGACCTCTGTCTTCAACAGATATGGGCCGCTGGTGGAAGTGCGGGTGGTAAAAGACAGGGAAACGCAACGGTCAAGAGGGTTCGGCTTTGTTACGTTTGCAAGCACAAGAGACGCCAGGGAGGCAGAGAAGAATTGGAATGGTAAGGATTTGGAGGGTCGGACCATAACAGTAGGGAAGGCATTTCGTAGGCGTCGAGAGGTCTACAGAAGAGGACCACTTGGCGGTAGTTTTGGTGTTGGCAGCAGCCGATATTACTATGGAGGCTCCCAGAGTTACGGCATCTCCCGAAAGAATGATTGGCAGAGGACTGGCCGAGAAGGAGACCGCCAGTCAGGGGACTGCTGGGACAAGGGGTCCCACCGTAACTGTTAGGAGTCCGGAGAAGTTGAAGCACTCTATATACGGCGGAGCCGCCGAGCCTGGGCTCCTACACGGGCTAACCGTGAACGCCACGTTCTTAAAAGGCGTCCCGGTAGGGAACGTTCCTACACGGACTAACCGTGAACTCCACGTTCTTAAAGGCGTCCATGTAATGAACTTTCCTCCCCGGACTAACCGTGAACCCCACATTCCTTAAGGCATCCATGTAGTGAGTACTCAGCTGGGCTTTCATCTAAGAGCAACTAGAAGTGGTTGACGCTTGGTATAGAGGGAATTACCTTGGAATCTCTGGGGGGTTTTGGTGAAAGTTTGTTGCTTTATTTTTGAGATGCGATAATTGTGCCCGGGGGGAACTGATGATTTGGGGTATCGGGTTGGTTTATCAAAGTTGGCCGGCACAGAAAGTTTTCGCGGGGTTCAAACTTTCTTTCTTGAAGGGGGGGAGTGTTATGGATCCCGGATTTAGAGGAGTTACTATTCATGTCATTGCTTATTAATGTTTATTCTATTAAAGGTTGTTGTGGTTGAAGGGTTAGAGAGGCTCCGGATAACAGGAGACCGGAAACGGGATAGTGAACCGGAAGAAGAAAAAGACACGAGGTCCGGGAGAAGCGGCGATCTTCCTCTTCCTCGCCCAGCTCCGACGCGAGCGGTGTCGATATTGAGCAGCGTGGGGGGACGCTGCGTTTGAAAGCCCGTCTGGCGAAAGGAGTTACCTGCGCGGGGTAATTACCGATTACACGTCAAGTTGCCGTGGGTTCGTGCACGGAACCAAGCGTCCGGCACAGTTCGCCTCAACGGCTACAAGGACGCGCACGGGTCGCACCTTGGGCCTCGCGCGCTTTGCAAGCCGCGCTTTGCTTTGCCCGCTTTGCTTTGCAAGGAGGTGTGTGCTGCAGCAGTTGTTCCCGGTACGCGACGTGCACGTTTGGAACACGTCAGCCAGGGGTTCGTTCAACCGCCCATGTGCGGAGAAGTCGACCTTCACCTTGGTCTGGAGGGGCCCAGAGACATTGTGAGGGACAGTGACCATTGAGGGGTCGTGAGTGGGGAAAGGGGGGAAATTTATGAGATGGCCATCTTAGTAAGATTGTTGATGGATTGTTGATTGCTGATGATGGATGGAGAATATATTATTAAGTAATCCGGATCCTTGGTGTGGGGTTTCTTATTGACTTGAATTATTGTGTCTTTCATATTGATTGCGCTACGAAAGCGTATAAAGCAGATATCTTTCTGGCGGGGTCCTCCCACGGTCCGGGGGTCACCAAGACCAGGTAGTTACCGGGAGGACCACGTAACAGTAGCAGCAACTGACAAATGTGACTGTATCCAGAAGGCTAGTCAACCAACGACTGGTTCAAGCAGGCTATCGTGCCAGGCGTCCCCTGAGAAAGCCACGCCTGACCAGACAACACAGCCAGCGCCGATTGCAGTGGGCCAGAGAGCACCGTCAATGGCAGCCAGGACACTGGAATCACGTGACCTTCAGTGACGAGTCTAGATTTCTGGTCTATCGTCAGGATGGCCGTGTCCGAGTGCACAGACAAGTGCATGAAGCCCACAACGAAGATTGTATAGTGCCATGAGTCCAAGCTGGAGGTGGTGGGGTGACCGTTTGGGCTGCTTTTCATGCAGGGGGCAAAACTGACCTGGTTGTTCTGAATGGAAACCTGAACCAGTTCAAGTGCAGGGCCATTCTGGAAGAAACATTGCTTCCATTTGCTCGTGCAGCCTTTCGAGGAAACTTTGTCTTCCAAGATGACAATGCACGGCCTCATCGTGCTCGCATGATCCAACACTTTCTTGCTGTCCATGGTGTAGAGCATATGGAGTGGCCTGCCATGTCCCCGGATATGAATCCGATAGAGAACTTGTGGGCAGAATTAATGCATCAAATCGACAACTTGGACCAGCAGCCGACCTCTGTGCGTGAATTGCAGCAGACTATTGTCACTGCATGGCAAGCGATTCCTGTCCAAACCTTGGCAAATCTCATGAACAGCATGCCTCGACGTGTACGTGCTCTCCTGAATGCTCGTGGGGGTTACACGAAGTACTGAACTGTAAATTTACTGTCCGTAATCCCAGTCATAATTTAGCTTTTGTTTTTGTTGGAAAATTTTTTGGCTAATGTGCAAAATGAAGAGATACTTCTGGAAAACGTACAGAAGTTTAACACAGTACTGTCTGTGAATTGAGTTCGATATCAGTTTACATCACTTTCAAGGATCTATTTATTTGCTTCGAAATGTCAAATGTGGTTTTTGTTTCTTTTAAAGGTCACATTAACAAAATCTAGAATAATTTCAACATAATTCCAATGAACTTTTGGTTCTAAGTCATCTTGAAAAGTAAGTTCACCCCCACAAAAAAAAAATTCCATATTAAATGCCAAGTCTGTATATATATATACATACATACATACATACATACATACATACATACATAGAAAGATAGAAAGATAGATAGATATATCGATGTATGTGTGTTTGTGCACGATCCCTTGGATGGACGTTAAGCTGATGTTCATCTGCCAACAATAGCTGATTGATGTTGAAGATATCACGGTGTCCTTCACAAAAAGTAGGTGAGTTATCACAGACATCCTAGCTGAATTTACAATCAGGTGACTTTCATCCAAACATCATGCCTGTTCAACCAGTTCCTGAAAGACTTGGACCAAACAAACATCATTTCCATCATTATTGATGTTTCCCACACCCTGTGATCGAGTGGCGACTTATCCAGGATTTGGTCTTTGCTGTGGAAACGTTCCCGATGCCTGTCAATAGTCCGAGCCACCACCACCACCACCGCCACAACCATACTGTATATTGAGGGGTTTTCATGATCGTCCCCTTTTTGGGTCCAGTGAATAATGTATGGCAAAATGTAAAAGAACTAATAAGAGCATTACAACTCGTCCATCCAAGATAATGAGAACATGTTTCAAAAGCAAAGTCGTATCACTCCTGTTATGGACACCAAATAATGGCTTCTCTGCTTCACAACGACCGAATGAACCCACAATGTAACGATTATTTTTTACTAAGTGCCAAGGGAGAACGAAAAGAATTGCATTTCAGAGCGTGTTGATTACATAATTGCAATGTATCGTTTTCCTTTCATATGGAAGATCATAAAACCATTTTAGGTTGTTACTCCGTGATCGCTAACAGCCGCTTTGCGATCCGCCGCCATCATGAGCATCAGGATGGCCACTTGGGGTCCACTTCATGCAAACACCTGTCTTGGACATGGGTACTTAAATATCTGGTGAACTACCAAGCAGTCTTTTTCTGTACAGAGTGTATAGTCTCGTGGAAGAGCCAGAACACAGAACGGATAAGGAGTAGAGACAACAGAACAAAAGGAACAGTAGAGAGAGGGGGACAACAACTTTGAAGGACAAAATAGAGGGAGACTTGGACAAGACAATGCGTGTGGGGAGGGATGAGGGGTAGGGGGGGGGTGCATGGGGTGGACAAGATGGATACAGAAGGAAACTCTCAGGAAGGAAAAACTGGAAATTTGAAAGGAGGTGGTTTTGGGGGGTTGCCAGTGGGTTAATGAGGATATAGAAGATCATTGTTTTCGATTGGGGACGACCTGAGATGGTGGTGGAAAACTGCCTTGAAGACCTGCAGAAAATACTGAGGTTGACTCTTCAACTGAGGTTGACTCTTCAACTAAGGTTGTGGAAGTTGGTTCGACAGGTGGGGAAAAAGTGGAACAAATGAATGGAAGTGATTTTGGATTTTGGCGATTCTGGTTTCACTAGAAGAGGATTGCTGGTGGACCACATGCACCCTTCAGGACCTGAGCGAAGTGGGAGTGGGGGGGGGGGGGGCATGGAAAGAGCAGGGGGTGCAACACCAGAAAGGAGGCGGTAGAAAACAGAGAGACCACTGACCTGTCTGTGATGGGAAAGTGATCGGCCCAGAGACTGAGCTTTATCGCGGAAGATTCCAATAATCTTGAAAGCCTTGGTTTCCATGGAATCAAGCTGAGCAAGATGTGAGGCTGGGTAGCCAGCCCAGAGGTGAGAGAAATACTCCCTCAGGTGTGTCAAGGAAGGACTTTGTACGACAGAGTATGTCCAGTCAGTGACTGGTTTGGGATGCCAACTTTGAAATGTGGTTTGCCCAAGAAAGATCGTGGCTTAAAGTGAGACCCAGGAGTTTGAATATCTGAACTTCCTCAAGTGGATTGTTCAGAAAGTAGATAGGAGGGCATGCCAGATGGACCTTTCAGAAAGTGACTGTGTGAGATTATTTCATTTTAAGCTGAGATGACGTAATGTTTCCAGAAGCATACAGTACATGTAAATATTGCATTGTTTGAAATCACAGTGAAAATAGTCAACTGTGGGTAATTCCATTTGAAAGGCTTCGGAGACACTTTTAGCTTTTATACCCATAGTTTGTGATGACCCATAGTTTGAAATGAAAGTTCGAAATAATAATAATAATTAACATTCTTGAACACACCAGAGAGCTATATATGGGGTAAATACAATATATTGTTACGTTTATGGGGGTAGCTCATGAAATACCTCAGGCCAGGTAGGATTGTATAGGGTAGTGTGCTCCATATGCCGTGTAAAAACCTTCGTGTAACTAAGTAGGCCCGCATGTCCGATAAGGTTGTATATTTGTCTCAATGGTGAGGGGTGGAGCTATGCCAATTAGTTAGGGTATAAGGGTAATTCTCTGGATGTGAATTGCCTCTGTGGTTTTTCCCTTTGTTCCTTATGACACATGCAACACCAGCCATGCACTCTGCACCTATACTAAAAGCACCATATAAAGCGACCGGATCCAGACATTCAAATATTACCACTGACGCCACCAACCGAGTCATGACAAGGGCCGGCAAGAAGGGCCGTGAGGCCTCGCCCCGAGAGGTGATGAATGGTCGTGGCCGTGGAGCGATGCAAAGGCACTCGCTGATTGGGGTGCGCGCATGACGTCATCTTCGAACGTACCAAAACGAGGGACAAAAAACCCCTCAAACATCGCACAGCTGAAAGAATTCTGCCTGGAGGAGTGGGCAAAAATTTCTCCCAGTCGATGTCAGAGACTGGTAGACAGTTTTAAGAAATGCCTAGTTGAGGTTGTTTCTGCCAAAGGGGGCCACACCACCTATTAGAGCCAAGGGTGTACTTACTTTTTCCACATGCGAAATTTGTATTTATGTTTATTTAAATTATACAATGGACTACAAAATGTAAATGTTTCATGATGTGTGTTATATTATATCACCTTTATCTATCAATATTGTTGAAATGAAGATCAAATCGCTGTATGTTGAAATATGTTGAAAAAGTCAAAACTTTACATGGGGTGTACTTACTTTTTCACGTGACTGTATAATATAAATATAAATATATATAAATATATATATATAAATAAATAAATAAATAAATAAATAAATATATATATATATATATATATATATATATATATATTTATATATATATATACATATATATATATATATATATATATATATATATATATATATATATACATACATATATATATATATATATATATATATATATATATATATATATATATATATATATATATATATATATATATATATACTCATAGAAGTACCCGGCATTGCCGGGCGGGGGAGGAGGAGGGGAGTGGGAAGAGGAGGGGAGGGGGAAGAGGAGGGGAGGGGGAAGAGGAGGGGAGGGGGAAGAGGAGGGGAGGGGAACGGGGGGAGGGGGGAGGGGGAGGGGGAAGGGGGAGGGGGGAGGGTGGAGGGGGAGGGGGAAGGGGGGGAGGGGAAGGGGTGGGAGGAGAAGGGGAGGGGGAAGAGGAGGGGAGGGGGAAGGGGGGAGGGGAGGGTGTGCGGGTGCCCGGGGGAAGAAGGGCCCCTACGTTAAGGGCCTACGCGTTAGCGTGCTATGGCGGAATCAACGGCTTCGGCCACGGCCGGGCCGATATTCGGCCCGGTCGCACCGGAAATGGACTGGTTCGACGCCCGTGCTGGAGAGGTCGCGGGCGACTGAGATGTATTAACAAATTAATTAATTAATTTGAGACGTCCGATTTCTAGTGTTTGGAAATTTGGAAGAGCTTGACCCTAGCCTTTCCCTTGCGAGGGCAAGGAGGAACTTAACGCTTGACACTTAAGCTTAGTTTGAAGTGCACCCTGACCAGCGCTCACGGTGGGACGGCAAGGCAACCAGAAGGGACGAGGTTCTCCTGACCACGTGGCCCTCGATCTGGGAAGCGAGAGGCGTTCCATTAGTGGACGCGCCCCTCACGCCCGTCTTTTGGGTGGCCCCGGCAGGCCGTTTGTTTTGACGTTCCGTGACAGGCCCCGCACCCCCACCTCCGGGCCGACCGGGCGACCGGAATGAATCCCGGTGTCCCGATCCGAACCTTCAGAGCGGGCCGGCTGGGGAGTGACTGGCACCCCGTACCTGCACTTTCCATCCCTGCGGTCCCAAATACCAGAACCACCCGAATACCACTTTATTCGACAAAATGAGGTGCGGCCTACATCTAGGCAAGGCCGCGTGACGTCATCGCGCTTTCACCTTAAAATACTTATTTGATATAAGTTAATTTTTTGATATAAGCCTTAGAAAACCAACCCTATAGAAGTCAATACCTCCAACGACACAGGCGCGCATTCGTGCCGCGTGACGTGGTGACGTCATCGCGCTTTCACCTTAAAAGACTTATTTGATATAAGTTAATATTTTGATATAAGCCTTAGAAAACCAACCCTATAGAAGTCAATACCTCCGACGACACAGGCGCGCATTCGTGCCGCGTGACGTGGTGACGTCATCGCGCTTTCACCTTAAAAGACTTATTTGATATAAGTTAATATTTTGATATAAGCCTTAGAAAACCAACCCTATATAAGTCAATACCTCCAACGACAGAGCCTACGCGTTCGTGCCGCGTGACGTGGTGACGTCATCGCGTTTTCACCTTAAAAGACCTATTTGATATAAGTTAATATTTTGAATTCGTCGGTCAATTTTTGCCCAATCTTTGCAATAACCCGGTGCAATAATCGAAAACCGATTCAAAATGGCCCCTCGCTACGATTTTCCACGATCACATTTTGTTTTCACCACTTCAAATCGACCGAATTTCACCAAATAAGATACCACACTTGATGCGGGGATCTCATTTTCGTGGCAAAACTGTACACAGAATTCACATTCGTTGTGAAATGGAGCCGTGTACCATAAAACCAAAATTTCCTCGGAATCGAGTCGTGCCGGGGACGTGATGACGTCACTGCGTTTACAGGCTTAACCGGCAATTTTATATAAGTTAATATTTTGAATAACTCGGTCAATACCAGTCCGAATTTCGCCAAATAAAGGTTCCCGTTATCCACAGATACCCCTGTATCCTCCTAGAGGCGAAGTCAGGATGAATTTCGCAAAAAATAAAGTCCTTCGGCGACGAAAATTTAGCATGGGGTTTTCCTATGTATATTTACCCTGAAGTAATTTTACCGAAAATCCTGGAAATTTCGCGGGGCCAGTTTCTGTCGAGTGTTAAGACGTACTAGCGACTGCGAAATCCGGAATCAGAATTAAAATCCGAGCCTCCGTTAGATCTAAGGGCCCCCCACAACAAATCGCATATATTTCCAATGAAAAAAACTCCGGAGTTCCTAAATCCCAAATCCCATGCCATCCGATGTCGATCCATCTATCCACACCTCGCTACGAACGTTATGCATCTAATGATAAGCATAAGAACCATCAAAAAATATTTTAAAACCACTTTATTGGACAAAATGAGGTGCGGCCTAGCATCTAGTCAAGACCAAGTCACCCAGGCCGACCACGCATCCCGACCCCAAATTCTTCATCGACGATAACTAAACAATATATTATATGACTCGCACCGTACATACCTCCTTCTAGTTCTTGTTCTTGTCTTGATATACTCACTCAAATGTGTCCAGTGCACTCTTATCACGACAGAATCCTCTCAGCTCCCCCAAATGGCGTCTACTCTACCTCATGTCCAGTCCAAGTCCGAACTCTTCTTCTTCGAACGACCTTCGACACTCGTGGCGGGGACGTGATGACGTCACTGCGCTTCAGTCTTAGAAAACTAATTTTTATATAAGTTAATATTTTCAATAACTCGGTCAATTTTTACCTAAACCTCGCCAAACCAAGGTTCCCGCTACCCACGGATACCCCTCTATCCTCCTAGAGGCGAAGTCAGGATGAATTTCGCAATAAAAATAAAGTCCTTCGGCGACGGAAATTTAACCCTGTGTTTTCCTATGTAACTTTACCCTGAGGTAATTTTACCAAACATCCCCCAAATTTCACGGGTCCAGCCCTATTGAGTGCCTCCGGCCTCTCAAGTCCCTTCACAGAGTCGGGCTAGAGTCAAGCTCAAAAGGGTTTTCTTTCCCCACTGATTCCGCCAAGCCCGTTCCCTTGGCTGTGGGTTCGCTGGATAGTAGATAGGGACAGTGGGAATCTCGTTCATCCCTTCATGCGCGTCACTGGTTAGATGACGAAATGAACGAATTTCATTCATTTGCGCTGCATGATTTTTCGGGTGACATAGTCACAATTTCGGTCTTCGAGGCCGGCCGATAGGCACAGTGTGACCAGAAGGGACGAGGTTCTCCTGACCACGTGGCCGACGACTTGGTGGGGTTTGTCCGCACAATGTGGGCGCTTCAGGATGAACTTTAGCCGGGGAGCGTTTGGGCGCCCCGGTCTGATACTGCCGCCCATGCGCAGAACAACGTGTGAGTGCACGTGGGTCCCGGCGGTCCCACTGGCCTAGCGCTACCATGTTTAGACAGCGAACTCCATCCCCGGGCACCGGCACCTACTCCCGGAAGTTTGAGAGAATAGCGGCGCCGGGCACGGGAGGACACCCGCGGAGCCCCGGCGGACCAGGGACGCACGAGCCTACGCGTTAGCGTGCTACGGCGGAATCAACGGCTTCGGCCACGGCCGGGCCGATACTCGGCCCGGTCGCACCGGAAATGACTGGTTCGACGCCCGCGCTGGAGAGGTCGCGGGCGACTGAGATGTATTAACAAATTAATTAATTAATTTGAGACGTCCGATTTCTAGTGTTTGGAAATTTGGAAGAGCTTGACCCTAGCCTTTCCCTTGCGAGGGCAAGGAGGAACTTAACGCTTGACACTTAAGCTTAGTTTGAAGTGCACCCTGACCAGCGCTCACGGTGGGACGGCAAGGTAACCAGAAGGGACGAGGTTCTCCTGACCACGTGGCCCTCGATCTGGGAAGCGAGAGGCGTTCCATTAGTGGACGCGCCCCTCACGCCCGACTTTTGGGCGGCCCCGGCAGGCCGTTTGTTTTGACGTTCCGTGACAGGCCCCGCATCCCCACCTCCGGGCCGACCGGGCGACCGGAATGAATCCCGGTGTCCCGATCCGAACCTTCAGAGCAGGCCGGCTGGGGAGTGCCTGGCACCCCGTACCTGCACTTTCCGTCCCTGCGGTCCCAAATACCGGAACCACCCGAATACCACTTTATTCGACAAAATGAGGTGCGGCCTACATCTAGGCAAGGCCGCGTGACGTCATCGCGCTTTCACCTTAAAAGACTTATTTGATATAAGTTAATATTTTGAACTAAGCCTTAGAAAACCAACCCTATAGAAGTCAATACCTCCAACGACACAGGCGCGCATTCGTGCCGCGTGACGTGGTGACGTCATCGCGCTTTCACCTTAAAAGACTTATTTGATATAAGTTAATATCTTGATATAAGCCTTAGAAAACCAACCCTATAGAAGTCAATACCTCCAACGACACAGGCGCGCATTCGTGCCGCGTGACGTGGTGACGTCATCGCGCTTTCACCTTAAAAGACTTATTTGATATAAGTTAATATCTTGATATAAGCCTTAGAAAACCAACCCTGTAGAAGTCAATACCTCCAACGACACAGGCGCGCATTCGTGCCGCGTGACGTGGTGACGTCATCGCGCTTTCACCTTAAAAGACTTATTTGATATAAGTTAATATTTTGATATAAGCCTTAGAAACCCAACCCTATATAAGTCAATACCTCCAACGACACAGGCGCGCATTCGTGCTGCGTGACGTGGTGACGTAGTCAATACCTCCAAGAAACCCAACCCTATATAAGTCAATACCTCCAACGACACAGGCGCGCATTCGTGCCGCGTGACGTCATCGCGCTTTCACCTTAAAAGACTTATTTGATATGTTAATATTTTGATATAAGCCTTAGAAAACCAACCCTATAGAAGTCAATACCTCCGACGACACAGGCGCGCATTCGTGCCGCGTGACGTGGTGACGTCATCGCGCTTTCACCTTAAAAGACTTATTTGATATAAGTTAATATTTTGATATAAGCCTTAGAAACCCAACCCTATATAAGTCAATACCTCCAACGACATTATTATTATTAATACATTATTATAAAATTATACATTATTATATAAATTATTATAAATTATTATAAATTAAATTATACATTATTATAAACATTATTATACATTATATTATTATAAATACATATTTACATTATTATAAATTCAACAACTGCTTTATTTATATATATATATATATATATATATATATATATATATATATATATATATATATATACACCGGAAATGGTGTATGGGAGGCTTCATCCCAATGGGAGGCTTCATCGCGAGTATATATATATATATATATATATATATATATATATATATATATATATACATTATCGTCGTGTCCGTCCGTCCCGAAACTCTCCCTCAGTTTGGGGGCTAGCCCCGCAAAACCTTCTGTGGAACATTTTTGGGTCCCAGCGGCTGTCCTAAGGTAGTGTGAGATTTCATAAATTCCTCATTACAATTATGATTTTGAATTTCTATAGATACGAAGCTGCTCCTGATCCGGAAGTAAACACAGTGAGGAGGATTTGCTGGTCTGATAATATCTCAATACAATCGTGATTTTTAGTTTCTACCCAAAAGACGCCGCTTTTATCCATCCTCAGTTGGGTGGGAAGTTTCATAAATTTCACAATACAATTACGATTTTCAATTTGTACACATTGTTTCATATCCACCCTTTCTCCCCGGCATATTTGTCTGTATTGGTTATCACGTCGCATCGGTCAATATTCGTTTACATCAGTAGTGTTTGTAACATTGTATTTTGTTATATTAATGCTGTATTATTAATTTGTGTTTGGAATGATGCTGTTTGGAATGAAAATGTCGAGAGATTGAGTTGAAAGTAGAATGAGGAAATGATGTGAGGGTTTCCACCCATGAGTTTAGTGGATTCCCCATTTATAGTTACGCCAGTGACTGCATGTAGAAGAAACATTCAGCCGCAGTAAAGTTTTTTTTGCCCAAGTCATTCACGAATCAGCTGTCCATGCCTGGTGTTTGACTGTCGATGGCACAGGAATTTGGAATTTATTGGTTCATGGTCTAACATTCGCTGTTTCCGCATTGCCTGTTTGCAGATTCAGCACAAACAATTACTGAGACAGGCCACTTTGGCCTACTGTTCTTCAAAGAAAAGCAGGGTGGGATATTTAATGTCCATGGGAAAATGATGGCAAAATGAAAGCGAAAACGAGTTTGATGGTGTGATGGATGAAGCAAACCTTCACCCGTGGTGCAGTTCATTCATGTTGTCATCGACATTAAACGGTCATGCATGCTCCTCCTCATCTTGTCCCACTGTGCGTGATAGCTCCAGGCTCGTCACTCAGGTTTTAATTGCTGATAAAAGAGCGTTCAACTACGGCATGTCATTTACAACCACCTTTGTGAAAATAAATTCTGGCCAAACAATTAAATGCTGTTGATCTAAGATAGAGGGGAACATTCTATCATCTGGAAACTGCTCCAAACTTCCTGCTGCTTGACCCAGATTCACTTTATTTATTTGAGAAGATTCCATATGGCAACGGTCTACAACAATAGGCTGTGCTGAAAATGTAGGAAGCCAATTGGTGAATCTGGATTAATGGACAGTACAGGAAGTAAGTTTGGGACAGGCCTCAATCATGGCTATCAGTGGACTGACTTATGGAGGGGACATAAAGCCGGCTGCTCCATTCTTTTGCACTCATTTGTGGCTTCCAATAATCAAAAAATGCCTTTCAAAAAGAGCAGGCAGGCAAAGTGAATTGCATGCCAGTACCTTATTAAAATTTATTAACTGTAATCTGATGTTATTAACTTATTAACTCTAGAAATGAAGCAAACCTTCGGCTGCGTACGCAAACACAGAAGCAAATTGCTGAGAAAATCCGAACTATAATTATGCTGAGACACGGACTATGAGCTGACCACAAGAGCCATCGATGTGATTCACCACCAAGACCACCTGTCTTGTGGCTGCACCAAAAGTATCTGGAAAATGGTTTGCGAAACCTTTGCTCTCCATGTCCCTCAAAACCTTGGAATGGCACAACTGACTTGCTATAACGTGATTACAAAACGCACACATACATGTGTAACTCATCAGTGCAATGATTAGAATGCTCTCTCTCTGCCAGAAGGTCACATTATGTAACCAGATGTAGACCGGGTGGTTTAATCGTCTCCAATATTCCTTTGTGTTTCAAACAAAAAAAAAGTTTTGGTCCTTGCGCTTCTTGAATTGTATTTTGCATCCTGGTGATGTCTGCAAACTTTGGCGGATGAAAGCTGGTCCTACGACGTCTTTTGATGCCCGATGATGATCAATCACATTTAGAGATTGATCAACGTGCCGGACGGAGTATCACACTTCTTGGATTGGCAACGTATTGACATTTGACATTTACTGTGCAGTACGGGCCAGAACAACTGGATTTTTAACTTTCTGTGATGCAAAGAACATTAATAACGTGAATGGAAATGTGATTATATTAATTCAAGATTATATTAATTACAAGTGAAACTTTGAAACAATGAAAGTGGTAAAAACTAGAACGCCACTCAGTAGAGAGCATACCTCGCCTGATGAACAGTTTACGTTTTGTATCTCAGGTTAGACCAGGAAATCACAATACAGAATTTATATAATGTCGAAACATTCTTCGAATCTTCCTTGTCACACACACAACCGGTCCAACAGGTTTCGTCCAAATCCATCCATAACTTTTTGAAATATCCTGCTATGTATCGTTTTTGGCCCCATCTCCCAATGGTGAAGAATCACTTCAAAAATTAAATAATTCTCCTATCCGAATCCATATTCAGATATGCACCAAAATAGAATCGATTCTTCCTTGTCACACACACAATCTGTCCAACAAGGTTCGTCCAAATCCGTCCATAACTTTTTGAGATATCTTGTTCACAAATGGACAAACAAACAAACAAAGACAGACAGACAGGGGTGAAAACATAACCTTCATCCACCTTTGGTGTCGGAGGTAATGATTATGACAATTATGGACGGAACCATGAATGACGTCACACATTTATAGTGCAGACTTAATTTTTTATGGTAAAACTAGTATTCATTGAACGTTTTAATACATCCAGAATATGGTTAGTTCTCCTTCAACGTCATCAATGTGTCCTTAAAAAGCATAGGAAATGATATTGTTGTCAACGTTTTTCCCATTTAAATTAATGTAAATAACATTTAATGTGTCCCTCGTCGAAAGATTTTTGCACTAAAAACACTGTTTGCATGTTAATTAGCTCAGGGATGATGTTAATTCCCTGTATGTTGTTCCCTCTGTAATTTATCCCTATGTCCCTTCACATTAGACACTGGTAAAAAACGCCCATTAACTTCACTATTTAATAATAAAACTAACCAGAAACCCAGATGACACACTAGGGCTGATTACCCCAACTGGAAAGGGCACATAGGACAAAACATCTGTGAAGACACACCCAAAGAGCCGTGAATGGTCGGGGTTTTGAGTGACATGAGCCTGGGGTAAGAAGTGACTTGCTGATTGGCGAAACACCCCAAATGACGTCAGAGCCTGGGTGATGAAAGGGTGCTCCAGGGGAGATTCACTCTTCTCTTCCCTTCTCTTGTAGCTAGAGCTTGTGCCTTGTCGTTCTGGCGATAATAGAAAACGGTCGTTATTGCCGCTCTTGTCCCTTCTGATTTCGACACGATCATGAGCGGCCGTGTTTGGTAGATCTTGCTGGTGATCGTGCGGAGGAAGAGCTGTGGTTTTCCAATCACGAAAAAGCGTTGCTTCCTCCCTGCAGCATGATGAGGCCAGGAGCGAACGGACGCACGGGGAGGCTTCATCGCGAGCGGCCGCATTCCGAGATTTTCTGTTGGTTGTGAGGCGGAAGAGCCGTGGGCTGAGAGTTGTGGTTTTACCAGCGCTGCTGAACGAGCAAGCTGCACGCCTGCTGTTCGGGACGCACAGTGAGGCCTGCTACGCGGGAACGGCCGGTCCCCGCCAACGCCCTGGACGAGACGAGACAAGACAAGACCGGCCGATTTGAGTTAAGTCCACCACATAAATCCAGCACAATTATTTTCCAGTTTATTTTATCCTTCGTCTGTGTTTGTGTCTGTTTGTGGGGACGTCCCATTTAGGAGTTTTAGTTTTATAATGCTTTTCTTTGTAACCGGCATCTCATTAATAAAGCCGGCATTTTTGTACATTTTAATCTCGTCTCGGTTGAGTTTATTTCCCGGTGGGATCCATGTAGGTAAGTGCTCTTCAGCATCCTCCTCCCTCTCCACCCTCCACCCTCTCACCGCCACACCCACCGCGTGTATTAACTCCGCCACCTATTGAACTGAACACTTCGGAGTAACAGCTTGTTCGGCTATTCGTTCCTTGGGAAGATTTTAATCACCAGGAACGTGACAATACGTTGTGTGCTTTGGCTTATGTTGACTTTTTGGCCGATGTTGACCTTTCGGCCATGTTGACCTAAAAATAATTGGTGGTTGAATTCATTGACATGATATGTAAATCCTCTTCAAACTTCAACTCAGTCGGATAGAAATTGAGCATTTTAGTAATTGTACCTAAGTTGTGACCTTTGGCCCATGTTGACCTTTTGGCCTATGTTAACCTCAAAAATAATTGGTGGGTGATTTCCGTGACCTGATGTGAAATCCTCTTTAAATTTCAAGTCAATTGGTTGAAAATTGAGGATTTTAGAAATCTGAAAAAATTGCTGATCTTTATTTAGCCAATGTTGACCATTTGACCTCAAAATAAATATGCTTCTCATGACCAACTCTACTTCCTTCCGGGAAACGGCAACATTATATGGAAACGACATGACGATGTTGTAAGAAAAGTAATCCCCCATTAGTTAACGACGTTGTCGTAAAACAACATTGTTCGGAGCGATGCGATGTTGTCGGAGAACTTACTGCATATGTCACCTGTTATTATTACCCTTTGATAACTTTCGATAACCGTTCTGTTTTCCACAAAAAACTTGGCAATTCTTGATTGACTTTTAACAACTCAGACTAGAGTCCGAATCACATCTATATACATGAGTACAGTACATATATATATATATATATATATATATATATATATATATATATATATATATATATATATATATTGGCACATATGAGGATCTGTTAACACGATATGCCTCAATGCCAGGACCTTTCGTCCAAGAAAATGGGCAAACAGTCTTTTACTGCGTTCAATTATTATTCTTTAGCCTTCCCCAAGTTCACCCAAATGAGCCGAAGCTGACGGCACACACACGGGAAGCAGATGGCTCGAACACGTTTTCTTACCTTTTAAAGGGTATGTGTATGTGTATGTATATGAATATGTACATGCATATGTATATTTACATGCATATATGCAGCCCTGTTTGCCAAGTTTGAACAAGATCAGTAAACTCATGTCTGAGATATGGTCTAAGTCCAACGGGGGCTAATAATATATATGGGCTCATCCATTCATCGTGTAAAGATTACATGTACAGATATATACTCATCGTGTAAGTGTGAAATGCGTCTGCAGTTACGCTATTTTCTCTGCCGATGGCACATATATATATAGTAGTATTTTGAAAATGGGAAAAATATATTGGACTATTGTGAGTCTGTCATTCATCAAACTTTTTGACACCTCGTGTGTGTGTGTGTGTGTGTGTTTGTGTGCGCGTGTGTTGGCAGATGGACCATTTAGAATGGAAACTTTCAAAGCATAGATGTGCAGAAACAGCGAGCTTTAGAAAAGCCGAGCAGGTTAAGCCAAATTTGCAATTCTCTATTCCCTAAAGCCCCTCAGATCGACTGCCTTCAAAAAGCACCCGTTTATGGCCTGGCGCCAGATTGCAAATACATCATAAATGGAAAAGTTCTTTATTTAATAGGTCCCAGGGCCTGGAGCACTGTGGCTACAGCAAGGAGCGTTGGTATACCCATCGTGGTCGTCCATTAATCTTGGTGCGCATTATGCTACGTGCTGCTTGTAATGTGCTCCCTGTCTATGCGGTGCTGTGCCTTTCATGCCCGCAGTGGGTGTGCTGACCACGTGTTCCGTGGAACCTGCAGATGAAAATCTCAGCCACAAGTATTTTGACTCGAGTCTGTCGAGCAAAAATCAACGATACATCTTGCCCACGATAAGCGAATATAAATTCACACAGACTCATGGACACTTGCCCAGAGATCCATAAAAGCTGTTCTTTGAACTCCTGCGATTCCCTCACTAAGATCTCTTGGGAGCAGATGTCCTTGTCTGTTGTTTTGAGGATAAAATAAGATTAACTCCACATCTTTTTGAACTAGTACAAAGTGCTTTGATTATGTGTACATATGAGAAAATCCGTTAAGGATTTTGTTTTTGATGTACCGTAGGCCTACTCTTTAAAGAGCGTCGGTGTTGCCGCAGCACTTTCTGGCAAAGAGTTACACTAGGTGGGTTTGTCATTGCCAACTCAGCGTTTTTTGTCTGTGCTCTATCCTTTAGATGCTGAGCGTCAAGCAAGTAAGCAGCTCATACTCTTTTTATGTCTTTGGTATGACTTGGCCGGGGTTTGAAACCGCCAACCTCCCAGATTCAGAGCGGACGCTCTAACCATTACCCCCACCGAGTCTGATTACCCACCACACCGCCATACATTAAAAACGAAACATTGGAAGTCAAGTTGATCATATTGCTGCATGATCCCGAAAATTCTCTCGTTATGGACACAATCTCAATGCCGACTGAATAATGAATGAATGAAATGAAAGAATGAATATACAGAAATAAAGCACAAGTCCAAATCAGGCCTAATGAGAGATTCAGATTCAATTATCCCCATTAACTCTCCTCAAGCCCACCTCTTTCCAACTTTCCTGTTTTTCATTCCTGAAAGTTTGCTTCTCTATCCATCTTGTCCAGTCAGTGTCATCCCCTCGTCCTCATTCTTCCTCACATCCCTCATCTTCGCGGTCTCTCTGTATTTTCTCTTTCAACCCTACAATTGTGTTTCCTCCTCTCCTTTTGCTGTTCGTTTTATCCTGTTCCATCCTGATCCATTCGGTGTCCGAGCTCCTCCACGAGCCCATATACATTATTAGCCCCCGTTGGACTCAGACCATATCTCGGACATGAGTTTACTGATCTTGTTCAAACTTGGCAAACAGATCATGAATGATGGGATGGCTTACATATGCACATCTTTCTCTTTCAAGATCTGATAGAAGATGGATGACTGGCGGCCATTTTGTTACTTAAACGTGTCCCCAACCATTTCTCGACATACATGGGCTGCTTTTTTTCAAACTTGGCACAAAGGAAATATATGAGTATATATATAAGCAAAAGGTTTTGTATATATATAAGCAAAAGGTTTTGTATATATATAAGCAAAGGTTTTGTTTTGTAATCCGACCAAAGATGGCTGACTGACGGCCTTTAACTCCGTACAGCAAAATTACTAAAACCACGGGGCCTGTGACATTTTATGTCTTTTTCTTGTTTATATTTAACTCTATTTTCACTCTGTACAAAAAAATATATATTCACAGCATGAAAAGCAGCAGCGATATCCTACCAACATTGTTATGGCCTGTATATAAATATGAAAGGTGTTTGGCGCACCATTAGAGGAGTGTGCCAAACACCCTTTTTTGAACTGGGCTTATTTCCAAAACCTTGTAATCGGTACGTCGAATTGGCAATGAAAATAAATTGACGGATGAAGAAGAACCTCCCTGCTATAAACTCTCTTCGACCACATTTGACTATCCGATGGCCATGAGGCTGCTTTTGACTCTTTGTTCCCAAGACCAGCTGCTAGTGTAAGGGTGCTGGGGGGTGACAAGATTGGGGATTCATTAGCTTTGACTGGGTCTTTCAGGGGTGAGACTGCATAGTCAGCTGGGACTCCTAGAATGTCGGAGACAAATAAGGTGGAGCATTCAGGCGGCAGAACAAAAACACTTTCCGAATTTTCCGAGTGTAGGAACGAGATCGATTTTTTTCTTGATCTATGGAAGTTGGAGGGAGGTGGTGATGGAAATTTAAATCTGCAGCAATATTTATACGGTTTTCATATTCCTAGCTGTCATCACCAATGCGATATGTGATATAAATTACTTCGCTCACCGGCCAGCGAAAGCCATATTAGTATTACTAACACACCATGAGCTGATTGTTTGAGTACAACACACAGATAGATCATGTAGATTATACCAAATGACATTGTAATCCTCATACTCCGAGCCACAGCAAGGGCATGCACGGTGTTTGGTTTCTGGGGCTGATCGAAGCGTTTCGAGAGGGTGTCCAGTTTTAATGATGGTTATCGATCCAGAACAGGGTCACCCAAAGTGCGTCTGGAACGACATTGAACTATATGTATTATAGTGAAAGATACAAAAAAAATTACTACATGTACATATAATCAAAAATAAAAAAGTACTATATGTATATATATAATCAAAAATCCCCCAAAAATACTATATGTATATATACAATTAAAAATACCAAAAAAAATACATGTACATATAATCAAAATAGTAAAAAAAACATACTATATGTATTATAGTCAAAAATACGAAAAAAACAACTATTTGTATATATAATCAAAAATACCAAAAAAAAATACATGTATATATAATCAAAATAGTAAAAAAAAAAACATAGTATATCTATTATAGTCAAAAATACGAAAAAAACAATATGTATATATAATCAAAAATCCCCCCCCAAAAAATACATGTATATATAATCAAAATAGTGAAAAAAACATACTATATGTATTATAGTCAAAAATACAAAAAAAACAACTATATGTATATATAATCAAAAATACTTAAAAATTACTGTATGTATATATAGTCCTTGAGCCAGACCAAAAGTAATGCTCCGGCGGGGGGAGTAATTCTCATTATGATTTTCCATTAGACCAATGTCTCAAGTGTCAGAAAAGGTGTGATGGACATCTGAGAACGGTAGCTTAGTGCCCGGATGGACGCCATCTTTGAAACCACCCAGCTCGAAAATGCCCATTTGGTGGGGTACATTGTTGCACGTGTATCTGGACTTCTATACTAGCTATCGATGTGCGGTTGACGACTAAATATACGTCCGATGTGTACCGTCTAAATAAAAAATAATATGAAGCATTTTGTTTTAGATTAATTATTATAAAAATCAATTATCGAAAAAAAATCATATATTTTTCAATATTTTATTATTAGACTTGTACTTTTTTTAGTGAAACAACACTGGTATGATTTTCCAAATTATGCATTGTGCTACACCGTTTATCTGTCTATAAAAATAACTCAAAAACTAAAACATATCATCCACCACGAGTGTACACAAATAAATGTAAAGAGGCATAAAATGACTTAGGCCGCCGCTGGCATTATCTATTCTGACGATAACGCAAGTTAGGAATGTCGTACGGAGAGGATTTTAACACCGTATACGATATCTAATAAGCAGGCGGAAATTGTTACATAGGAAATCTGCACTTTGGTGGCCATCTTGGATTTCAAAATGGCCGCCAATTATATTAATTATTCATTACTAGAGTTTGGAAAGACGTATGGAGCTGATTTTAACACCATACGATGTATATTCCTAATAAGCAAGCGGAGGTATCATTGAACATGTCATGTTTTAGTCAAATAACACCGGTATGATCTTCCAAATTATACATTTTGCTAAACCGTTTATCTGTCTATAAAGATTTTCAGGCAATTTGGCCTGCATTATAATAGAGAACAACATATGCTATACAATATACAGTGCACACAAAGTTAATCATCAGAGTCGCCATCAGAGTCATTGGCATCCTGAGCCACGATAGCATCATCCTGCACCATGTTGGAGCATCCCTGCAGCTTACACACAACAGTGCACTTCAACCCATTCAGTATGCAGGAGCAATCTGACGGTCGACACGTCCTTCTGCATGTGCATGAGATGAGATTCAAGACGACATCTGGAGCTGGTAGACCCGCCATCCATCGGATTGTGAGCGAACCGCCATCATCGAGTTCCCAACCATGTCCTGCTGATGGTGTTGGGACGTCTGGTAGGTTTTCAAGGCTGCGTCGCCAGATAGCCGCCTGATAGTTGGCCCTAAGCGTATGCTGCATCAAGGAGTCTTCACAAGGCGGCAATTGTCCAGATTCGATCTGGCCCTTCTTTGCACAGAACATGTGATAACGGAGCGAATTAACACCGACGATCTTCGTGTTCTTGGCGTACAGCTGACACGTGAAGGCCTGAATGCTATTGAAGACGTCTGTTGGTACATTCCACGAAGATCCCAGATCTGTGAATGCTTGAAGATACAGCTCATTCGCTTGCACAAGCTTCAAAGCCTTTATCTTTCCTTGGCTAGCCAGAGCACTCACAGTGTCACACCCGCTCCATGCATGAAGCCCTGGCAATGCACTGCAAACTCCAGACCCCAATACCGCAGCCAACTTTCCAACGTCGATCATTCTGACTCGAACCTTTGTTCCTCGTCTGATGAAGAGCTGACTATCGATGGTTCTGCTGAGATGAAGACTGATGATCAGAACGTCGGTGTCATCTGCCACTAAGATGATCGTCTTGTAGTGGGTAGCGGCGTGCTTTGCGTGGAGAAACATACGCGTGTCTGCTTCCTCGTGGCTACATTCGAGTGCTTGCACCAACTTCCACCTATCGCGGGTCAGTACCAGACATTTTTCACCATAGGTGACATACAGTGTTCTGTTGCCTAGCTTTTCGCGATTTGTTTCATGTTTCCACGACTCCGCCAGAAACACAACCAGTTTCTCCTTTGTCTGGCTGCAAGCAAGGAGACGCCGCCAGTTCATGATTTTGTGTGCGGGTCTGATCTCGCTGAAACTGATGCCTTCATTTGAACCGTGGTTCACACGCTCAGCTGCTTTGATGGATTCTTCTGTGTATGTGTCAAAGACAACATCGATGCGCTCACTGCCTTGACCAGCGTGAAGCGCTGCAGCAAGGATGCGGTCAGATAGTTCTTCGAACGTGTCGTTCTCGCCATGCATCTTTTGTATGAGAGCCATCGCATCAATTATTGTTGCACTTCGCTTGTCAACGTTCTCGGCTGGTTCCACAAGACCTTCCATGTGTTTCGCAAGTGCAGCTTTGTTCGTTTTTTTCATTGACCCATCAACGTTTGCCAAAGACCATGGTAACGGCCCTAGTGGGTGACAAAGGACAAGTTGCATGTCGAGGTTCCTTGTCTTGGCGATGAGTATCATGGTGGCAAACAGTTGTCTGTCAGCTCTCAGGACGATCTCCTTGTTTGTGCCCTTCACAACTTTCTGCTTGATCTTACCAAAGGTCTTCAAGTTTAGCTTGTTCAATGTGTCATGAAAGCCTGTTCCCTCTTCAAGACGTTTCTGGAAGCTTTGATACGCCGCTTCCCCCTTTTGCAGGGTGTTGAGTAGGTCATTAGAAACGTCCTCCCTCGCAGCCGCTCCGGTAGATATACTGAGAAGACATGACGGATCATCGGCGAATGGATTGGTCCAGTCATTTTCCAGTAGATCACAGATAGCTGTGACGCCAGACTCATCACGTTTGATGCGAGAAGTAGACAAGTCAGGGTGCTTGGTGTGAGATGTGTCGCTGCCATTCACAAGGATAGTTTCTCGTAGTTGCCTCAGTGCAGTAGCCCGATTTTCTGCAGTTAGATAGTATCGTGACACAGCCCCTTGTCGAAGACTAAAACCTCGTGTTCCTCCAGCTGTTTGCGTATCTTTGTTTACTGTTTCTTCTGTTGTCTGATCAACAGCGATTCTGGCAAATGGATTCCCTGGTCTAAGCTGTACGGAGAAGTAGCCTTGATTGAAATGCCTGTACAACTCGGGGCATTAGGGTGGTCCTCAAATGTACACCAAAAAATAAAATTGGACTTTTTTCAGGTGCTTGTTGCTAAAATTGTTCCTTATTGTGAAAAAATGAAATCTGCCAAAGATGGTTTCTATACGACTTAATTTACTACTGTCACACATGGGTTGAAATTTACAATGTTTCAGTATCGACACACAAAATTGTTTTTAATAAACTAACACTCAGATGTAATCCCAAATCAGTAAGAATGTATGACAATCATCATAAACACACAGAGTAAGAGTCCTCCAGACCATTGATATCTCATTAATAAGTTCTGTGGTAAATTATTTCCTCCTTATCTTCTTTGCGTTGGGGAACTGATGGCGATGCCACTCAACAACTTGCAACAGGTACTGGCGCTGCTGTTCATCCTTTGTCAAGACTTGATTGTAGTCCTGTATTGATGCTACACCACGTTCTGCAAAGTCGTTGACAGTGGCAGTACCGCGCAAGACTTGCTGTGATGACTGAAATGATGGGTCCTCGGCCCACTCACCAGGGTCCTTTTCTAGGAAGTCAGTATTGACTTTGAATGCAGTAAAAATTCGCAGTGAGGCAGAAGTAACAAAATCTGCAACAGTCTTGGCAGCGATGGCTTCTTTTGCTGTAAGATACACATGTACCCATGGTTGAGGATTCTCTTGGCATTCTTCTTTAAGAGCAGCTACCTATCATTCGCTTGACATCAAGCTCAACACTATCGTCAAACAGAGCAAGTCCTGCCAGTTCTTCGCTGAGGTACCACAAGTGATTGGAAAGCTTTTTGCTGGTGGCTTCGGCAATCACTGAATCAGGATAGAAAATGAGTGCTTTTAAGAGAGCTATGTCTCCAGCGGGAGCACCAATGGCAGATTGAGCGCTGAATCAGGCTTTGGCATACACTGCTCCAACAAATGCTGTAAAACGCTTTATGCCAGTGAGTTCCTTTGGGGTCAGTCGAAACTGATCACAGAACAAGTAGATCTTGATTCCATAAATCACACGGGCCATCCATCTTGCCCGATGCATGGCTCCTGGCTGCATGAACCTGAATCCTCTCGGAGGACGCTCACCAAACAGAATAATAGTCAACTCAAGAAGTTCACGGTAGTCATCTCGTAGTTGGCCCGATTCCAGTTTCTGGATGCAGAATGAAACGACATCTTCTTTGCAACTTAAAAATACACCTGAAACTACAGAGTCCAGGTCATCAGGCATCATTGGCTTAAACTTGCTTTGGTCAATGGAATTCCAGTTTGACTGGAAACGCTTGAAGACGGCTATCTCAGGTCCTTTTGATGGACCAAGAAATGGTTTGAATGCTGCCATTGCTGCCTCTACCACTAGTTCCAAAATGTGATGCCGGCATGCAAAATGTTATAGTGGTCGTCCAAGCTTTTGCTGCAAAATAGTGCACACACCAAGTGCTGAACCAGTGTTGCTGGCTGTCGTGTCGAAGCTCATACCTGCCACCATGTCTTGCAAATGCCATTCTTCGAGGCATTGCATAACAGCAGCAGCTGTTGCTCGTCCAGTTCCTGCTGGCAGCTTTGGCACAGATTAGCAGGGGCCATGTGACAGTGGTAAAAGTTTTCAAAATGAAATGAAATTTTACCCAATTTGTTCTCTCTGCAGGTGTAATAAAAAAATGGAAAAGCACTTTGGAAAAGTTAATGTTTACATTTGAGGACCACCCTATCGGGGCATGTTTCGTGGAGTTGCGTCATCTGTGCATAGTACACTGGTAGATATCTAGCATAGTTCACCTTGTTCATTGCGAAACACCAAGGGATCACTCTTCTGACACAAGCCAAGTGAAGCATCCAGTCGCCTTCTCTATCCGCACGAATCAACCCCAGCAGGGTCTCTACCATATCAATATACATCATCCAGAAGCGAGCCAGGTCTCCATGTTTGGTTCGCAGAAAATGTAGGTATTTCGCGAACATGTCAAAGCTCTGTACACATGAATCATCATCGAGAGCAGCAGCGAGAGTCTCGTGGCAAACATCCTCCTTGATGCTGCGAATTTTGAGGTCAGTGCTTCGAATCTGGGGTTCCTTGTCAGGATGATTGCTTTCTATCCACACCTGGAAGCCCTTCCAAATGATGCGCATTAGTGCCTCGTACATCAACTTGTGGAGTCGCACAGCACGGTTGTATTGCTTGCCTTCCAGAACCCTGTTGATGGAACCTTCAGCGATTACTCCTGACTCAACAGCTACATCCCGAAGGCCTGCATCTCCAAACATTTTCCCAATGCTCGACATGAAGTTACAGATGGTATGGAAGTTCCCCATCATGAGCACGATTCTTCCATATCGATCGACATCTTTCCATGCTATTTCGGTCGCCTTAGCAAATAGTGCCTGGTCTAGCACCACCGGTATACGCTCAAGCTGAAGTGATGACATGATGTTCAGAGCTTCTCTGAGGATTTCTTGCACTGTTGCCATATCTGTGGCAGGCGCGTTTATAGTCGGCAGGTAGCCAACTACATCTTCCATCACCTGAACACGATCTCTAGTCATGATGTTGAAACCAGTCCACGAACTGATTGTCTGGTCGCATGGTTCCAGCATGCGAGTCATAATCCATACGTGATTTCGGCGCTGCGCAAGGGATGTTGCGCCTGCAAGAGTGTCAGAAAGATCTGCAGGCTTGATTGCAGGTGGGCCCTCTCGTTTCCCACCGCTGTATATTGGAACTAAATCGCTGGATGACGGGATAGATCGCTTCTTATCTGCTTTGGATACTGCCGATGGAGGTTGGGGCGGCAAACACGACTGCGACTTCGGTTGGACGATGATACCGTTGACGCGATGCGATGTTCCGCCACCACTCAGCGATTCCTCTAGCCTGTCGATGTTATCGAATGCTAATACAGTCGGGACCGAAGGGTGCACATGTGACGGAAGTGGTACTGTATCTTTCTCCACACTTGCTAATGTGTCTATGCATAGCGCTGTCTCGATTTCTTCCAGAACTGTGTACGAACATCCGTGCCCGAGTCGATTCAATATTCTGATGACCTCTGTATTACCGGTGAGCGTTTTCATGACCCACGGAAGTAGGACATGCTTCGATGTTCTGATGGTACCCCGGTGTACAGCATTGATGATATCTTGAGCCATCGACCATACCAGTGTGTCGGCACGCGCAGAGCTACCCCCACTCCCGCAAATCAAAGTATGCAGAAATACACGAAGAGAATCTGGTATCTTCACGTAATCTGAAGTGAGTTCTGCTGGCTGAGGCGGCCAACGTTCATTGTAATGAGCATCTTTGATCTGGTGTCGCAGTGAAGTAGCTGCACGCACAATGTTACTTTCAACGTCCGTTCGTTCAAATGCTTTCACTTCTGTTTTCAGGTTTACGCACTCTGCAGCAATCTCTCGCTTTGTCAGATTATCGGGCATCAAGTATACACGGTGTTTCACATTGAAGAAGATGAGCGATTCTCCAAACTCTCTTTGTAATGTGCGCTGCAGATTCTTCTTGATGGAGTCACGAACATCAACTGAAAATGTATCTGAAGACAGGATATCTGTTGCAACATCAACTATTGGAACAATCCTCGGGTTCAAGAACAAGTCAGTGCGAATGAAATTGAATATACATCGTATCATTTCTTGTATGTGGCGCCATCTAACATGTTCACTTTTAGTTCTTAAGCCACCCCCCCCCCCCCCCTCAGAAATTAATCAGGTCACCGCAACAAATCTCAGACTGAGATATAGAATATAGAATATAGATATAGAATAGACTGACGTCACTTTCGGCACTGGGTTCTGTGGGTTGATTATAATTATCGGCGGGAAATTCCAACTGACATAGTTTCGGTTTGTGGAAAGTGCATGCCTTTTCATATATTTTTTGTGTACACTCATGGTGGATGATATGTTTTAGTTTTTGAGTTATTTTTATAGACAGATAAACGGTGTAGCACAATGCATAATTTGGAAAATCATACCAGTGTTGTTTCACTAAAAAAAGTACAAGTCTAATAATAAAATATTGAAAAATATATGATTTTTTTTCGATAATTGATTTTTATAATAAATTAATCTAAAACAAAATGCTTCATATTATTTTTTATTTAGACGGTACACATCGGACGTATATTTAGTCGTCAACCGCACATCGATAGCTAGTATAGAAGTCCAGATACACGTGCAACAATGTACCCCACCAAATGGGCATTTTCGAGCTGGGTGGTTTCAAAGATGGCGTCCATCCGGGCACTAAGCTACCGTTCTCAGATGTCCATCACACCTTTTCTGACACTTGAGACATTGGTCTAATGGAAAATCATAATGAGAATTACTCCCCCCGCCGGAGCATTCACTTCAAAATATGGCCGGTTGGCTCAAGGACTAATATAATCAAACATAAAAAATGTACTATATGTATATATAATCAAAATAGTAAAAAAAACATACTATATGTATTATAGTGAAAGATACAAAAAAAATTACTACATGTACATATAATCAAACATAAAAAAGTACGATATGTATATATAATCAAAAATACAAAAATATATATATGTATATGTAATCAAAAATAAAAAAGTACTATATGTATATATATAATCAAAAATCCCCCAAAAATACTATATGTATATATACAATTAAAAATACCAAAAAAAATACATGTACATATAATCAAAATAGTAAAAAAAACATACTATATGTATTATAGTCAAAAATACGAAATAAAACAACTATTTGTATATATAATCAAAAATACCAAAAAAAAATACTACATGTATATATAATCAAAATAGTAAAAAAAATCATACTATATCTATTATAGTCAAAAATACGAAAAAAAAACAATATGTATATATAATCAAAAATACAAAAAAAAAATACATGTATATATAATCAAAATAGTAAAAAAAAAACATAGTATATCTATTATAGTCAAAAATACGAAAAAAACAATATGTATATATAATCAAAAATCCCCCCCCAAAAAATACATGTATATATAATCAAAATAGTGAAAAAAACATACTGTTGTGGATATGAGAATGTTTTTTTATTTTGTTGTTGTGGTAAAATGTTGTTGTAAAAGGTTGTTGTAAAATATCACCCCTCCTCCCTCCGTTTGTGGTTGTATAAAGGTCAAAGGGCGTTTCCGTAGTTAGTCCATAAAACATACATGCAGGACACGATATATCCTTTCTTTTGACAGTTATATCTTATTCTGTGTATTAGTGTAAGGCTGTGTCTTCCATTAATTGAAATACTCCATTGCACCAGTGAAAGAGATAGAATCCCTTCATTCCCATTCCCAAAACCTCCATTCCCCCTCTCGTCACTGCTGAGCCCTCGATTACCAATTACCTCCGATCCAATTGCCGCCATTAACCACGAGGCATTGAGTCGGAGAAGAAAGGCGTGTCGCACCTCGTCAGAGGGGAGGAGGGGTGCGCCCGCCCGTCGTCATCCAGGGCGGAGCCCGAGGGTCGCGCGACCAACCAGGGCCGAGGTGAGCACCCCCGATGGGCGTGTCCAAAGCGCCGGGGGCGTGATCGCTGGGGGCGCTATAAAAAGCGCAACCGGAAGTGAGTAGAGAGAGATGCACTCTGGGTTGGACTGAGTCGGTCGCAAAAGAGAGAGAAGGGTTGTTGAGGGAGAAGAGTTGGTTGAGGAGTTGGTTGCAAGGTTGTTGGTTGCGGTGAGGAGTCGGTGGTGAGGAGTGAAAGAAGCAAGGAAGAGTTGAGGGTTTGGACCAGACAAGTCCTGAGAACGTAGCGGACAGAGGCCGCAGCCGCAAGACCACCCAACCGCCAAAGGGGGCCTGAACGGCGGTTTGGAGCAGGGCCAAAGAGGAACGGCGGCTGCTGAACGCGCCGGTTGTGCTGCGGGACCCCCCCTTGGACCTCTCCCTCTCCCTCCAGCCATCCACCTTCTGCCATTCCTGGCATCCCCCGCGTGAGTCAGCGTTCTGTTTGTTCTGTCCTGGGATAAGTTAAGCCTGTAGGTAAGCTAAATTTGCACTGTGTCACCTGCGTCTTATGACTATGTGTTGTAAATAAAACTTGATTGCCCCTTTTTGCTTGTGTGTGTAAATAATAAAACCCATTACTCGTCTGTACGTCTTCTCGTTTTATTCCTTTTCCTCTTTGCATTCGTCGTTTTTGTCTTTTCCCCTCATTGAGCAGCTGCGGTGCGATCCGGCCAAAGTCTGGGTGAATCGGGTGAGTTTTTGTTAGGTCGCGGTTTTAAACCACCGCTCGGTCTATAACATCATAACCGCGATCTATAACAATTGGTGTCTGGGAGTGAGATTCGGGGCCCGAACCAAATTTTTAAAACATCTAGAAAAAAAATTTTGGTCAAAATTACGAGCTGCCGAAATTGGTTTTTTTTTAAAGCAAAACCCGAATTTTGAAATCGCGCCATGGCTGTTCAAGGCGACGGGATGCCGGTGGGAGAGATAGACGGGGTAGAATCGACCCAGGACTTAGGAAAAAAAATGGTGGAGGAGAGTAAAGAAGGTGTGGTTGAGGGTGTATCAGGTGCACAAAATGGCGGCCTCGCGCACGTGGTTGAGGGGGCAGCTGCGGCCGCACCCTTTGTACTACCAACGGTGGTCCAAATGCAAGCCTTCATGGCGCAATTCGCCGAGATGCTGAGAATAAACGGGGAGAAAATGAGTAATAAAATGGAAGCAATAACGAACGGAATGAGGGCCGATAGGGAGGAAAGGGAGCAGAGGGACAGAGACCGCAGGTTGGGCGAGCAGGTCCCACGGGTGCACGAGGAGGTAAAGCGGGTCGAAAAGCGCTGGTTGAGCGAAGCGGAGGAAAGCACGGGTACAATGACGGGGGTAGAAATCGCGACACGGGGTTTGAAAAAGCCGGCGACCGATGAGGTAGAGGGAATTTTATTAAAGCCAACGGTCGTCGAGGTGAACAAAGAAATTATGGGTATAGTTGAAATTGGAGAGACCGGGGACTTAAAGTTAAAAGAGCAACAATCGGAGGAAGGAATGGAAATTGCTCAAAGTCTAAATGCACATCCTGATGCTGTACTCGCTAACCCGAATGGAAGTTTGCAGGTTCGCGTGGAGAAAAGGATCCCCCAGGTGAGTCGTGCTGTATATTGTGCGGGTAGATTTTGCAGGAGGATGTTTAGCGACAAAAGAATTTTCGCGCGCTTGGGATCGAGGAAGCACCCGGGCGTTGGTGAAGGGTCCCGTGTGAGTGGAAATGGCACGCGTGGGAGGAAAAAGTGTGCGTCGGCGAGTGGGTGTGTTATAAAGTGTGGGAGTGAAACCGAGTGCGAGCGAGAATGCACGTCGGTGTGTACGGGGTGTGACACAGGGAGTGAGAGCAATGCGGAGTGCACGCCCATGGTGAGTGTTACGGAGGACGTAACGGAGGAGAGGTGTGGACCGAAGTGTGCGCAAGAGGTGTGGTGTGTAACAGAGAGAGCGTTGGTGGAATGTACGGACGGCGTTGGAACGCCAGGTTTTGTGAGGGTGAAAGGGGTAGCGTATGCTTGTAAGCATGCAAGTGAAGCATCGATGGTAACCGGTTTAGTGGTTGGAGCGACGGATAGCCGATGCGAGCACTCGGTGCGAGGGGTGCTTGGTTGGGTGCGAGGCCCGGCGTCGATCGAAGCTGCGTCGTTTCTCTTCGAAGCGTCGTTGCCGATTCGAGCTTGGCCCCGCCCCGCACGGTCGAGTCCGGGCTTTGTCGGGCGAGGCGACCGGTCCGGTTCGAGGGCGAGTGGGAGGAAGCGGAACGGTGCCCCCTCGTGGGGACGGGGTTCCGACCGGGGGAGATTGAGCCATCGGGCCCGGGACCGCAAGGTGCCGCGCCGAGATGGTGCGTGGAATCTCGGTCCAACCAAACCACCTCCCTTGAACCGAAAGCCGGACGGATTCAACCTGCAGGCGACCAAACCACCCGAATTCATAAAGCCGAGTTTAATGATGTCATGGCGCACCGAGAGGATGTAATAAGTAGACGGACGATGATGGTAGTGATTTGATACGAAATTTATAATAGTGGGTAGAATTGGCAGTAAATGGAAAATTTTTGAATTGGTTGGAATTTGGTGTGCCAAATTGATAGTGAGAGACCCCCGATGTGGTGGGATGGCAAATCCACCATCCCTCACAGGTGGGGGCAAAGGAGCTATAGTTTATGGGGTGTATGGCAGTGAAAACTAGCCCGGGTGGGTTAGGTTATATGGATAGGGCCCTAGAAGATGACATTAGATAACGTTAAGTTTAGTTAGTGACTGATACCTGTAGTGGGGACGCAGGTAGATTAGTGTGGATGATAATGACGTGGGAGCGCAATAGTTTAAAGGGACGACTGGGAAGCGCAAGTTTCAGAGGGGAGAAGTTAGCTGAGATGATGCCGTGTGTGTGAGGATTGAACAGGTGTGATTGAACAGGTGTGATTGCACAGGTGTGCAACTGAACAGGTGAATGGAGAAGGTATGAGTGAGTAGTGGTGATTGTGTTGTGTTGACCAACTGGTCCAGGAAGAAAGGAGGGTGCAGGTGGCACCAGGTGTGAGGGCACAGGTGTGCAACAACAGGTGTATGTGGCTGTGTGGAATATCTGGAGTATTGGAATGGATGGTCGTGGAGTGAGAATGGTGGAAATTGTGGAGTGGAGTGGATGGTGCGAAGGTGTGAATGGGGGAAGAGTGGACCCCCATCACGGATACCCGGGGCGGGTAGTGTAAGTGTTAGGTAGAGGGTACAGGTAAATTGTAGTTGGATATTGGCATCTGTGGTGCGAGGTGAAAGAATGGTATTTGGATGGGTGCATTAGTGTTGTGGAAATGGCTGGGCGTGTAGCCTGTTAGTGTGTGTAGTTGGTTTGGGCACTCCACCACTGTAAGGATGTCGGCCAGGCGAGGCCGCAGGTGGGCTCTGGGAGCCGGTAGTAGTTGTTGTGGATGGGGCCCGAGGATCCGGAGGACGGACCCGGGTAGCCCAGTGCCAGAGGGCACCATGGGGTGACAGAGCCAGGAGAGGGGCTGCCCCCAGTTAGATAGGTTAGGGTGAGGAGCTAGGTAAGCTCGGGTGGCAACTACAGTGGTGGAGGTGTGCAGGTGGGTAGACCTGTTGGGAGAGCTACACGTCGCGGCCCAGAAATTGTGCGAGGGCACCGGGAGATGAATCGGGGGAGTGAGACCCCAAATTGAAAAGCACCACAGTTTGGCCAATGGGAATTGGTTTTTAGAACCCATAGTGTAAGAGGGCCAATGGTTTGGCCGGAGAAAGACCCCGGGTAGTGTAAAGTGTGTTAAAGTCATTTAGAGGATAGTTAGGATGAAGGATCTCCTCGCACCATCTGCACCCACTCACCGGAGGTGACAGGTAACTCCACACCATGCCATGTTTTATTATTTTTTATTGTGCAAATGTTTGGAATGTGAGACGCATCATGACGTGGGTGTGACATTGTGCTTTGATGTTCCATCTCTGCCTCCTTATGAGGATTGATGATGAATTGATGATGGCAAATTTTTGAAGTAGAGGGATTGTGGTGACGAATTTGATATAGGGGAAATATGGGGAAGACGTGACAGTAGTGACGAATTGGTAATGTGTAGGTTTTGTACATATGGGGTAAGGGCAAGGGTGGGCTAGGTAACAGGGGGGTGACGTACGGTAGGGACGAGCTTTCTCACTTCGCCCTCCGTACGCATTTCGCCTTGCATTGCCTTTTTGATGTGTACCCTTGAGACCTTACCCCTCGCTCATCTGTCTTGTCCCCCCTTTTTGTCTCCCACATGAGGACCTGAGCGCCGTTGGGCGCCGAGGGGAGCGTGCGTGGGTCGGCCATTGTGCGCCCGAAATTCCCAGAACCAGCTGTCTGCATCGATGCACCACATTATGGACCACATGTCAGTGGCCGAGCACCACTTATGGACCCCATGGGTTGGGGCATGGCCCCTCTGCTGGAACCGGCCATGAGGGCCCGAAATCTTGCTGGCGGACCTTGGCCACAGGGCACCAATGCCCCACAGGTGAACCATACACATAGTCGGCCTGGTGGGCCATAAATAAATAAAAAGGACACATTGGGTGCAAGTTTTATTGAAAATAGGCCGCCAGTAAGCAAAGCAAAGAAAATGACAACAACTGGAAGAAATAATGATAACCAGCAGAGGGAGCCGAAGAGCAAGAGACACCTGCAGGGTTGGGTTTGTTGGTTTTATTTTATTCATTGAACAATGGGGACTGCACCGATTGGTGCTTGGGTGTGTATTGGTGCGTTTTTGGGTGCTTTAATGGTGCATTGATGCAGAACAGACTGTCTCCCCCCCAAGAAAGAACAATTACAGGTCCTGGGTTAGTTTTGTAAATAAAAAATAGCGTCAGTGTAAATAATGCTTCCCACCGTCAGTGTATAGTTTGAAGACCATTCCGCAATTCGGTTAACTGTGGGCGTAAGTCTGTTAGGCAGGGTGCAATGGAGCAGCGGGACACATTTATTTATGTTTTAAAACTGTCGCACTCAGGGTCAGGTTAAAAGTAGAGGGAACTACACCTACTTGCCACACTAAGGTAAAAGTAATAGGCCCGGGACGTGCCTAAGGGGAGGAGGGTGCAGTGTTGTGGATATGAGAATGTTTTTTTATTTTGTTGTTGTGGTAAAATGTTGTTGTAAAAGGTTGTTGTAAAATATCACCCCTCCTCCCTCCGTTTGTGGTTGTATAAAGGTCAAAGGGCGTTTCCGTAGTTAGTCCATAAAACATACATGCAGGACACGATATATCCTTTCTTTTGACAGTTATATCTTATTCTGTGTATTAGTGTAAGGCTGTGTCTTCCATTAATTGAAATACTCCATTGCACCAGTGAAAGAGATAGATTCCCTTCATTCCCATTCCCAAAACCTCCATTCCCCCTCTCGTCACTGCTGAGCCCTCGATTACCAATTACCTCCGATCCAATTGCCGCCATTAACCACGAGGCATTGAGTCGGAGAAGAAAGGCGTGTCGCACCTCGTCAGAGGGGAGGAGGGGTGCGCCCGCCCGTCGTTATCCAGGGCGGAGCCCGAGGGTCGCGCGACCAACCAGGGCCGAGGTGAGCACCCCCGATGGGCGTGTCCAAAGCGCCGGGGGCGTGATCGCTGGGGGCGCTATAAAAAGCGCAACCGGAAGTGAGTAGAGAGAGATGCACTTTGGGTTGGACTGAGTCGGTCGCAAAAGAGAGAGAAGGGTTGTTGAGGGAGAAGAGTTGGTTGAGGAGTTGGTTGCAAGGTTGTTGGTTGCGGTGAGGAGTCGGTGGTGAGGAGTGAAAGAAGCAAGGAAGAGTTGAGGGTTTGGACCAGACAAGTCCTGAGAACGTAGCGGACAGAGGCCGCAGCCGCAAGACCACCCAACCGCCAAAGGGGGCCTGAACGGCGGTTTGGAGCAGGGCCAAAGAGGAACGGCGGCTGCTGAACGCGCCGGTTGTGCTGCGGGACCCCCCCTTGGACCTCTCCCTCTCCCTCCAGCCATCCACCTTCTGCCATTCCTGGCATCCCCCGCGTGAGTCAGCGTTCTGTTTGTTCTGTCCTGGGATAAGTTAAGCCTGTAGGTAAGCTAAATTTGCACTGTGTCACCTGCGTCTTATGACTATGTGTTGTAAATAAAACTTGATTGCCCCTTTTTGCTTGTGTGTGTAAATAATAAAACCCATTACTCGTCTGTACGTCTTCTCGTTTTATTCCTTTTCCTCTTTGCATTCGTCGTTTTTGTCTTTTCCCCTCATTGAGCAGCTGCGGTGCGATCCGGCCAAAGTCTGGGTGAATCGGGTGAGTTTTTGTTAGGTCGCGGTTTTAAACCACCGCTCGGTCTATAACATCATAACCGCGATCTATAACAATACTATATGTATTATAGTCAAAAATACAAAAAAAACAACTAGTATATGTATATATAATCAAAAATACTTTAAAATTACTGTATGTATATATAATCAAAAATAAAAAATGTACTATATGTATATATAATCAAAATAGTAAAAAAAACATACTATATGTATTATAGTCAAAAATACAAAAAAAACCTATATGTACATATAATCAAAAATACAAAAAAAAAACCTATATGTACATATAATCAAAAATACTTTAAAAATTACTATATGTAAATATAATCAAAAATAAAAAAGTACTATATGTATATGTAATCAAAAATACAAAAAAATATATACTACATGTATATATAATCAAAATAGTAAAAAAAAAAAACACTATATCTATTATAGTCAAAAATACAAAAAAAACCTATATGTACATATAATCAAAAATACAAAAAAAAAACCTATATGTACATATAATCAAAAATACTTTAAAAATTACTATATGTAAATATAATCAAAAATAAAAAAGTACTATATGTATATGTAATCAAAAATACAAAAAAATATATACTACATGTATATATAATCAAAATAGTAAAAAAAAAAAACACTATATCTATTATAGTCAAAAATACAAAAAAAAAAAACCGATATGTATATATAATCAAAAATACAAAAAAAACCGATATGTATATATAATCAAAAATATTTTAAAAAACTACTTTTTGTTTATATAATCAAAAATACTAAACAAAAAATAGAATAGGTATATGTAGTCAAAAGCATTGATGGAGCATCATGTAAGAGTATAAGGGGCTCCTGCATCTCGCACTTCTACATCCCATTAAGAAAATAAAATACTGTATACAATACAACAAATGATTTTTACAGACATTTTCCTGAATTCAACAATTCAAGTTCATTGTACAGAGTCAGAGTCTGTACCATGTCGGCACATTCAATATGCACAATGGTATTCATGTTCCTTTTTACATGCTACAACAGTAAAGATGCATGATTGAACATCCAAAAAACATGAACTGAGAACACCTCTGAAAATCCAACGAGAGTGAAGTCGATGGCTCGCCATCATAAATCTCCACGCTTCCCTTCCCTAACCCGAAATCATAATTGAAAGATGGCAAAAAGTTCCACCTGGAATGATTAAAATAAAATTTTGAGTTTAAAAAACTTCCGTTTCTACCTCTGTGACCCCAAGTCCCCATCCCATGGGGATGAACCCGTCGTCAAATCCAAAAAGGTTACATATTTCATGCGTCCCCCATTATTGATTGTGTATGCTAAGTCTCATTTAAAATGTTCTAAAATGTGCCCGCCATTGCAATTTTGTGGTAATTCACCTTTGACCCTGTCCCTATGCCCCAGGGACAAAAACTATATGTCCAAAAAATGGACCAAAATGGAATGGTCCATTGGCGGGGACATCTGCCATAAAGCCCAGATCAGTGGAGTGTTGCAGTGATGGTTGTCCTTCTGGAAGTTTCTCCCATGTCCACACAGGATCTCTGGAGCTCAGCCAGAGTGACCATCGGGTTCTTGGTCACCTCTCTTACCAAGGCCCTTCTCCCCCGAATGCTCAGTTTGGCCGGGCGGCCAGCCCTAGGAAGAGTCCTGGTTGTTCCAAACTTCTTCCATTTAAGAATTATGGAGGCCACTGTGCTCTTGGGAATCTTAAATGCAGCAGAGATTTTTGTTGTTGGCTTCCCCAGATCTGTGCCTCGTCACAATCCTGTCTCTGAGCTCTGCAGACAGTTCCTTCGACCTCATGGCTTGGTTTTTGCTCTGATATGCATTGGCAGCTGTCAGACCTGATATAGACAGGTGTGTGCCTTTCCAAATCATGTCCAATCAATTGAATTTACCACAGGTGGACTCCAATCAAGGTGTAGAAACATCTCAAAGATGATCAAGAGAAATGGGAGGCACCTGAGCTAAATTTCAAGTGTCATAGCAAAGGGTATGAATACTTATGTCAATGTGATATTTCAGTTTTTTTTTTAAAATAAATTTGCAAAACTTTCTAAAATCCTGTTTTCTCTTTGTCATTATGGGATATTGAGTGTAGATTGATGAGGGAAAAAATGAATTTAAACGATAAGGCTGCAACATAACAAAATGTGAAAAAAGTGAAGGGGTCTGAATACTTTCTGAATGCACTGTATATATATTCAGTCAATATATATATGACTAATACCATATGACTCATAATACCTCATACCATATGACTAATATACAGTCATATATCTACTATATAAGAGAGCCTTTGGTCTGTCTGTCTGTGTCGCCATTTTTCTCAGAGATGGCTGAATGGATCTTCGTCAATCTTTCAGAGGTTCATCAATGAGTGCCTCGGAGTGTTTTAAGCAAAAAAAAGTTTTGGAAAAAAAAAAAAGTTAGTTTTTTTGGATTTAAAAAAAATCTCCCTATAGTGTTGAAGCCTTTTTGATTAATGACACTTATAATTACATACAAGTACACATTCATGTACATAGATACAAAACACAAACATTTGAACACAATAGATGAAACAATTCCGGAAGTGTACGGAGTTGGTAGTAAAGCTTCTTCTTTTTCCTGAAAGTCATCATACTTAACTCAGAAACGTGATGAACAGCACATTCACCGGCAGATATTCAATAAAAAGGTGAAATGATGATTTGACATTTGTGATGGATTCTGATTTGGATGTAATTGCTTTTCCATTATATTTGTCCTCATTTCAAATATGTTAATGTTTATTTTTCGCTTGAGCAACGCCGGGTACTCCAGCTATAAACGCTTTTATACTTTACTCAGGTTACAAATACAAATACAACTTTGCCTGCGGGATCACATAGGCTGTGTGGTCGCGGCCTCATTCTGGGGTGTGGGGAACCGGGAGAGGGGCTTAAATTATATCTATGTAAATGTGTACCGTGTAGCGCCACCTGGTGATGGTGGCAGAGGGTATTACAATTTCCTTTTTTACCTTGGGCAACACTGAGGTTAAAGCACTCTTTGCATGGGTAAATTTTTCCTCCTTCCCTTCCCCCCTCCCCCAAAACAGAGGAGCTTGCCAAAGCCTCCCCCCCCCCCCCCAAAAGATGTATATGTAGTATATATATTTCCCTCCCACTCCCTTCCCCACCCCACTCCCTTCCCCACCACACCCCCTTCCACTCACCTCACTCCCTTCCTCAGCCCTCGCTCTCCAGCCTCCTCCCCTCACCCGGCAACGCCGGGTACTCCTGGTAGTACCTATATACATACACCATGAACAACAGCATAGTTAGTCAAATTCTCATGATATTAACAGTGTAGGATACATCTATCTATAATTCCAGTAATCTCTGTGTGTTTGTTTGTACGTTTGTACGTTTGTACGTTTGTACGTTTGTTTGTTTGTCTGTGACCGCTGTTTCTCGACAACCACGGGTCCGATATACTTGCAACTTGCCAGGTATATTGCTGGGGACCCGAGGATGTGCCTTTTCAAGGTTTGAAATTAATCGGACAAGTACTTACCGAGCTATGGCGATTTAGCCGTTCGCCGTTCGCTTTGGCGTTGCGAATGGACCAAACCATTGCATGTAAATAGAGGGGGGGGGGGTTCTGTGGTCGTTGCGAATGGACCAAACCATTCATGTAAATAGAGGGGGGGGGGGGGGGGTTCTGTGGTCGTTACTGCCACGTGGTTTCAAAGTTTTTTTTTGTTGTTGTTGTTTGCACGCATGTTTTTTTGCACCCACGTACGGGCACGCCCTAGGATGTTTACACACACACACCCCTACACAAATTTTTTTTTTTTTTTTTTTTTGGCAAGGAACGGGCACCCACGTACGGGCACGTCCTAGCTTATATATAGTACGGGCATGCCCTAGTAGATACAATGGATATATTATTTTATCACAGAGGGAAACAAGATATTCAAAGCAAAAGTTGGAGTTTTGCTCCAAGGAAGGGTTAATACTCGAAACCACAGAGTGTCCTTGCTACCAACTTCGGTTAACTTACCTCGATGAACGTCCTGTTGATTCCATCAATTGTTCTACCTGTCCATCGATACAGATCGGTACAAAGCTTTCACGAGCAAGACTAGTGTTTGAAATAGAATGCTGGGCCCTTGTCTACAGTGGCAAAGGACATTCAATAACTAGATGGTATTCATAGAATACTTACCCTGTGCAGTCAACTTGGTATGAGCCAACTCTTCTGTTTTTGAACGCTTTTTTTTGATCCAATATGGCTGCTAGACCACGTGAGCGATGACATCATAAATTTATATTCTTCAATATAATTGTTGCAGAGATCATGCTCAATCAATTTCAAACTGATCAGACTAAGCGTTGTCCCTGTCGAATTATGACGTCATAAGTATGGCACCAATGACGTCATTGTTAACAACACCTATTCCCCATATGGAGTTATTTACAATGAGCCACGTTTCAAATTTTTTTCATAGAGCGGTTTTGGAGATATAGAGGTGCAACGTTTTTTGGTTTTTCCAAGATGGCACCTGTAACACATGACCTATGACGTCCTGATTATCATTAAAATATTCTAAAGGAGGAGGCGCTCCTATGGTGACAATTTCGTGTTCATCAGACCAGCAGTTGCTGGAATTTTAAAAATAATGATTCGATGGATGTGTTGTATTTGTCGAATTATGACGTCATAACGAAGGCACCGATGACATCATCATTAACAAATCTTATTCCTCATGGGGAGTAGTTGACAATGAGCCAGGTCTCAATTTTTTCCATGGAGTGGTTTCAGAGATATAGAGGAGCGATGTTTTACCAAGATGGCGCCTGTACCACGTGACCTATGACGTCATAATTATCATTTTAAAAATCCCACAGGAGGAGCCGCTCATATTCTGAAAATGTCGTGCCAATCGGACTAACAGTTGCAGAGCAATATTTTTTTTTCATACTGAACAGATCAAGCGTTGTACTTGTCGAATTATGACGTCATAATTAAGGCACCAATTACTACATCATCATCATCATATCTTATTCCCCATGGGGACTACTTGACAATGAGCCATGTTTCCATTTTTTCTATTGAGTGGTTTGGGAGATATAGAGGTGTAACGTTTTTCCAAGATGGCGTCCGTACCACGTGACCTATGACGTCATAATGATGAATAAAAATTTTCTACAGGTGGAGGCGCTTCTATGGTCAAATTTCGTGTCAATCGGACCAACGGTTGAAGAGAATTTTTTTTTTTTAAATGCAGCCACGGCACATGTACGCACCTGAATGCCTAACCCTGCTTTTCGCTTCATGAGCGCAGGGTAACAATAAGTATAAAGGATGTGTCGGTGATGTATATGTGCAAAGTGTCAAGGAATAATGTAGCATGATGAAGAATGCCCAGTTATAATTTTAACTAGAGGCCATTTTGGAAATATGGTCATCCCACGAGACATCTTGGCAGATAGTGACACCAATGTTCCTGTAGACGGGACCTCTGCCAATACTTAGCCATATGAGGAGATAAATATAAGGGTTGGTCAGATGGTCCATGCAAAGGGGCAGGATGAGGACATATTGTTACCTCGACTGAATGTGTTGTTCCATGTCTTGAAACTTTGCTTCATGTTTTCATAACTGAATGACATCGCCGCAGAGTATTTGTCAGTCTTTTCAGGACTGTACAGCACAATAGCGAATCATTTTGGAAAATGGCAGAGTTGGTTGTCAAGCGAAGAGGAGGTATTGTTCATGTGCACAAAAAAAATAATGTATGGGCCCCTGATATGCTGAACTGAGAGACAGCAGCTGCCAAAGGAAGGGTAGAGGAAAGTATGATCAAGGGTAACATGTGCTCTTTCTGGTGTGGAGGAAGCCAGAAAACCACGCATGGTCGGCATGGAGGAATACGTGATGCCATTGGCAGATAGTGAGCCATGCATGGAGGAATCCTTGATGCCTTGGCAGATATCTTGACAGGTAAGACTCAGTGCCAGAGACTATCAAAGCACATAAAATCTACAGTGAGAATGGAATCTCCCAATTATATAAGATTCAAGAGATCTATCTATCTGTCAGTTGGAGATCAGTATTTATTATATATGTAGTAAAAAGCCCGTCAAAAAATGATGGGTCGGAACAGTTTATTTGACGGTGCAGTCTTGTGAGCATGCCAAAGTCTGAAGCCTTGGCCCAGTGTCAGGTGTGCTTAAATCTTCTTTATTTATTAGACATCATATGGATGTAAATGCACACTCGTTTTACTCTGCGGGCATTGCACATCACATGCAGCGAATTTCACCTACCTGCGCCTGTCTATTGTAAAAAAACAACAAAAAAAACCGCTTCTGTACACCGCCCTTGAGGCTCGGTTTACAAGCCACCGTCTACATTTCCAATGGAAGAGACATAATTACACTTTTATGGAAAATGTTTTTCGAGTTTGTTTTATCCTCAACATAGACCATGGTGAACATGCATTCGTGTTACAAGATTGGATTTTAAAACCTACACTTATGAAGGGGGACAGACATCTGTACAAACACACACACTGACATGATGTTTTATGTAGTAGATAATGCCGTCCAGGGGACTAATGTTGAGAATATCCAAGGGGGCTAAATAGTGGGGATGGGGGGAATGCTAGGCCATATTATCCAATAGGCATAGGAGACACTGTGCCTAGGGCCTACGTAAAAATGTATGACAATGAAGCGCGGTGCTACGTACGCGACTTGCTACCAAGGAGGAAGCGGACAACGCGGTTAAACAAAAGTGTCTTTATTGACAAGAGGTCACTGTAGCACTGGCGCGCTCCGGGCTGCGCACCCAGTGTATATCCTGAGGCCACGCCTACCCCTCGGGCGTGGCCGCCGCCCACTTGGTGCGCGGAATGATGTCACCACGCCAGTGGGCTTTCGTGTCCGCCACACGCGCCCCCCCAGAATTCCCGCGCACCTGGAGGGCCAGTTTGTGGGGCAAACGGATGACCCGGCCGAAGCGCCCTCTGGCGACCGGCGGCGTCCGGGGTGCAGGGATGCCAGCTGGGATGCCCCCGGCTGTACCCGGGATGGGTGCCAGACCGGGGGGCGGCGTGCCGGCGGTGCTGGGCGGTGCCGGGGGTCCGCCCGCCGGAGGGAGGCCCCGACGCGGGGGCCAAGCCACCGGCGGTGGGTGGTCCACGTCGAGGTGGGCCGGCTTGAGTCGATCCACCGAGACGCGGTCGGGAGTACCGCCGATGTCCAATGTGAAGTATTTCACCCCAGTCTCCAGCACGCGGAAAGGCCCGTCGTACGGGGGCCGCAGTGGTGTCCGGTGGGCGTCGTGCAGGATGAAGACATACTCCGCGGTGCGAAGCTCCGGGGCGACGTGCGTGGGTGGGTGCCCGTGGTGCGCCATCGGCACCAGGGCGAACCTCCGGGCGGTCTCCTGCAGCGCGGAGCGCTCCTGCGCCGCGGACCAAGGTGCCGTGGGGTCGGGGAGGAACTCGCCCGGCACCCGCAGCGGTTGTCCAAAGACCAACTCCGCCGTGGATGCGCGCAGGTCCTCCTTGGGCGCCGTCCGGAGGCCCAGCAGGACACAGGGGAGTCTGTCGACCCAGCCACCGTCGCGGAGGGTGGCCCGGAGCGCGGCCTTCAACGAGCGGTGGAACCGCTCGCACAGGCCGTTAGCCTGGGGGTGGTAGGCCGTGGTGCGGTGCAGCTGGACCCCGAGCCCCCGCGCGACCGCCCCCCAGAGCTCCGAGGTGAACTGGGGGCTGCGGTCGGACGAGATGTCCGAGGGGGCGCCGAACCGGGCGACCCAGGTGGCGATGAACGCCTGCGCGACGTCCGCCGCCATCGTTGATGCCAAAGGCACGGCCTCCGGCCACCGGGTGGTGCGGTCCATCATGGTCAGGACGTGGGTGAAACCCCGCGAGGGGGGCAGAGGTCCCACCAGGTCCATGTGAACGTGGTCAAACCGACGTTGTGGCACCGCAAACGGGGCCAATGGGGCCTGGGTGTTACGGGGCACCTTTGCGCGCTGGCACGCGAGGCACGTCCTGGCCCAGCCGCGGACGGCCTTCCGGAGGCCATGCCAGACAAACTTGTCGGCGATCAACCTCTGGGAGGCCCTCGTGCCCAGGTGGGACAGGCCGTGGATGGAGTCGAAAATCCGGTGCTGCCAGCCCGCGGGCACGATGGGGCGAGGCCGCCCGAGGGAGACGTCGCACCAGCGGGCCGTGCCCGCGCCGTTGAACGGCGCCTCGGTGACGCGGAGGCCCGTAACGGCGGTCCGCAAGGCTTGGAGGTCGGGGTCGGCGGCCTGGTCCGCCGCCATCCGGGCATAGTCGATGCCGAGGTGGACCGCATGGGCAACGGACCGGGAAAGGCAATCCGCCACCGGGTTGTCCTTCCCCGCGACATGCCGGATGTCCGTCGTGTATTCGGACACGGCCGAGAGGTGACGCTGCTGCCGGGCCGACCACGGCTCGGCGACCTTGCCCATCGCGAACACCAGTGGCTTGTGGTCGACGAAGGCCGTGAACGCACGGCCCTCGAACAGATGGCGGAAGTGCCTGACCGCCAGGTGGAGCCTGAGCAACTCGCGGTCGAAGGTACTGTACCGGCGTTCGGGCGGGCGAAGCTGCCGGCTGAAGAACGCCAGCGGTTGCCAAGCTCCACGCACCCATTGCTCGTGCACCGTGCCCACCACGTAGTCCGAGGCGTCGGTGGTGAGGGCGATCGGTGCATCGGGTGCCGGGTGCGCGAGCATGGTGGCGTTAGCCAAGGCGAGCTTCGCGCCCATGAACGCCGCGTCCATCTGCTCGGTCCAGGTGACGTCACCTTTGCCCGGCTTCCCCCGGAGGGCCTCGTGCAAGTGGCGCTGGAGCTGGGCGATGCGGGGCAGGAAACGGTGGTAAAAGTTTACCATGCCCAGGAACTCCTGGAGCCCCCTGATCATGCGGGGGCACGGAAACCCCTTCACCGCCTCCACCTTGGCTGGTAGGGGGGACGGCCCAGTGCCTAGTGATGCGGTGCCCCAAAAAGTCGATGTCGGCGACACCGAACTGGCACTTGGCGGGGTTCACGATCAGGCCGTGCTGGCCCAGGCGTTCGAAGAGCGTGCGGAGATGGTGTAGGTGCTCTTCGCGGGACGCGCTTGCGACGAGGTTGTCATCCAGATAGACATAGACGAAATCCAAGTCACGCAAGACGCTGTCCATGAGGCGCTGGTATGCCTGAGCCGCATTCTTCAAACCGAAGGGCATCCGAAGAAATTTGAAAAGACCGAACGGCGTGATGACAGCTGTCTTCGGGATGTCCTCCGGCCTGACGGGGACCTGGTGGTAACCGCGTATGAGGTCCACCTTCGAGAAGAAGGACATATTCGCCAAGCGGGTGGAAAAGTCCTGAATATGGGGGACGGGGTAGCGGTCAGGGGTGGTGGCGTCGTTGAGACGGCGGTAGTCCCCGCACGGTCGCCATCCCCCGCCGGGCTTGGGCACGATGTGAAGCGGCGATGCCCAAGCACTCTCGGAGCGGCACATGATGCCAAGCCGCTCCAGCATAGCAAACACCGCTTTAGCTACGGCGAGCTTCGTCGGCTCGAGGCGGCGTGCCCGGGCGTAGACCGGCGGTCCGGCGGTGGGGATGTGATGTTCCACCCCGTGCTTGACGGTCCCCGCCAAGAAGGTGGGCCTCGTGAGGGCCGGGAAACGGGCGAGGAGGCGGGTGAATTCGTCCGCTGCCGGAAGCGTACAGATGAACCTGGCCGGAACCGAACCGCTCAGCAAGCCACTCGGCGAGCCGCTCGATGAGCCGCTCCGTGAGCTGCTCAACGAGGCGGGCAATGCGCAAGCGAGCGAGCTGAACATCTCAGCCTGGACAAGCCTTCTGTGCTTGACGTCGACCAACAGGCCATTGGCACAGAGGAAGTCCGCGCCGAGCAGTGCCATAGGCACGTCGGCAGTGACGAACGACCATCAGAAAACCTGACCTCCGAACCGCAGAGAAAGGCAGCGTTTTCCGTACGTGCGAATGGGCGTACCGTTGGCAGCAAGCAGCGCGGGGCCCCGGCCCGCTTGTCGGACGTACCGGCGGGAACGACACTCACCTGCGCTCCTGTGTCGCACAGGTAATGGCGCCCGGATAAGGTGTCCGTTATGTATAGGAGGCTGTTTACTCGGCCGGCGCTCAGTGCCACTACCGAGGGCCGGCCCGGGCGTTTCCCGACCTGCCGAATGAGCACGGCGGGCGACATTGCCGAGCCTTGTGGCCGAACCTAGCGTGGAAATGGCACCAGGTTTGCGGTGAAGCCGGAGGCCGCGGTTTCCGTGGTGGTGGTGGGCGGGGCGTGGCGGCCGCCACGAGGTGCCCCTCGGAGCAGGGGTGGGCACCCGCAGGAGGTTCGGGCTCGGGAGCCGCTACGGCTGCACCGAAACTCGCCTGCGTGTCCAAAGCCACGTAGAACTTGTCGGCCTCGGCCGCGAACGCACGGGGTTCCGTTGTCGCGGAACTGGCCAACGCGAGGCGTACTCGTGCCGGCAGCTGGCGTCGAAATAACGCCCGGAATAGAGCGTTCGGGGTTTCGTTGCTCATGAGCGACAGCATATGGTCCATTCGGACCGATGGTCACATGTCACTGAGCTCGGGGAGGTCCAAGAGGCAATCGGCCCGTGCGTCCACCGTGAGGCCGAACGTGGCGAGGAGGCGATGCTTGATCGCCTCGTACCTGTCGTCGGCCGGTGGGTTCCTCAGGACCGACACGACGCGGGCGGCCGTGCCGGCCCCGAGGGAGGCGACCACGTGGCAGTAGCGTGTCTCGTCCGCCGTGATGCGTCGAAGCCTGAACTGGGCTTCGGCCTGCAGGAACCAGATCTCCGCCTGAGCTTCCCAGAACTCGGGGAGCTTTATCGCTACCGCGTTGGTTGCCATGGCTGTGGCGGGTTCGGGTGGTCAGTGATGGCTGACCAAAACGTCTGAGTCACCAATGAAGCACGGTGCTACGCGCACGACTTGCTACCAAGGAGGAAGCGGACAACGCGGTTAAATAAAAGTGTCTTTATTGACAAGAGGTCACTGTAGCACTGGCGCGCTCTGGGCTGCGCACCCAGTGTATATCCTGAGGCCACGCCTACCCCTCGGGCGTGGCCGCCGCCCACTTGGTGCGCGGAATGATGTCACCACGCCAGTGGGCTTTCGTGTCCGCCACAACAAAATAATTATACAACAAACCTAGCAATCCCCCTCCCCACATCATAAGCCATCTTGCTAAGCAACAACATTAAAAACAACATCAACAACCACTTTTCCTTGGGCGGTGTGGTATGAACACTTGGTAAGTTATTATCCTGCTATGAAATACCTCTTTGTAACGCTTTAATCGTTTGGCATTTTTGTGGTCGTTTCTGTACGCTTCATTGTATGCTTTATCACGGCATTCAAGATAATTTTGATCACTCATTACCAATAAAAATCGATACACCGATAAAAATGTATCCACCAAAGGGCCTTGTAGGGCCTACAAGGACCTCAATCAGGCTCCGGGGCAAAATACTCCCGTTGAAACATCAAAACATCAAACAACAAACACCAGGCCTTATCTTTCTCCCCCAAGCCCTCTCCTGTCATCTCCATATGAAATCGCTGCACATACCATAAAAGCTGCCACTTCCATACTTAACTCTGAGGACATTGTGGTGGAATTTCCTCTCCAAACCCAGTAGGTATAGTGACCTGAAACCAGGAATCGAATGGGCATCAAATGGGCACCCCATTTGCAGGCATTGGGTTGGTGGATGTAAAAGATCCCTCGGTGTCCTTAGTGAAGACTAGGCGAGCTGTCGGCAGCACCATGAATAATTTCCAAATTCCTAACATGACCTACATATGACACCATCAGCCAATGATGCTACCTACCCCACAGCCTTGTGCTGAATTAAACAGAAGAAGAAGAAGCACCACGATTTTTTTCTTTACGTGCACATGTGTCAAGTGAGGACATGTTTTTGCCATGTTGTCACCATTGACGACCTTCAAGATCACTTATCTGCAGCAGTGACATTCGCTTTGGTGAACCTTATGGAAGAAGAAATGACCACCCTGACTGTCATTGGCTGGCCATCCGTTATTGAAGAAATGATCACCCTGACTGTCATTGGCTGGCCATCCGTTATTTAAGAAATGATCACCCTGACTGTCATTGGCTGGCCATCCGTTATTGAAGAAATGACCACCCTGACTGTCATTGGCTGGCCATCCGTTATTGAAGAAATGACCATCCGTCATTGACTAGCCACACTCTGTACAGCCACGGCCTCTTGCAAAATGGGATAATGGAGAAACATCCCAGGATCTGACGCTGATGATGTACACCAGTCATCTGGTCCACCGAGACGTCTTGTACATTAGCACTCCATGAAATGTATAATTTGACTAGATCCATACATTTGTGGAACTGGCCATTTACTAATTAACTGTAAAACCCAATTCATTTCAAGGATAGGAATTGTGTCGTGAATTATGGAATTAACTTGTGATTGCATATTTGTGTAGTGATTGCGATGCCCGTGAGAAGGTCTTGTCAAAAGGTGAATGTGAGGTCGGGGTTTGTTCATATCCCACCCGACTACCATCTTCATCACCACCCGGCACCCCACTGCCCCACCACTGGTGATGTCCCCCCACCCCACCCCATTTACTCTCCATCACCTCCACTAAAATTAAATAAATAAACGGATAGATGGAACTGACATTATTGTGGCGTTGATAGAGCACAGGCACGATGGGCCAAATGGCCTACTCCTGTATCAATTTATAGTAATTACTTGTATATCCTTACGAGCAGGGTATGCTTACACAATGTGTAAGCAACAACAAACCGTGCTTCGTACGTAGGTACATAATAAATAGAAGCTTTATGATTACAGACTTACAGTGCAGGCAAGCATCACCGACCTGCTAATCGATATCAATTTAGGGTTATTTATTTATTTATTTATTTACGGACGCGTTTACGGTTTTTACGTAAATTTTCATTGAGATTTCTATTTCACAGTTTACAGTTATAGAAATAAAAAATTTCAATTGCTAGATATTGATTGAGGTTTTTTGTTGTTGTTTTTTTTCTTTTTTTACAGATGCGTTTATGGTATTTATGTAAATTTTCATTTACAGACAGTTTTTCTTTTTCATTTACAGACATTATTATCATCATGTTTATTTCACAGTTTACATCTATATAAATTACAATTTACAAGAGTAAGATATGGATTCAGGTTTTTTTTGGGGGGGGGGGAGGGGGGGCGTATGCGTATGCGTTTAAATATGCGTTTACGATACATATGCGTATGCGACGGTTACGTATGCGTTTACGATATTTAATTATTATTTTTTTACATCTATCTATAATTCCAGTAATCTCTGTACGTTTGTACGTTTGTACGTCTGTACGTCTGTACGTTTGTCTGTGACCGCTGTTTCTCGACAACTACCGGTCCGATATACTTGAAACTTGCCAGGTATATTGCTGGGGACCCGAGGATGTGCCTTTTCAAGGTTTGAAATTAATCGGACAAGTACTTACCGAGCTATGGCGATTTAGCCGTTCGCCGTTCGCTTTGCCGTTGCGAATGGACCAAACCATTCATGTAAATAGAGGGGGGGGGGGGTTCTGTGGTCGTTCGCTTTGGCTTTGCGAATGGACCAAACCATTCATGTAAATAGAGGGGGGGGGGGTTCTGTGGTCGTTCGCTTTGGCTTTGCGAATGGACCAAACCATTCATGTAAATAGAGGGGGGGGGGGGTTCTGTGGTCGTTGCGAATGGACCAAACCATTGTTTTTTTTTTGCAGTTTTTTTTTTTTTTGCAGTTTTTTTTTTTTTGCAAGGAACGGGCACCCACGTACGGGCACGTCCTAGCTTATATATAGTACGGGCATGCCCTAGTACATTATAATTTATGGATGCTTTCCGATGGTTCTGCGATTTTTCCCGGTGTACCGGCTTCGTTGTCCACCGGCACGCCAAATTTCAGTTTTCTACAACACCATGAAGGTACCGAGCATTCATATGTCAGTCAGTCAGTTATTTGAAAGAGCTTTATATGTGAGATAAACAGTAATATGAAACATAATATTTCTAGCCAAACAATATTTTTTTAATTGCAATTAAGGACATGAAAGTTAGAACAAAAAGAAATATTATATAGCAATACATCATACTTTTGACAACGCGTGGCTTCATGCAAAAAGCTGGAAATAATTAATGGTTCAGGAAACAACAGTTCAAGGCAATGAGACATTTTCGTGACATTTTATACCTGGGCCACTTTTGTGTACCAATTTCCATTTCTGTTTGCGTCATAGTTATAGGTCGCAGGTCCTGAGGTCTCGACTTCTCAAGCACACAGTATACCTCCCGGACAACTTGGAACAAAAACTATTAGAGGCCTTTATCTAAGAGAGACGCGAAATGAATCGACCGACCGTATAAGGCAGCGACACAATAAAGGGAATTCTTGTGATGCGAACAAGCTAATCAAATCACATATGGACTCAATTGTGGCTGAATGATTCATTTCAGAGTGTTTATACACGTGTTACAGCTTGCACGAGTTTAGGTAATCATGATAATCTGCCCACCATCATCCCCATGGATATTCCGTCCATAGTTGAAATGGGACCGTGTAATGGAGTAAAGTGGCAACACATCTTACACAACAAGTGTGCGTGTCCATGAACTGATAAATGAACACCAGGAACCTTCCATCCCATACACCTTCGAGGAGGAGTTGTCAAGTTCGTGCCCACAAGACCCATGGTCGTTTCCATTGCTCTCGACTGGAAAGTCGCCATTGTTATAGCATTGTGTCGGCAGCTTGTCACTTTAAAAAGCTGTATCGATCACGTGAATAATTAACAAAACACATCGACGTTTTAAAATATTTAAAGATATCGGTGGTTTAATATTTCATGAGGTTATTGACAGATTTGATTTATTAATGACTCCGCAGATGCATCTGCGACTGAGATATTGATGCAGGTGAAAGGATAAGTACATAAGGCTTATTTCTGTTTGGAAGAAGATTAATTATAATCTCAAAAGTGGGCCAAGGATACTGCAGCATTTGCAAAGTTATACTGAGATAGCCATAGTTCTTTAACATACTAGAATATATATATATACACATACCAGTGGGGTGTGCTTACACATTGTAAGTAATAATGAACCATGCTTCGTAAGTACGTAAATAATAAATAGAACCTTTATGAATATAGGCAAGCATCACCTACCTCCTCCTAGATATCAATTGAGGTTTTTATTTCAGAGTTTTTTGTTATAGAAATTACAATTTTCAAATATTAGATGTCGATTTAAGTTTTTGTTATTTTTTGCGGACGTTTTTACGGTTTTTTACATAAAGTTTCATTTACGGACACTTTCGACTTCTGTGAATTGTCCCGGTGTATCGTCTTCGATGTCCGTCTGCACGCAAAATTTAAGCTTTCAACGTCACCCGGAAGGCAACGAGTCAGTGAGTGGTTAGAATGAGCTTTTCTATACTAGCAACGGTACCCGCCCTACGGGCAGGGCTTCAATTGGAAAGCCCAAATGAAAAGGCCAAATATCAGAAGGCTTTACTTATTTTAAACGATTCATATAAACAACCGTTAAATCATATCACACGCAAATTATCAAAATCTAAACAGTACATGGTGCCCATTTTGAAAAAAGATTGAATTCTGCAAAACGGAAGCGGCCGCTATACGTCTTTCACAGTCACGCGTTTAGGTGTGAAGAGTGCGCGCCGAATCTGTAACACGGAAGCGGCTGCTACACCTGTTTCTCAGTCGCTTTGCACATGCTGCCATGTTACTTCGGAGCCACACGTTTATATAGGAAGAGTTCGTCAGGAGTCGATCTACTCTCTCCTGGTACGTAGAATAAACAGTATTTGTAGAAATTCAACAAAAGCCACATCACTGTTCATATCGGTAAATATTATTCCATCGTGTTTGGAAAAACTGGAAAATTGGAAAATTTGGAAAAATTGGAAAAACAATATAGCCTATTTTACTCCCAGGCGTCCCAGGAATACCCACCCAAAATATCATTGCGATCGGTTCAGCCGTTTTTGTGGTACCTACGAACGGACATTTGGTGAATTATAGTAAGATAATAGGGTGATAGCTGACCGTATTGAGGTTGAAGGGCCGAAACGGGATGATGCTGATGACCTCGACTGAGGACCCGGTCAGTGTGGCACACTTGTGACCAGGTGTGTTTTGAACTTATATATATTGTTGCGGATCTCTACGTCGGCCTTTTTCCCCTTAAGAAGCGGAGATTAATCCCCTTTGTTTTTGACTGACCGATGTGAGTCCTGAAGTTGCACAGCTCCCTCCAGAGAGGCAGGGGTGCAACCTCGTTCGCGATCGCGGACAGATGTTAATTGCCGAGCAGTTTAGCAACCGCGGCACGAACCATTAGCAGAGTCTAAACCCGATCCTGAAACGTTGGCCAAAATCGCGCCACCGGTGTCAAATGGAGAAATCACAAAGACGACCGGACGAGCATGAAGAAGAAGAACGAAGGTAGGAAATACAAATATAATTTATTCCTAACTATTATGCACACAATCAAAAGAACCAAGGAGAAGGAAAGAAAAGAAAATAAAGACAGAAGGATGGAAGGACCAGAAGACACAGTGCAATTCTAACTTACCTATACAAGCTTACTTAAACCCCAGGACAACATAAAAGACGGACGGCAATCAGACTTACACGGGGGATGATGACAGGAATGGCAGGAAGGAGAGGAAGGTTCAGCTGGAGGTGGATGGCTGGACGGACGAGGAAGGTGGGATCACAAGGCGGGAAGGATGCGGGTGGTTGGTGTGATCCCGGCTCGAGTTGAGCAGCCGCAGACTCTCCTCAAAAGCAACGCTGCCATCAACGCTCAAGCTGCGGTGGTCAAAGCTGCGGTGGTTCAGCTCCACGCTGCTGCTCCTCCTCCACTGGGCTCAACTCCACTCTCGGTGGACTGCTCTTCCTCCACTGATGGACTTGAACTCAACTGGTGGACTGCGGTACTCAACAACTCTCTGACACATCTCTCGCATCTCTCCTCGCAATCCTTCCCCACCCCCTTTTATAAGGCGCGTCGCGATCAAGCCGCACCACGCCCGGGATCGTATCTCACCAGCCCTGATTGGCTGGTGGGGGCTTGCTGGCTCCACCTTCTCATGACGAGGGGTGGCCAACGCCATTCTTCCCCGAGCTGACCACGCCGTAATGGCGGCAAATGCAGTTGGAAAGGAAGGCTGGCAATAATGCAGTTGGAAATGAAGGCTATTCAGTTGGAAATGGAGGCTTTGCAATTGAAAGGGGAACTATTTTATTTCATTCGATGCAATGCAGAGTCAACTAATGGGAGACAGAGCCTTAAACTACATAGAATAAGAAATAACTTTTGAAAGGTATATGATTTTCTACGTGTATGTATATGGACTAACTAAGAGGACGACCTTTGACCTTTACACTACGGAGGGTGATATTTACAACAAGATTCATTACACTACACAGTGTGATATTTACAACAATTCTCAAATCCACAACACTGCACCCTCATCCTCTAGGCACTTTCTCAGGCCTATAAAACTTTAACTTTAGTGTGGCACGTAGGTGTAGTTCCCTCTACATTTAACCTGACCCTGAGTGTGACAGTTTTAAAACACAAATAAGTATGTCCCCCTGCTGCATTGCACCCTGCCGAACAGATTTACGCCCACAGCTAACCGAATTGCGGAATTGTATTCAAACTATACATTTACGGTTGGGAGCATTATTTACAATTGACGCTAATGGTATTTACAAAACTAACCCAGGACCTGTGATTGTTCTTTTGGGGGGGAGACAGCCTGCACTGCATCGACGCACCAGCACCATCATCAATGCACCATAATGCACCAAAATGCACCGGAGTGCACAGTCACCACAGTCAATAATAAAGAACACAAACCCCTGGTGCCCTTGCTCTTCGGCTCCCTCTGCTGGCCAATGTTCTTCCAGATGTTGTCTTTCTTCATGTTCTTCTTGCTGGCGGCCTATTTGGACATAATAAAATGAAAAATGCACAAAACGTGTCCATCTTTATTTATGGCCCACAGGGGCCGACTAGGGGTGGTTCACCTGTATGGCATAGGTGCCACGTTACTGAGGTCCGCCAGCAAGATCTCGGGCCATCATGGCCGGTTCCAGCAGAGGGGCCATGCCCCAACCTGTGGGGTCCATAAGTGGTGCTCAGCCACAGACATGTGGTCCATAAGTGATGCATCGATGCAGGCAGCTGTGGTTGCGAGAGTTCAGGCACACAATGGCGGACTCCCGCACGCTCCCCTCGGTGCCCAGAGAGCACGATCCATGGGTCGGGGAAGGAAGACAGAGAGGGCAGGTTAGCGAGGGGTAAGGTCACAAGGGTACACATCAATAAAGGCAATGCAAGGTGAGGTGCGCCTGGAGACCGAGCGGAGAAAAGCTCGTCCCTATCGTACGTCACCCCACCCGTCACCTATTCTACCCTTGCCCTTACCCGTATTTACAAAAAAAAACCTACACATTTACAAATCCGTCACTATGTCTCGTCCTCCCTATATTTCCCCGAATACCAAATTCATCACTACAATCCCTCTAATCCAAAATTTGCCATCACCAATTCATCATCAATCCTCATAAGGAGGGAGAGATGGAACATCAAAGCACAATGTCTCACCCACGTCATGATGCGTCTCACAATCCAAACATTTGCACAGAAAAAATAACAACAACAAACCATGGCATGGTGTGGAGCATCGTCGTTACCTCAGGTGAGTGGATGTAGATGGTGCAAGGAGATTTCAATCCTAACTATCCTCTAAATGACTTTAATACACTTTACACTACCCGGGGTCTTTCCCTGCCAAACCATTGGCCATCTTACACTGTGTGGTTTTAAGAACCAAATTCCCATTGACCAAACTGTGGTGCCTCATCAATTTGGGGTCTCACTCCCCCGATTCAACTCCCTGTGCCTTTGCACAATTTCAAGACTGGGTCATGTGGCTCTCCCAGCAGGTCTACCCACCTGCACACCTCCACCACTGCAGTTGCCTCTGAGCTTACCTGCTCCTCACCCTAACCTATCTAACTGGGGAAGGCCCTCTGGCGCTCTCCCCACTCGGTGCCCTCTCTGGCACTGGGCTACCTGGTTCCGTCCTTTGGATCCTCGGGCCCCATCCACAACAACTCTACCGGCTCCCAGAGCCCACCTGCGGCCTCACCTGGCCAACATCCTAACAGTGGCGGAGTGCCCATTTAACTACACACACTAACAGGCCACACGCCCAGCCATTTCCACGTCACTAATGCACCCATCCAAACACCATTCTTCCACAACGCACCACAGATGCCAATATCCAACCACAATTTACCTACTCCCTCTACCTAACTCTTAAACTACCCTCCCCGGGTATTAGTGATAGGGGTCCACTTTTCCCCCATTCACACCTTCGCACCATCCACTCTACTCCACAGTATCCACCATACTCACTCCATACCACCCATTCCATACTCCATATATTCCATACTCCATGTATTCCACACAACCATTCTCTATACACCTGTATTTGCACACCTGTGCCATCACACCTGGTGCTTCCTGCACCCTCCTTCCTCCAGGACCATTTGCTCAACACAACACGCAATCACCATTACTCAGTCATACACTGCTCCATACACCTGTTCACTTGCACACCTGTGCAATCACACCTGGTGCTACCTGCACCCTCCTTCCTCCAGGTTTCTTCAATCATTCCATACAATGCACAACCACAATTGTTCCTCATGCACTGCTCCATACACTTCCACGCTCAATACAACTCACAATCACAATTATTCCTCAGACGCTGCTTCATACACTTTCGGTTCTCAAACACACGGCATCATCTGATCTACCTGGTGCCCTGCTAAAACTCGTGCTTCCCCGTCGCCCCTTACATTATTGCGCTCCCTCATCATTCCTTTAAACTAAGCACATACCACGTCGTTATCAACCATTCTAACCTCTCTATGTCCCCGACTACCTGTCCAATGTTGCTACTTAAATCTACAGTTACCTATGGTCAATCTTCTCTAGATCCCTATACATTATCCAAACCCTCCCTCGGCGAGCTTACACTGCCATAAACCCCATAGCTATTGCTCATGTGCCCCGTATGTGTGAGACGGTGGATTTGCCATCCCATCACATCGGGTATCTCCCACTATCAATTTGGCTCATCCAATTCCAACCAATCAAAAATTTTCCAATCACAAATTTGCCAATCACTGCTAATCCTTCTACCAATCCTATTCACTATTCTAAATTTCGGATCAAAACACTATTATCATCACAGTCCGCTATATCTGAGCCTCGGTGCGTCGTTACCTCATTAAAACTCGGCTTCGCAAAGCCGAGCAATGAATTCGGGTGGTTTGGTCGCCTGCAGGTTGAATCCGTCCGGCCTTCGGTTCAAGGGAGGCGGTTTGGTCGGGCCGAGATTCCACGCACCATCTCGGCGCGGAACCTTGCGGCCTCCGGCCCGATGGCTCAATCTCGCCCGGTCGGGACCCCGCCCCCACGAGGGGGCACCGTGCCGCTTCCTCTTACCCGCCCTTGAACCGGACCGGTCGCCTTGCCTGGCTAGGCCCGGGCTCGACCGTGCTGGGCGGAGCCAGACCCGAATCGGCAACGACGCTTCCAAGAGCAGCGACGCGGCACCGACCTGCGCCGGGCCTCGCATCCAACAAAGCGCACCGCGCCCCGAGTGCTCGCCTCGGCTATCCGTCGCCCTAACTGCTAACCTGGTTAACGGCGATGCTTCACTTGCATGCTCACACCACGCGACCCTTTTCACACTCACCAAACCCGGCGTCTCGGCGACTCCAGTGCATCCCACACACTCCATCCATTCCACCACCGCACTCCCTGTTACACACCTTTCTCGTGCATCCTCTTGTGCACACTCTCCGTTCGCACACTTCCTTAACACACCTCGCGCACCGTCTTGCGCACTCTCCCCGTTCGCACACTTCCTTAACACACCTCGCGCACCATCTTGCGCACTCTCCCTCGGTACATACTCCATACCACTCATGGGGGTGCACTCTTGCATCCACCCACTCATGCACTCCGATGTTCCCTGCTGCACACGCGCCACAACCAACTCAGGTGTACACTCTCGCACACGTTCCACCACCACCTTACTCTCCGTGTCACACTCCGTACACTCTGTTTCACACAGACCCTCCGACGTGCATTCTCGCTCGCACTCGGTTTCACACTCGTGTTCCGATGTACCCTCTCGCACTCGCGCCACCACCAACTCACTCTCTGTGTCACACTCCGACGTGCATTCCCACTCACACTCGGTTTCACACTCGCGCTTTGTAACACGCTCATTCCCCATGCACACTTTTTTCCACAAGCGCGCCATTTCCACTCACAGGGGACCCTTCACCAACGCCCGGATGCTTCCTCGATCCCAAGCGTGCAAATTCTTTCTGCGCCAAACATCCTCCTGCAAAATCTCCCCGCACAATACAAAGCACGACTCACCTGGGCGCTTCTTCTTCTTTGCTCCAACACCTGCAAACTTTAATTTGGGTTAAGCACAGCATCGTGATGTGAGCAGGGACTTTGCACATTTTCCATCTTTCCCTGCCGCGAGTGCTTTTCTAAGCCCCCGGTCTCTCCAATTTCAATTCCCACTTTTGCTTTTTCTTTGACGACCACTGGCTTTATTAAAATTCCCTCTACCTCAGCGGTCGCCGGCTTTTTCATACCCCGGGTCACGATGTCTACCCCGGTCCAGTTACCTGTGCTTTCCTCCGCCTCGCTCAACCAGCGCTTCTCGACCTGCTTTACCTCGTCGTGCACCCTTGGGACCCTTTCGCCCGATCTGCGCCAATGTCTTCCCATTTGCTTTTCATCGTGGCGTTTATTTGCTCCTCAAATCCATCCGGGTTGTACCTTGCCTCGTGCCTCATTTTTCCCATGTCTATCCCCCGGGTAGCCATCATTGCATCCAATCCCCTACTGTCCCCCTTCATAGATGCAATGAAATGCATCATATAAAGGCCCCAGTCCATTGGCACTGCGGGTCCGGCTATCGCCGTCACGTACGGGAGGCCGCCATTTTGTGAGCCTGTAACCCCCACGACTGCACCTTCTTTGCTCTCCTCTTCCACTATTCCCACTTCTTCCCTGGGGTCCTGGGTCGATTCTACCCCCTCTAACTCCCCAACCGGCATCCGATCACCTTGACCATCCATGGCACGACTTAAATTTAGATGTTATTACAATCTCGGCTGCTCCAAATTTTGAGTGCGCTAAGCGACCTTCAGGTCCGAATCCCACTCCTGACACCAATTTGTTGCGGATCTCTACGTCGGCCTTTTTCCCCTTAAGAAGGGGGGATTAAGCCCCTTTGTTTTTGACTGACCGATGTGAGTCCTGAAGTTGCACAGCTCCCTCTGGAGAGGCAGGGGCGCAACCTCGTTCGCGACCGCGGACAGATGTTAATTGCCGAGCGGTTTAGCAACCGCGGCATGAAGCATTAGCAGAGTCTAAACCCGATCCTGAAACGTTGGCCAAAATCGCACCACCGGTGTCCAATGGAGAAATCACAAAAACGACCGGACGAGCATGAAGAAGAAGAACGAAGGTAGGAAATACAAATATAATTTATTACTAACTATTATGTACACAATCAAAAGAACCAAGGAGAAGGAAAGAAAAGAAAATAAAGACAGAAGGATGGAAGGACCAGAAGACACAGTGCAATTCTAACTTACCTATACAAGCTTACTTTAACCCCAGGACAACATAAAAGACGGACGACAATCAGACTTACACGGGGGATGATGACAGGAATGGCAGGAAGGAGAGGAAGGTTCAGCTGGAGGTGGATGGCTGGACGGATGAGGAAGGTGGGATCACAAGGCGGGAAGGATGCGGTGGTTGGTGTGATCCCGGCTCGAGTTGGGCAGCCGCCGACTCTCCTCAAAAGCAACGCTGCCGTCAATGCTCAAGCTGCGGTGGTCAAAGCTGTGGTGGTTCAGCTCCATGCTGCTGCTCCTCCTCCACTGGGCTCAACTCCACTCTCGATGGACTGCTCTTCCTCCACTGATGGACTTGAACTCAACTGGTGGACTGCGGTACTCAACAACTCTCTGACACATCTCTCGCATCTCTCCTCGCAATCCTTCCCCACCCCCTTTTATAAGGTGCGTCGCGATCAAGCCGTGCCACGCCCGGGATCGTATCTCACCAGCCCTGATTGGCTGGTGGGGGCTCGCTGGCTCCACCTTCTCATGACGAGGGGCGGCCAACGCCCTTCTTCCCCGAGCTGACCACGCCGTAATGGCGGCAAATGCAGTTGGAAAGGAAGGCTGGCAATAATGCAGTTGGAAAGGAAGGCTGGCAATAATGCAGTTGGAAATGAAGGCTATTCAGTTGGAAATGGAGGCTTTGCCATTGAAAGGGGAACTATTTTATTTCATTCGATGCAATGCAGAGTCAACTAATGGGAGACAGAGCCTTAAACTACAGACTTGGCATTTAATATGGAATATTTTTTTTGTGGGGGTGAACTTACTTTTCAAGATGTCTTAGAACCAAAAGTTCATTGGAATTATGTTGAAATTATTCTAGATTTTGTTAATGTGACCTTTAAAAGAAACAAAAACCACATTTGACATTTCGAAATAAATAAATTGATCCTTAAAAGTGATGTCAACTGATATCGAACTCAATGCATGGGCAGTACTGTGTTAAACTTCTGTACGTTTTCCAGAAGTATCTCTTCATTTTGCACATTAGCCAAAATTTTTTAAACAAAAACAAAAGTTAAATTACGACTGGGATTACGGACAGTAAAATTACAGTTCAGTACTTCGTGTAACCCCCACGAGCATTCAGGAGAGCACGTACACGTTGAGGCATGCTGTTCACGAGATTTGCCAAGGTTTGGACAGGAATCGCTTGCCATGCAGTGACAATAGCCTGCTGCAATTCACACACAGAGGCAGGCTGCTGGTCCAAGTGGTCGATTTGACGCGTTAATTCTGCCCAAAAGTTCTCTATCGGATTCATATCCGGGGACATGGCAGGCCACTCCATATGCTCTACACCACAGTCAGCAAGAAAGTGTTGGATCATGCGAGCACGATGAGGCCGTGCATTGTCATCTTGGAAGACAAAGTTTCCTCGAAAGGCTGAACGAGCAAATGGAAGCAATGTTTCTTCCAGAATGGCCCTGTACTTGAACTGGTTCAGGTTTCCATTCAGAACAACCAGGTCAGTTTTGCCCCATGCATGAAAAGCAGCCCAAACGGTCACCCCACCACCTCCAGCTTGGACTCTTGGCACTATACAATCTTTGTTGTAGGCTTCATGCACTTGTCTGCGCACTCGGACACGGCCATCTTGACGATAGACCAGAAATCTAGACTCGTCACTGAAGGTCACGTGATTCCAGTGTCCTGGCTGCCATCGACGGTGCTCTCTGGCCCACTGCAATCGGCGCTGGCGGTGTTGTCTGGTCAGGCATGGCTTTCTCAGGGGACGCCTGGCACGATAGCCTGCTTGAACCAGTCGTTGGTTGACTAGCCTTCTGGATACAGGCACATTTGTCAGTTGCTGCCACTCAGCCCTAAGCCAATTAGCTGACTTGGTATGGCCATTGCGGACTAACCGGTGCAGCTGGCGATCATCCCTCCTTGTGGTTCTGCGGGGACGTCCCGGCCTTGGTATTGGAGTAGGGACACCCCTCTGAGCATTTCGTTTCAGGATCTTTGACACCTGACCTTGAGTGATGCCATACTGCCGAGCAATAGCACGCTGTTTCATGCCGTAATTTCGTAAAGCCACCACTCCATGACAAACAGCATTGTCGATTTGACGGACCATCTCCAGAGGAAGCGGCAATAACTTTTGGAGATGTGCAGCAGTTGTTTTCCACTAATACAGAACGCAACAACCCTTGTATACCCGACTGTGAAGCCAATCATCAAATGCACCTGTCCGTACATTTTGCCACGCCACCTGTGATATAATCCTGTTGTTGAATTCTTGCTGCGACAGACAATCAGTGACATGGTTCTTTTAACAAATAAATCACCAAAGTGTAAAATAAACTCACCAGATTGATATTCTGAGTTAAGAAAGTAAACCCAAGTCAAGAAAAAAAAAATATTCCATATTAAATGCCAAGTCTGTACATAGAATAAGAAATAACTATTGAAAGGTATATGATTTTCTACGTGTATGTATATGGACTAACTAACAGGACGACCTTTGACCTTTACACTACGGAGGGTGATATTTACAACAAGATTCATTAAACTACACAGTGTGATATTTCCAACAATTCTCAAATCCACAACAATATATATTGTAACGAATGTGGAAACGTTACAATGTGAACGTTACAAAAGTACGGTAACACCCTGTTAATGTAAATAATGGTCGCAGTCGGCGTCCTAGTTAATTCCATGAAACTTACACGCAGGTCACGATATATCTTTTAAATAGTGTATTTCCTTATTCCATGTAGGCTAAATATGTGTTTCCCACTAGATTGACTTTGCATTGTATCAAACAAAATAAGCGTAGGCCCTTCCAATTTCCCCAAAAAAACCTCCCTTCCAATTGCCTTCCGCATTTTGGGCGGTTTTCTTCAAACCACCATTGGCCACGAGGTAGGTTTGGGGAAGAAAGGCGTGTCTCCACCTCGTCATAAGAGGGAAGGAGTGAACCAGCCCTAACAGCCAATCAACACCGCGGTGAGCGACCCGGTAGGCGTGCCCTCGGAGCCGGTGGCTTGATTTCGCCCGAGGTGATAAAAGCGACTGTAAGGGACTGCTTTATGAGATGACTTGGGAGAGGCCTTGGGAGATGAGCAAAGAGACTGCACCAAGAGGCGGTGAGATGCGAAACGCTCCAAGCCAAAGAGGAGAGGTACTCGGCAAGGAAACCAGCTTTGGAGAGACGCGCTGAAAGGAGGGAGACGGCTCCACCCCAAGAAGAGGAGCAGGTGTGCCGAACCAGCGCGTGACGTCTACCGCAGCGGATACACGACGGAGGGTTTCCCGCCAAAACCGCGAGGAATTGCGAACTGCGGCCTCCCGACCTTGCCTCCCTCTCAAGCAATCCACCTCAAGCCCTACCTGCCTGCAATATCCCCTGTGTAAGTGTGAACGTCCTGTCCTACTCGTTGTCTTGGGGCTAAGTAAAAATGAATAGTGTAAGTTAACGATTCGCTGTGTTACTGCTTCTTCCATCCATTGCTTGTGTGTGTATAATAAAATCTGTTCTTCCTCCGTATTCTTCTTCTTCTTCTTCTTTTTCATTCTCTTTCGGTCGCTTTAGAGATTTCCCGATTGAATATCTGTGGGGCGATCTGGTCAACGTCGGGTGGAATCGGGTTCTAATCGGGGAGTAACTGTTCGGACGTGGTTAAATACACCACCGCTCGGTCAATATAACATCTAAAAGCCGCGTCTGTAACAATTGGTGTCGAGGAGTTGGATTCGGACCTGGGACTAAAATTGTTAGGCCCAAATTTTGGAACACCAATTGTACTATTAGAGTAACAATTGGTGTCGAGGAGGGAGATCGGACCCGAGATCGGACCCGAAGCGCGCTTAACGCGCTCAAAATTACAAGCTGCCGAAATTTATTTTGTTTTATAAAGCAAAACCCGAATTTTGAGATCGCGCCATGGACAATCAAGGCGATCGGATGTCGGTGGGAGAGATAGACAGGGTGGAATCAACCCAGGACCCCAGGGAAGAAGTGGGGAAAATGGTGGAGGAGAGTAAAGAAGGTGTGGTTGCGGAGGTTTCAGACGCACAAAATGGCGCTCTCGCGCACGTGGTTGAGGGGGCCACGGTCGCGGAACCAATGAGCGCGGCCCAAATGCAAGCCTTCATGGCCCAATTCATGGTGGAAATGCAGAAACAAAACGACAGTATCTATCTATAATTCCAGCAATCTCTGTGTGTGTGTGTGTGTGTCTGTGTGTCTGTGTGTGTGTTTGTTTGTTTGTCTGTGACCGCTGTTTCTCGACAACCACGGGTCCGATATACTTTAAACTTGCCAGGTATATTGCTGGGGACCCGAGGATGTGCCTTTTCAAGGTTTCATATTAATCGGACAAGTAGTTACCGAGCTATGTCCAAAAAACGATTCAACCAATCAGAGAGCAGCGAGCTATCACGTGTGCCGAACGTGCCGAACAGACTCTGCCTCGGACGGCACATTTGAGAGCGTATTCATTTATTTCACGTTGGCAAACTATGTTGGCGTTAAACTATGTTTTAAAACTAATTAAAACTAATTTGCGATTCTTTCGCTTTCCTGCGCGTTTGTGCACGCTATGGCGATTTCTTTACCAAACTCCGCAAGCCGTTCGCTTTGGACCAAACCATTTCATGTAAATAGAGGGGGGGGATTGTCACCGTACTCGCAAGCCGTTCGCTTTGGACCAAACCATTTCATGTAAATAGAGGGGGGGGATTGTCACCGTACTCGCAAGCCGTTCGCTTTGGACCAAACCATTTCATGTAAATAGAGGGGGGGGGGGGGGATATAATTTTAGATATATATATAGTACGGGCATGCCCTAGTAGTACAAATGCAGGCGTCCCTCAACCTGCAGAGTGAGCGATTGGAGGGCCAAATGGGGGTAATGGGGAACCGGATGGATGCTCAGAGTGAGCAAATGAGGGCTGATAGTGAGCGATTGGGTGAGCGATTGGGAAACCAAATGGGGGTAATGAGGGACGAAGCGAGGGGTACCGGTGAGAAGTTAGACAATAATTTTGAGGGGTTAGACAACGGGATAAAAGAGGTAAAGAATGGGTTAACGGGGGTGGAAAACAGAATGGCTGCCCAGGAGAATCAGTTAAAGGGGGTGAAAAATGGGTTAATGGGGTTAGAAAATAGGATGGAGGACAAATTGCGGGAAATAGGGGAACAATCTGCCAGGGAAATCAAACAAATGGGAGAGCAGATAGAGGAGGTGAAAATCGGGGTAGAAACCAAACTGGATGCTCAGAGGGATGAATTGGGACAGATGAGGGTGGCATCTACAAAAGAGATGGAGGAAATACGACGAGGGGTAGGTGAGGAGGTTTCGCGGCTACGCGAGGAGGTAAAGCGAGGGGAGAAGCGTATGGAGAAAGAAGTGAGGAATAATACGGCTAAGTTACAAGGGGGAATAGAAGATCTGACGGAGGAGGTGGAACAGCTGACAGAGGGACAAACGAAGTTAGTGGAGCAGGTTCAAAGGAACACTGCAGTACTCGGAGGGTTAAAGGCGACACAAAAAGAAATTAAAAACGAATTAATAGTGTTACATATTTATGTGAATGTATGTGAATTACCATTCAGGTCTTTGCTTATCCGTGTGTAGTATATTAAGTTGTTGTGTAGTTGTTGTGGTTGGAGGGTCAGGAGCCCTTCTGAGGGAGTGGCCGGAAACGGAAGTGACCGGAAACGGAAGAGGAAAAGACACGAGGAAAAAAGGACGAGTATTATTCTTCCTCGCCCCGCTCCGAAAAAAAGGTGGGATCGACCTTGCGCTGCGTGGAAAAGCGGCGTTCCGAAGCCTGTCTGGCGAGAGGAATCACCGGGACGTGTACCTGCCCGGTGGAGACGTCAAGTTGACGTGGGGCCGTGCATCGACCCCGCGTCTGGTATCGTTCGCGGCACCGTCTAAACAGACGCGTGCGGGTCGCACGTTGGGGCCTAACGCGCCTTGCAAGCGGCGTGGGGTTTGGCTTGCTCTACCGTACCCGCTCCGCGTGGCCACGAGGGGCTGCAGCCACGGTGCCTGGTACGATACCTGCCCGGTGGAGAAACGTCCACCCGGGGTTCGTTCAACCGCCCGAGTGCGGAGACGCCGACCAGTATCTTGGTCAGGAGGGGCCCAGAGACATTGTGAGGAGCAGAGACCGAAAGGGGGTGTGAGTACTCACCGGGACACACATATATAAGATGGCCATCTTACTCATAGGGAAGTGTTTGTGAATTGGGAATTGTTGATGGTTGTGTATTGTTGATTGCTCGGGGAAAATCTCCGTGGTTGTGTCATTGAAATTGTATGGTATCATTACCATTGGAAATATATCCTTGAACATCAGTTGTCTCCTGGGTGAAAGTCATATGGATTGCGTGGCGAAAGCGCATATATAATACAGCTTGCTGGCGGAGTTCCTCTCACGGTCCGGGGGTCACCAAGACCAGGTATTCACCGAGGGGACCACGTAACAGAATTGGGGGCTCGTCCGGGATTTAAAATTGTATAAAATAATAAAATAATAATTTTTTTATTAATTAAAATTTATTAATTAATTATTAATTGGTAAAAAAATTTGAGAAATTGGGGTAAAGTCTTGGGTGAAGGTTAACAGGTGTTAACGATAGGCACCATGGCGTTTGTGGCACAGAACTTTGGGGTAACCCCGAGTGAGGCACAGTTCCGAGCGTTGCTAAAGTCGGACCTCTTGAAATTGGCCAAACATTTTAACTTGGAGGTCCGAACTAATTTGAGGAAGGCAGAGTTGCAGGCCACGGTGATACAATCTATGGTGGGATTAGGAACATGGGACGAGTTAGCCTGGGAGTGGCTACCCGAAGAACCAGAAGACGTTGAGCTCCGGAAACTGGAGTTGCAGTTACGGAGCCAGGAACGGATTAAAGAAGAAGAAAGGAAAGCAGAAAAGGAAAGAGCAGAAGAAGAAAGGAAAGCAGAAAAGGAAAGAGCAGAAGAAGAAAGGAAAGCAGAAAAGGAAAGAGCAGAAGAAGAAAGGAAAGCAGAAGAGAGGAGGGAAGAGAAACAAGCGGAGGAAAGGAGAGTGGAACGGGAACTCCAAGAAAGGTTAAAAGAAGAAGAAAGGAAAGCAGAAGCAGAGGAAAGGAGAGTGGAACGAGAACTCCAGGAAAGGTTAGAAGGGAGAAAAGCAGAGGAGAGGAGAGCTGCAAGGGACCTCGAAGCAGAGGAGAGGAAAGCGGAAAGGGAATTAAAGGAACGTGACATGGAGCTTCAGCAAGAAATCAAATTCAAGGAGCTGGAGTTAATGAGAGAACGGGGAGAGGCACCACCCTTGCTGACGGGGTCGACACCTAACCAGAAAACCTGGGATGTGGGCAGACATGTGAGGCTGGTTCCACCGTTCAGTGAAAAGGAAGTCGCGAAATTTTTCCCACACTTTGAGAAAGTGGCTCGACAATTAAACTGGCCGGAGGAGGCCTGGACCATACTCGTGCAAAGTGTGCTGGTGGGGAAAGCTCAGGAAATTTATTCGGCGCTACCAATGGACCAATGTGCAGATTATGAGGTACTGAAGAAGCACATCCTCAAGGCCTATGAGTTGGTTCCGGAAGCTTACAGGCAAAAATTCAGGAATGCCAGGAAGAGGGAGAGTGAGACCCATGTGGAGTTTGCCAGAGTGAAAGAAAACATGTTTGATCGGTGGTGTGAGTCAAAAGGAGTCGGGAAAGACTTCGAAACATTGCGGGACTTGATCCTGGTGGAGGAATTCCAGCAGTGTGTCCACGAGGACATCAAAGTGTACCTGCAGGAAAAGAAAGTACCAAAGTTGTGGGACGCAGCCACCATGGCAGATGATTATGCCTTAACCCACCGAATAGGGGTCCACGAACCTAACTCCTCGCCTAGATCTCCGCAGGGGAGGTGGGGAACAGCAGGTGCGGAGAACGACCATACATGGCGGCGGCCTCGAGATGATTATGGGGACAACTATGATACCCCACCGGTTCGAAATCAGAGGGATGCGGGCCCAAGACAAACTTATAGTTCGGGGGGCCTGAGGCAGACCCCGAGTTTTTCCTCCGGGCCTACTTGCGCGTTTTGCAAGAAACCTGGACACTTGATGTCCAGTTGTTACCTCATGAAAAGGGACAACCCCGAGTGGAGTCCGACTATTACAACTCCGAATGCGATGGCTAGCGTAAGAAATCGCCATCAAAAGGGTTACCAACCATTTATTTCAGAGGGGTTTGTGTCACTGGATGGAGCCTCGACTAACCGGAGACCGGTTAGGATATTGAGGGACACAGGGGCCCATCAATCTTTAATGCTTGAAGGCATTTTGCCATGGTCCGAGGAGACGGCAACGGGGGATAGTGTTCGTTTACAGGGGATCGGGGGCGGTGTTAGTGCTCCCCTTCAGGTCATCCAGTTGGAGTCCGATTTGGTGTCAGGACCGGTCACCGTCGGTTTACAAGCCACGCTTCCTGTAGAGGGTGTATCTGTGGTTATCGGGAATGATTTGGCCGGGGGTCAAGTTTATGGTAACCTGAGGGTTGGTAAAGAGCCCAGCAGGGAAAATAACACCACACCAGCTCGGGATGGCGACCAACGTGCCAAGTTATTTGTAGGGGGACTGAACTTCAAAACAGAGGAAGAAGTTCTGACCTCTGTCTTCAACAGATATGGGCCGCTGGTGGAAGTGCGGTTGGTAAGAGACTGGGAAACGCAACAGTCAAGAGGGTTCGGCTTTGTCACGTTTGCCAGCACAAAAGACGCCAGAGAGGCAGAGAAGAATTGGAATGGAAAGGATTTGGAGGGTCGGACCATAACAGTAGGGAAGGCATTTCGTAGGCGTCGAGAGGTCTACAGGAGAGGACAACTGGGCGGTAGTTTTGGTAGTGGCCGAGAAGGAGACCGCTATTCATGGGACTACAGGGACCAGTGGTCCCACCCTAATTATTAGGGAAGTTCTGAGAAGTTGAAGCACTGAAGGCGGCGGAGCCGCCGAGCCAAGATTCCTACACGAATTAACCGTGAACGCCGTTCCTAAAGGCGTCCATGTAGTGAACTTTCATGCACGGACTAACCGTGAACTCCACGTTCCTCAAGGCGCCCATGTAGAGAACTTTCCTGCACGGACTAACCGTGAACTCCGCGTTCCTAAAGGCATCCATGTAGTGAATACTCGGCTTGGCCTCCCGGAAAAAGTGCTATCGAGTTGCTTAACTTTGGATCTTTGATCAACCCCTTAACCTTCATTCCCAAGAAACTGACGGTCAAAGTCAGAGGGTCATGAGATGGAGTTTGATTTGGCAGGGACAATGTCGTTGTTGGTACTTAGTCCAGAGGGAGTAATCTGGAGGGGTTGTGGTGAAATTTTGGTTGCTTTATTTTTAAGTGATAACTGTGCCCGGGGGGAACGGATAATGTGGGGGGGGGGGGGGTTGAGTTATCTGGTTTGTTTCTCCAAATTGGCCGGCAAAGAAAGTTTTCGCTGGGTTCAAACTTTCTTTCTTGAAGGGGGGGAGTGTTACATATTTATGTGAATGTATGTGAATTACCATTCAGGTCTTTGCTTATCCGTGTGTAGTATATTAAGTTGTTGTGTAGTTGTTGTGGTTGGAGGGTCAGGAGCCCTTCTGAGGGAGTGGCCGGAAACGGAAGTGACCGGAAACGGAAGAGGAAAAGACACGAGGAAAAAAGGACGAGTATTATTCTTCCTCGCCCCGCTCCGAAAAAAAGGTGGGATCGACCTTGCGCTGCGTGGAAAAGCGGCGTTCCGAAGCCTGTCTGGCGAGAGGAATCACCGGGACGTGTACCTGCCCGGTGGAGACGTCAAGTTGACGTGGGGCCGTGCATCGACCCCGCGTCTGGTATCGTTCGCGGCACCGTCTAAACAGACGCGTGCGGGTCGCACGTTGGGGCCTAACGCGCCTTGCAAGCGGCGTGGGGTTTGGCTTGCTCTACCGTACCCGCTCCGCGTGGCCACGAGGGGCTGCAGCCACGGTGCCTGGTACGATACCTGCCCGGTGGAGAAACGTCCACCCGGGGTTCGTTCAACCGCCCGAGTGCGGAGACGCCGACCAGTATCTTGGTCAGGAGGGGCCCAGAGACATTGTGAGGAGCAGAGACCGAAAGGGGGTGTGAGTACTCACCGGGACACACATATATAAGATGGCCATCTTACTCATAGGGAAGTGTTTGTGAATTGGGAATTGTTGATGGTTGTGTATTGTTGATTGCTCGGGGGAAATCTCCGTGGTTGTGTCATTGAAATTGTATGGTATCATTACCATTGGAAATATATCCTTGAACATCAGTTGTCTCCTGGGTGAAAGTCATATGGATTGCGTGGCGAAAGCGCATATATAATACAGCTTGCTGGCGGAGTTCCTCTCACGGTCCGGGGGTCACCGAGACCAGGTATTCACCGAGGGGACCACGTAACAATAGCGACACAGAGGCAATGTCAGATGGTACGTGAGGAACTGACGATGAGGGTGGACGAGGTGACAGAGATAATGGAGACAAAGGACCGGCAGGTGAGGATGCACATAGAGACGGTCACGGTAGCCCTAGAGGACGAACTTGAGGAGACGCACCGAGAAATAAAAGAGGTTAAACAAAAACTAGAGGAAGTGGAAGAAGAGGTGAGTGAAATTAAGAAGGGACGGACAGAAACTAAGAGAGAAATCCAGGAGGAGGTAATGGAATATGTACAAGGTCTGTGTTCAAATCATGATGAGGTGCTCACTAACCAAATAAAAAGTTTGCAGGTGGCAGAGGAGGTGCGACGACGAAGTACGGAGGTGAGTGGCAATGTATATGATGTGAGGAAAGCTTCAGTCGGCTTGGGGGTTGCTTTGGATCCGGGTGTTCGTGAGAGGCCGTTGGTGAAGTGTGTGACAGGTCAGGTGTGCGAAAAAAGAGGTGTGCGAGAATGTCCGACCATGGGGTGTGTGAGGAAAAAGTGCACGCCAAGGAGTGAGTGTGCTGTCAAGAGTGAGTTGGTCGAAGCGCGTGTGCGAGGGGGTACATGGAAGCGCGGTGTGGTGAGTGTTACGGAGGAAGTAACGAGAGAGTGTACACCTGTGGTGAGTGTTACAGAGGATGTAACGAGAAAGTGTACGTCTGTGGTGAGTGTTACAGAGGGTGTAACGGGAGAGTGTGCGCGAGAAAGGTGTGTAACGGACAGGTGCATGAGGAAAGAGTGCGTTGTCAAGAGTAGTGGTGAGAGTAGTGAGAGTGACAAGGAGCGTGAGTTGGTTGTGACAGGTGAGCGAGGATGTACACCTGGAATGGTAGGATGCACACCTGGAATGGTAGAGCGTGTGTGGGAAGGCACATTTGAGTTGGTAGTGAGGCACGTGGTTGGGTGTGCGAATGAGAGCACACCTGTGATTGTCACAGAGGAAGTGACCGAGGAGGGGGCGCGAAGAGGTGTGTTGGTGAGGTGTGCGACCAACGAATGTGTGCCAAAGTGTTCGGTGGTCAGGTGTGTGACCAAGTCGGCGAGCGGAATGAGTGTACCGAGGTGTGTAAGGAAAGGTACGAGGAGAATGGGAACAGCTGCATGTATGAGCAAGAAAGGGGTAGCGTATGCTTGTAAGAATCCAGGTGAAGCGTCGACGGTAACCAGGTTAGAGGTTAGAACGACTTATAGCCGAATCGGGCCCTCGGTGCGCGTCGGGCAGCTTCGCGTGCCACGAGGACCAGCGGGGATCCGAACCACGGCGGTTTCGAAAGAACCGCCGTACGCGATCCACGCTGTGCCTCGCTTGGAACGGCCGCGGCCGGGCTCCACTAGGCGGAGCGGGCAGCTGGATAGGAAGGGTCGTTATGGCGACCACGTTTTGTTGAGACGTGCCGGCAGGTCGAGATCGGGACATTGGATGGCTCCACGCCGAGGTGGTGCGTGGGATCTCGGCCCGGGTAAGCCCCCGCCCAGCCCCGAATGCGGGACGCATCCAGCCGCCGGCACAAAAGAATCCGCGTTCATTGCTCGGCTGTACGAAGCCGGGCTGTAGATGTGAATTGGCGCACCGAGAGGATGTAATAAGTAGACGGGTGATGGTGATAGTGATAGTGATTTAAAACGAAATTTAGAAAAGTGAGTAGAATTGGCAGTAAATGGAAAATTTTGGAATTGGTTGGAATCTGGACGAACAAAATTGATAGTGAGAGACCCCCGATGTGGTGGGATGGCAAATCCACCATCCCTCGCAGTGGGGCAAAGGAGCTATAGTTTATGGGGTGGCTATGACAACCGAGCCAGGGAGGGCTTGGATAATTGTAGGGATCGAGCGAAGATGACATTAGGTAACGTTAAGTTTAGTTAGTGACTGATACCTGTAGTGGGGACGCAGGTAGATTAGTGTGGATTATAATGACATGGGAGCGCAATAGTTTAAAGGGACGACTGGGAAGCGCAAGTTTCAGAGGGGAGTAGTTAGCTGAGATGATGCCGTGTGTGTGAGGATTGAACAGGTGAGAATGGAACAGGTGTGATTGCACAGGTGTGCAACTGAACAGGTGTGTGGAGCAGTGTATGAGGGAGTAGTAGTGATTGCGTGTTGTGTTGACCAAATGGTCCAGGAAGAAAGGAGGGTGCAGGTGGCACCAGGTGTGAGGGCACAGGTGTGCAACAACAGGTGTATGTGGCTGTGTGGAATAAATGGTAGTGTGGAATATCTGGAGTATTGGAATGGATGGTCGTGGAGTGAGAATGGTGGAAATTGTGGAGTGGAGTGGATGGTGCGAAGGTGTGAATGGGGGAAGAGTGGACCCCCATCACGGATACCCGGGGCGGGTAGTGTAAGTGTTAGGTAGAGGGTACAGGTAAATTGTGGTTGGATATTGGCATCTGTGGTGCGGATGCAGAATGGTATGTGGATGGGTGCATTAGTGTTGTGGAAATGGCTGGGCGTGTAGCCTGTTAGTGTGTGTAGTTGTTTGGGCGCTCCACCACTGTGAGGATGTCGGCCAGGTGAGGCCGCAGGTGGGCTCTGGGAGCCGGTAGTAGTTGTTGTGGATGGGGCCCGAGGATCCGGAGGACGGACCCGGGTAGCCCAGTGCCAGAGGGCACCATGGGGTGACAGAGCCAGGAGAGGGGCTGTCCCCAGTTAGTTAGGTTAGGGTGAGGAGCTAGGTAAGCTCGGGTGGCAACTACAGTGGTGGAGGTGTGCAGGTGGGTAGACCTGTTGGGAGAGCTAGACGTCGCAGCCCAGAAATTGTGCGAGGGCACCGGGACATGAATCGGGGGAGTGAGACCCCAAATTGAGAAGCACCACAGTTTGGGCAATGGGAATTGGTTTTTAGAACCCATAGTGTAAGTTGGCCAATGGATTGGCAGGGAAAGACCCCGGGGTAGTGTAAAGTGTGTTAAAGTCATTTAGAAAATAGTTAGGATGAAGGATCTCCTCGCACCATCTGCATCCACTCACCTGAGGTGACAGGTACTCCACACCATGCCATGTTTTGATTATTTTTTATGATGCAAATGTTTGGATTGTGAGACGCATCATGACGTGGGTGTGACATTGTGCGTAATTCCATCTCTCCCTCCTTATGAGGATTGATGATGAATTGGTGATGGCAAATTTTGAAGTAGAGGGATTGTGGTGACGAATTTGGTATAGGGGAAATATGGGGATGACGTGACAGTAGTGACGAATTGGTAATGTGTAGATTTTGTACATATGGGGTAAGGGCAAGGGCAAGGGTAGGGTAGGTGACCGGGGGGGTGACGTACGGTAGGGACGAGCTTTCTCTCTTCGCCCTCCGTACGCATTTCACCTTGCATTGCCTTATTGACGTGTACCCTTGTGACCTTACCCCTCGCTCAATTGTCTTTCTTTTGTCTCCCACATGACCTGTGCGCCATTGGGTGCCGATGGGGGCGTGCGTGAGGTGGCCATTGTGCGCCCGAGATTCCCAGAACCAGCATGCATTGCGTTGATGTACCACTGTATGGACCGCTGTTCTGCGGCCAAGTACCACTTGATGGACCCCAGGTTCTGGGGCAGGGCACCTCTGTTGGAGACCGGCCATAGTGGCCAGGGAATCTTGCTTGCGGACCTTGGTAAGGTGGCACCTATGCCAAGCAGGTGGACCACCCTTAGTTGGCCCCTGAGGCCCTAAATAAAAATGGACACAAGTTGTGCTTTTTATTATTTCCAACTAGGCCGCATGAAGCCAGAATACGTCGGGAAGAACATCGGCCCAGCAGAGAAAGAGAAGACCACCACCAGTTGTTTTGTTGTGTTTATTATGAACCATGGTGACTGCGCACCGAGTGGTGTTTTTGGTGCTTTGTGGTGCTTTTGGTGCTTTTGGTGCTTTGTGGTGCTTTTGGGTGCTTTGGTGGTATTGGCACTGGTGCATCGATGCAATGCGTGCTGTCTCCTCCCTCCCAACAGGAATTTCTTTCTCTTGTTCCCTAAAAAGAAAAAAAAAAGAAAAAAACACAGGTCCTGGGTTGCGTTGTAAATAAGAAATCACGTCATTGTAAATAATGCTCCCCACCGTAAATGTATAGTTTGAGAATAATTCCGTAATTCGGTTAGCTGTGGGCTTGAGTCTGTTAGACAGGATGCAATGCAATAGGGGGACATACTTATTTGTGTTTTAAGATTGTCACACTCAGGGTCAGGTTAATTGTAGAGGGAATTACACCTACGTGTCACACTAAGTTAAAGTTTAATAGGCCCGAGCACGGGCCTGAAGAAAGGAGGGTGCAGTGTAACGAATGTGGAAACGTTACAATGTGAACGTTACAAAAGTACGGTAACACCCTGTTAATGTAAATAATGGTCGCAGTCGGCGTCCTAGTTAATTCCATGAAACTTACACGCAGGTCACGATATATCTTTTAAATAGTGTATTTCCTTATTCCATGTAGGCTAAATATGTGTTTCCCACTAGATTGACTTTGCATTGTATCAAACAAAATAAGCGTAGGCCCTTCCAATTTCCCCAAAAAAACCTCCCTTCCAATTGCCTTCCGCATTTTGGGCGGTTTTCTTCAAACCACCATTGGCCACGAGGTAGGTTTGGGGAAGAAAGGCGTGTCTCCACCTCGTCATAAGAGGGAAGGAGTGAACCAGCCCTAACAGCCAATCAACACCGCGGTGAGCGACCCGGTAGGCGTGCCCTCGGAGCCGGCGGCTTGATTTCGCCCGAGGTGATAAAAGCGACTGTAAGGGACTGCTTTATGAGATGACTTGGGAGAGGCCTTGGGAGATGAGCAAAGAGACTGCACCAAGAGGCGGTGAGATGCGAAACGCTCCAAGCCAAAGAGGAGAGGTACTCGGCAAGGAAACCAGCTTTGGAGAGACGCGCTGAAAGGAGGGAGACGGCTCCACCCCAAGAAGAGGAGCAGGTGTGCCGAACCAGCGCGTGACGTCTACCGCAGCGGATACACGACGGAGGGTTTCCCGCCAAAACCGCGAGGAATTGCGAACTGCGGCCTCCCGACCTTGCCTCCCTCTCAAGCAATCCACCTCAAGCCCTACCTGCCTGCAATATCCCCTGTGTAAGTGTGAACGTCCTGTCCTACTCGTTGTCTTGGGGCTAAGTAAAAATGAATAGTGTAAGTTAACGATTCGCTGTGTTACTGCTTCTTCCATCCATTGCTTGTGTGTGTATAATAAAATCTGTTCTTCCTCCGTATTCTTCTTCTTCTTCTTCTTTTTCATTCTCTTTCGGTCGCTTTAGAGATTTCCCGATTGAATATCTGTGGGGCGATCTGGTCAACGTCGGGTGGAATCGGGTTCTAATCGGGGAGTAACTGTTCGGACGCGGTTAAATACACCACCGCTCGGTCAATATAACATCTAAAAGCCGCGTCTGTAACAATATATATATATATATATATATATATATATATATATATATATATATATGTTGTATATATATTTCAATATTTCAATATATATATATAAAGTTGAATCTTGAGTACACGAACCAAACAGTTCAATCTTGGTTTCATCAGACCACAGAATCTTGTTTCTCACAGTCTGAGAGTTCTTTAGGTGCTTTTTTGCAAACTCCAAGCGGGCTTTCATTTGTCTTTCACTGAGGAGAGGCTTCCGTCTGGCCACTCTGCCATAAAGCCCAGATCGGTGGGGTGTTGCAGTGATGGTTGTCCTCCTGGAAGTTTCTCCCATCTCCACACAGGATCTCTGGAGCTCAGCCAGAGTGACCATCGGGTTCTTGGTCACCTCTCTTACCAAGGCCCTTCTCCCCCGATTGCTCAGTTTGGCCGGGCGGCCAGCTCCAGGAAGAGTCCTGGTTGTTCCAAACTTCTTCAATTTAAGAATTATGGAGGCCACTGTGCTTTTGGAAACCTTCAATGCAGCAGAAATTTTTTTGTAGGCTCCCCCAGATCTGTGCCTCGACACAATCCTGTCTCTGAGCTCTGCAGGCAGTTCCTTCGACCTCATCGCTTGGTTTTTGCTCTGATATGCGTTGTCAGCTGTGAGACCTTATATAGACAGGTGTGTGCCTTTCCATATAATGTCCAATCCATTGAATTTACCACAGGTGGACTCTAATCAAGGTGTAGAAACATCTCAAAGATGATCAAGAGAAATGGGAGGCACCTGAGCTAAATTTCAAGCGTCATAGCAAAGGGTATGAATACTTATGTCAATGTGATATTTCAGTTTTTTCTTATTAATAAATTTGCAAAACTTTCTAAAATCCTGTTTTCTCTTTGTCGTTATGGGGTATTGAGTGTAGATTGATGAGGGAAAAAAATGAATTTAAACGATTTCAGCATAAGGCTGCAACATAACAAAATGTGAAAAAAGTGAAGGGGTCTGAATACTTTCTGAATGTACTGTATGTATATATATGTTGGAACCCATCTGTGGATCGGTCCCATCGGCCGATGGGTCTGCGCCATCTGCGGATGTGTTGTTCACCTTGAAGGAATGTGTTGACAGAATGGTGCTCTTCAATCAGGTACACAGTCATTGGAATTACATGTGGTAGGAATTTAACAAAGATGATTTTAAAATGTTTTATTATCTATTTCTACCCATCTATTTATACATTTTGTCAATACATTTTGTAATTAACAGATACATGGCAGTTTTAGTAAAGCTTTACATAACATACTCAACATTCATACAAAACATTAGGTGTTCTTCTGATAATGGCGGAGGGGAATGTTAAATTCCTTTATATTAAATTAAATAAAAGAAAATTTAAATTAAATAAAAAAATAAAATTTTAATTTTAAAAATAAAAGTTAAATAAAACATTTAAAAATCATCTCTGTTATATTCCTACCACATGTAATTCCAATGACTGTGTACCTGATTGAAGAGCACCATTCTGTCAACACATTCCTTCAAGGTGAACAACACATCCGCAGATGGCGCAGACCCATCGGCCGATGGGTCTGCATTGTCATTTCTCGTGCATCCACAGATGGGTCAGACCCATCGGCCGATGGGACCGATCCACAGATGGGTTCCAACATATATATATATATATATATATATATATATATATATATATATATATATATATATATATATATATATATGTATATATATATACATATATATTGATATACAGACACACACACATTGTTGTAGTTGTGCAGTCTGTTCCAATTACATGGTACAAATCTGGCGAGTCACCTCAATACGACCGTAGCGATCAAGTGATTCGAAGACCCCTGTTGGCTCATATGTTCATGTGTCACGATACCGTGTAGATTGGGGCACCGAATCAGTCGAGCCCGATGCTAATTATGTACCACACACCTCCTCCAAATTAGGTCGTGCGAGCTGGAGACCAGCGAATGGCACTGCTCGGGTGTGCGTTGCTAATTGCCGCCACCAATTATCCCTCTGTGGGCTAATCACCAAAGGAAAGACCACGACAACCCAAATTCACCCCAAGACCAGGTATATTTGCCTCCGCCACCGAAGGTGAACAGAGGTTATGTTTTCACCTCTGCCTATCTGTTTGTTAGACTGGTGTTGGTTTAACGTTTAAGGTAGCTGGCTTGAGATCTCAGGGTCTTGAGTTCTCAGGTCCACACACCACAGCTCACCACCATGCACCACAACTCAACAGGTTTTGGACGGATGTGGACGAAACTTTATGGACAGGTTGGGTGTGTTACAAGGGAGAATTGATTCGGTTTTGGTGAAGATTCGAATCCACGTCCGGATCAGATAATTTTTAAGTGATTCTTCCCCATTGAGTGATAGGGCTAAAACCAATATGTAGCACAATATCTTAAAACACTATGGACGAATCATGACAAAACTTGGTGGATGAGTTGGTTTGGCGACAAGAACCAGCTGATTGGATTTTGAGTGAGGTCCAAATCCAGATCTGGCCCATCAGTGGATACAAAACGTAAACTATTCAGCCAAGTGGAGATATGCTCTCTACCGAGCGCCATTCTAGTACTAAAATATATGATGGATGCATGTGAGTCCATTGATGTCAAAACTAATGTACGTACTTTGGAACAGAACTGTTTTGCCAGTTAAGTGCTGTAACATAGAACCTAGAGGGAAGGCTCTGACCACAAAAAAAAAAAATGATTGTGCTTGTGTTCCATTCACCATCATTGTAATTCTATAGCATAATTCCACAAAATTTTGTCAGTGGTCAAAGTTATCTGATACTGAGTCATGAGTCATGGGACATTTGCATATTAATTAGGCTAGAAAGGTGAAGGTGTAAAGCTGTGAAAAACAATCTTGAGAAAAGGAAGGAAAGGAAGACGAGAGGGAGCAATGGGGTTGGGCCTGTGGGGGTTAAAGGAACAATGGGAGGGAGGAGGACAGAGAGGAGGGAAAGAGGTGGGCGCAAAGGAAGGGAAGGGGATTGCACAGGAAATGAGAGGTTGGGGTGAGGTGTGAAAGTGGAGGAGGGAGCTGGAGTTCTCAGCTTTTCATAAAGATGGCCCATCATGCTTATCCTTGTATTGAGGAAAATCTTCAGCAAAAACATGACCACAAGGTGTTCTTTCCAGCTCGTCCACAAATCTTTCAACAACCCTTATTGCGTGCGTAGTGATTGGTGGCTTTTCTCTAAACATCCATTTTCTACTTCTGGTACACATTACTAAAGTGTGAAAGTTATTCAAAATTTAAACAAAATGTTTTTATAAAATTATTCAATTTTTAAAAACAAAAGCATTTTATGTGAATAACCACGGCAGATATTAAAGCAAAGATCATTTGTATTAAATAAATTTCAAATTCTTATGGAACCATGGTCTGGGGTTCACAATTGTGGAGGAGACCCTCAAACTCCTCCCGGCCTCAGGCTCTGCCGGCCTACGTGCCACAGATAACTCATCTGGTTGGAACATTTAAACCATCTAGGTTTGGAACCCAATTGGGTTGGAACCAGCTACGAAACGTAAATCAGATGGCTAAATCTTCCAATGTCCCCTGTCTGGCACCGTTTACCTGGGTGCAATGTGGCCTAACTACCTGAGGATAGCGCCCTCAGCGGGTTACCAATCGTTTAGAGTAATGTAATATCTCTATATCTATCTATCTCTATCTCTATCTCTATCTCTATCTCTATCTCTATCTCTCTCTCTCTCTCTCTCTCTCTCTCTCTCTCTCTCTGTCTGTCTGTCTGTCTCTCTCTGTCTGTCTCTGTCTCTGTCTGTCTCTCTCTCTCTCTCTCTCTCTCTCTCTCTCTCTCTCTCTCTCTCTCTCTCTGTCTCTGTCTCTCCCTCTCTCTCGCTCTCTCTCTCTCTCTCTCTCTCTCTCTCTCTCTCTCTCTCTCTCTCTCTCTCTCTCTCTCTCTCTCTCTCTGTCTCTGTCTCTCTACGTTGTCATTCAATACAAAGTAATTGAGCTATTTTGTTCTTTTTTAAGTTGAAATATTTGCGTTTGTCATCTATAATTTATAGATCGAGCTGAAAGAGGTACGTTATACATGGTAAACATGCACTGCATAATTATTTGGCCTTCATTAAACACTTTGCAAAAAAATTGCCAAAATATTAAGATTACCCCGACAATAATGCCCTTGGCACACGAAGCCTCATGGGTCCGCCATGTTGGATACAGCAAGGTCTCTCTAAAGAAGCAAGTTAGGCAGTTCAAACCCTACACTTGACCCACACAACCCATATGGGATTTGACCTGGGTAAGTGATCCAAAATCTGCTTTTCTTCAAAAAGTACCAATATATTTAATTTCATGTCTACACTGCACACATGAGAAATAACGTGTCCCCTCCTGGGTAATGTCCTCGATACTAAAACAACATGTCAGGCTGGCACTGTCCATCAGGTTCTGATGCTGTCGCAAATTAAACCCCAGATCAGACATCTCGGAGACGAGCAAACTCCCAACTGACCTGTCATTATGCATATTATAATAATTATTTGCACGTGCCTGATTCTTGACTCCGAAAGGTAGCCCAACAGGTGAACTGTGGTTGGGAAGACTGCCAAAGTTTGCCAATAAATTTGGTTTGGCTTGTTTTACATTATCAGCTTAACTCGATCCTCGACAATGCTGAGAACCGAAAATCAAATCCAATATAATGTGTCCATTTATCCATTTTCTACTCATGTCTTTGTATTTCATTAGGAGGGTTCAGTGATGTTTCCTAATCTTCTTTATCCTTTATGAGATTTATGGGCAAGCTACTCCCACAAGTTTTAGGTCAAAGGTTGTAAAATAATACTTTTCGGCACAGCAAGAATATTTTTTGCAGAATATCAAGGGGAGTAATGCTGATGGTCACGCTCCGTTTTTATTTTCACTCTTTCCACACCTAGTACCTGTGCAGAGAATTACTCGGCCATGGATATAACATTCCCACTCAAATATCAGGTGATCAATAACAGAGGATGCCATTGTCCATAGCAACATGAGTACTAAAGAACCAGCGCAGCTGTCCGGGAGGCGAAGCTCTGATCCTAAAGTACACTGATGTCACAATGGCCTTGTCCTGCACACAGTTTGTTACTTGCAGAATCCAAGAAGTATATTGGTTGCTCTGGTTTGTGATTCTGTCTGTCTGTCTGTCTGTCTGTTTGTTTGTTTGTCACTTGCCTACAGGTCACATTTTTACTCTGATCTTCACCAAACTTCACCACCTGCTAAAGGTGGCTGACAAGCTGGATGGCTATTGTTTTGAGGTCAATAGGACAAAAGGTCAAGGATATGTAAATCGTCCATTTTCAACCGATTCTGTATATAAAAATGAAAAACACGAGTGGATGGTGAACCCTCGTTGAGGTGAAGTCTTGGTCGTCCCCTGTGAGTATGTCTATTAATTACGTAATGTTTAAATGTGAGTTGAGCCATAAATAAGTCTATTAATTACTTATTATTGGACCTTGACTATATCTATTAATTACCTCTATTAATTACAGACTACTGGAACATACCTTTTAGACATGTCGACCTTTAGAGCCCTTTTAGACCCCTTAAACGCCTTCAGACCATTTTTAACCTTTGGACCTTTTAAGACCATTTATACCCTTTAAACCTTTAGACCCCCTTGCACCCCAAAGACCCCTAAGACCTCCAACACCCCAAATTTCCATAAGACCCTGTGGACCCCAAAGACCTGAAGAGTTGGAGGCATGGATGGATGAAGAGTTGTAGGAATGAATGGATGAGGAGATGGAGGCATGGATGGATGAAGAGTTGTAGGAATGAATGGATGAGGAGATGGAGGCATGAATGGATGAAGAGTTGGAGGCATGGATGGATGAAGAGTTGTAGGAATGAATGGATGAGGAGATGGAGGCATGAATGGATGAAGAGTTGGAGGCATGGATGGATGAAGAGTTTTAGGAATGAATGGATGAAGAGTTGGAGGCATGAATGGATGAAGAGTTTTAGGAATGAATGGATGAAGAGTTGGAGGCATGAATGGATGAAGAGATGGAGGTATGAATGGATGAGGAGATTGAGGCATGAATGGATGAAGAGTTGGAGGCATGGATGGATGAAGAGTTTTAGGAATGAATGGAGGAAGAGTTGGAGGCATGAATGGAAGAAGAGTTGGAGGCATGAATGGATGAAGAGATGGAGGTATGAATGGATGAAGAGTTGGAGGCATAGAAGGATGAAGAGTTGTAGGAATGAATGGAAGAAGAGTTGGAGGCATGAATGGATGAAGAGTTGGAGGTATGAATGGATGAAGAGTTAGAAGTATGAATGGATAAAGAGTTGGAGGTATGAATAGATGAAGAGTTGTAGGCATGAATGGATGAGGAGATGGAGGCATGAATGGATGAAGAGTTGGAGGCATGGATGGATGAAGAGTTGTAGGAATGAATGGATGAAGAGTTGGAGGCATGGATGGATGAAGAGTTGTAGGAATGAATGGATGAAGAGTTGGAAGCATGAATGGAAGAAGAGTTGGAGGAATGAATGGATGAAGAGTTGGAGGCATGAATGGATGAAGAGTTGGAGGCATGAATGGATGAAGAGATGGAGGTATGAATGGATGAAGAGTTGGAGGCATGGAAGAATGAAGAGTTGTAGGAATGAATGGAAGAAGAGTTGGAGGCATGAATGGAAGAAGAGTTGGAGGTATGAATGGATGAAGAGTTGGAAGTATGAATGGATGAAGAGTTGGAGGTATGAATGGATGAAGAGTTGGAGGTATGAATGGATGAAGAGTTGGAGTCATGATTGGATGAACTGCCAAAGAAGGGAAAACAGTCTGCTGAGGAAGGAAATACAGGAACTGTTGATATCAGGAGCTGATGTGATAATGGACCAGTCTGAATGAAGGTACATATTCCAGCACAGACAAATCTACCTTCCATAAATGCCATAAACATCCGTGCCGCCTGAAGACCGCCAAGGAGATAAACACTTTCCTAAGAACACAATCAGAAGTGGAAAGAGGAGCGGAGGAGGAGCAGGACAGTTTAGGAAGAGATTGACATGATTAGATCGAAAAAAGAAGGATTGCCATTTGGAGCGATGTCAGAAGGAAAAGAGACAGACTGAATAAGGACAGCTCCATGGGATCAAGGTGGGGGTAGAAGAGTGGCAGGGATGGGGCAATGGCTCTGGGGTAGGGAGTTATGGACATATACAGCAACACCACCACCAGGACATGAGCTGCGTTTGACAAAATGCCAGTGGGAGTAGCCAGGGAGGGAGACAGATGAGTCGGGAACATCCTGTGTGATTTGGGTTCTCTCTTAGATAATTAATCTTCGGAGACAGAGGTGACCCACAGAGAAAGATCCAAGAGATTTGTTTGAATACCTCTGATATAATTTGCATCTTCATTTTTTGATCTTCTCCATGTTTATATTTCTCTACAACTTTAACTTTTAACCTGGTGCGGTTAATTTTATACCCCCAAATTCTGATTTTCTAAGATATTAATGTCGGTTTAAATCCAAGATGCTCACAACGTTCTCAACAAACAAGATTCTCACAAAATTCCCGACAAACAAGATACTCACAACGTTCTCGACAAACAACATATTCCAAAATTCCCAACAAAGAAGATACTCACAAAGTTCCCGACAAACAAGATACTCACAAAATTCCCAACAAACAAGATACTCACAACTTTCTCGACAAACAAGATATTCACAAAATTTCCGACAAACAAGATACTCAGAGTTCCCGACAAACAAGATATTCACAAGGTTCCTAACAAACAAGATACTAGCAAAGTTCCCGACAAAAAGATACTCACAAAGGTCCCGACAAACAAGATACTCACAAAGTTCCCGACAAAAAAAGATACTCACAAAATTCCCAGCAAACAAGATACTCACAAAGTTCCCGACAAAAAAAGATACTCACAATTTACCCGACAAACAAGATACTCACAACGTTCCCGGCAAACAAGATACTCACAAAGTTCCCGACAAACAAGATATTCACAAAGTTCCCAACAAACAAGATACTCACAAAGTTCCTGACAAACAAGATACTCACAACGTTCCCGGCAAACAAGATACTCACAAAGTTCCCAACAAAAAAGATACTCACAACGTTCCCGGCAAACAAGATACTCACAAAGTTCCCGACAAACAAGATACTCACAAAGTTCCCGACAAACAAGATACTCACAAAGTTCCCGGCAAACAAGATACTCACAAAGTTCCAAACAAACAAGATACTCACAAAGTTCCTGACAAACAAGATACTCACAAAGTTCCTGACAAACAGGACACTCACAAAGTTCCCGACAAACAAGATACTCACAAAGTTCTTGACAAACAAGATATTCACAAAGTTCCCGACAAACAAGATACTCACAAAGTTCTTGACAAACAAGATATTCACAAAGTTCCCGACAAACAAGATACTCACAAAGTTCCTGACAAACAGGATACTCACAAAGTTCCCGACAAACAAGATACTCACAAAGTTCTTGACAAACAAGATATTCACAAAGTTCCCGACAAACAAGATACTCACAAAGTTCCCGTCAAACAAGATACTCACAAATTTCATGACAAACAAGATACTCACAAAGTTCCCGACAAACAAAACACTCACAAAGTTCCCAACAAACAAGATACTCACAAAGTTCCTGACAAACAAGATACTCACAAAGTCCCTGACAAACAAGATACTCACAAAGTCCCTGACAAACAAGATACTCACAAAGTTCCTGACAAACAAGAAACTCACAACGTTCCCGACAAACAAGATACTCACAAAGTTCCCGACAAACAAGATACTCACAAAGTGCCTAACAAACAAGATACTCACAAAGTTCCCGACAAACAAAACACTCACAAAGTTCTTGACAAACAAGATATTCACAAAGTTCTTGACAAACAAGATACTCACAAAGTTCCCGACAAACAAGATACTCACAAAGTTCTTGACAAACAAGATACTCACAAAGTTCCCGACAAACAAAACACTCACAAAGTTCTTGACAAACAAGATACTCACAAAGTTCCTAACAAAAAAGATACTCACAAAGTTCCCGACAAACAAGATATTCACAAAGTTCCCGACAAACAAGATATTCACAAAGTTCCCGACAAACAAGATATTCACAAAGTTCCCGACAAACAAGATATTCACAAAGTTCCCGACAAACAAGATACTCACAAAGTTCCCGTCAATCAAGATACTCACAAAGTTCCTAACAAACAAGATACTCACAAATTCCTGACAAACAAGACACTCAGAAGGTTCCAAACAAACAAGATACTCACAAAGTTCCCGACAAACAAGATACTCACAAAGTTCCTGACAAACAAGATACTCACAAATTCCTGACAAACAAGACACTCAGAAGGTTCCCAACAAACAAGATACTCACAAAGTTCCCAACAAACAAGATACTCACAAAGTTCCTGACAAACAAGACACTGATGAAGTTCCCAACAAACAAGATACTCACAAAGTTCCTGACAAACAAGACACTCACAAAGTTCCCAACAAACAAGATACTCACGAAGTTCCCAAACAAGACACGCAGAAGGTTCCCAACAAACAAGATACTCACAAAGTTCCCAACAAACAAGATACTCACGAAGTTCCCAACAAACAAGATATTCAGAAGGTTCCCAACAAACAAGATACTCACAAAGTTCCCAACAAACAAGACACTCAGAAGGTTCCCAACAAACAAGACACTCAGAAGGTTCCCAACAAACAAGATACTCACAAAGTTCCCAACAAACAAGACACTCAGAAGGTTCCCAACAAACAAGACACTCAGAAGGTTCCCAACAAACAAGATACTCACAAAGTTCCCAACAAACAAGACACTCACGAAGTTCCCAACAAACAAGACACTCACGAAGTTCCCAACAAACAAGACACTCACGAAGTTCCCAACAAACAAGATACTCACGAAGTTCCCAACAAACAAGACACTCACGAAGTTCCCAACAAACAAGACACTCACGAAGTTCCCAACAAACAAGACACTCACGAAGTTCCCAACAAACAAGACACTCACGAAGTTCCCAACAAACAAGACACTCACGAAGTTCCCAACAAACAAGATACTCACAAAGTTCCCAACAAACAAGATACTCACGAAGTTCCCAACAAACAAGCTACTCAGAAGGTTCCCAACAAACAAGATACTCACAAAGTTCCCAACAAACAAGACACTCACGAAGTTCCCAACAAACAAGATACTCACGAAGTTCCCAACAAACAAGATACTCACGAAGTTCCCAACAAACAAGATACTCAGAAGGTTCCCAACAAACAAGATACTCACAAAGTTCCCAACAAACAAGATACTCGCGAAGTTCCCAACAAACAAGATACTCAGAAGGTTCCCAACAAACAAGACACTCACGAAGTTCCCAACAAACAAGATACTCACGAAGTTCCCAACAAACAAGACACTCACAAAGTTCCCAACAAACAAGATACTCACGAAGTTCCCAACAAACAAGATACTCACAAAGTTCCCAACAAACAAGCTACTCACGAAGTTCCCAACAAACAAGATACTCACGAAGTTCCCAACAAACAAGATACTCAGAAGGTTCCCAACAAACAAGACACTCACGAAGTTCCCAACAAACAAGACACTCACGAAGTTCCCAACAAACAAGATACTCACAAAGTTCCCAACAAACAAGATACTCACAAAGTTCCCAACAAACAAGATACTCACAAAGTTCCCAACAAACAAGATACTCACAAAGTTCCCAACAAACAAGATACTCACAAAGTTCCCAACAAACAAGACACTCAGAAGGTTCCCAACAAACAAGACACTCAGAAGGTTCCCAACAAACAAGATACTCACAAAGTTCCCAACAAACAAGACACTCACGAAGTTCCCAACAAACAAGACACTCACGAAGTTCCCAACAAACAAGACACTCACAAAGTTCCCAACAAACAAGACACTCATGAAGTTCCCAACAAACAAGATACTCATGAAGTTCCCAACAAACAAGACACTCACGAAGTTCCCAACAAACAAGATACTCACAAAGTTCCCAACAAACAAGATACTCACAAAGTTCCCAACAAACAAGACACTCACAAAGTTCCCAACAAACAAGACACTCACGAAGTTCCCAACAAACAAGACACTCACGAAGTTCCCAACAAACAAGACACTCACGAAGTTCCCAACAAACAAGACACTCACGAAGTTCCCAACAAACAAGACACTCAGAAGGTTCCCAACAAACAAGATACTCACGAAGTTCCCAACAAACAAGACACTCACGAAGTTCCCAACAAACAAGACACTCACGAAGTTCCCAACAAACAAGACACTCAGAAGGTTCCCAACAAACAAGACACTCACGAAGTTCCCAAAAAACAAGACACTCACGAAGTTCCCAACAAACAAGACACTCACAAAGTTCCCAACAAACAAGACACTCACGAAGTTCCCAACAAACAAGACACTCACGAAGTTCCCAACAAACAAGTCACTCACAAAGTTCCTAACAAACAAGACACTCACGAAGTTCCCAACAAACAAGATACTCACGAAGTTCCCAACAAACAAGTCACTCACGAAGTTCCCAACAAACAAGACACTCACGAAGTTCCCAACAAACAAGATACTCACGAAGTTCCCAACAAACAAGATACTCACGAAGTTCCCAACAAACAAGACACTCACGAAGTTCCCAACAAACAAGATACTCACGAAGTTCCCAACAAACAAGATACTCACGAAGTTCCCAACAAACAAGATACTCACGAAGTTCCCAACAAACAAGATACTCACGAAGTTCCCAACAAACAAGATACTCAGAAGGTTCCCAACAAACAAGACACTCACGAAGTTCCCAACAAACAAGACACTCACGAAGTTCCCAACAAACAAGATACTCACGAAGTTCCCAACAAACAAGATACTCACAAAGTTCCCAACAAACAAGATACTCACGAAGTTCCCAACAAACAAGACACTCACGAAGTTCCCAACAAACAAGATACTCACGAAGTTCCCAACAAACAAGATACTCACGAAGTTTCCAACAAACAAGACACTCACGAAGTTCCCAACAAACAAGACACTCACGAAGTTCCCAACAAACAAGACACTCACGAAGTTCCCAACAAACAAGATACTCAGAAGGTTCCCAACAAACAAGACACTCACGAAGTTCCCAACAAACAAGACACTCACGAAGTTCCCAACAAACAAGATACTCACGAAGTTCCCAACAAACAAGATACTCACAAAGTTCCCAACAAACAAGATACTCACGAAGTTCCCAACAAACAAGACACTCACGAAGTTCCCAACAAACAAGATACTCACGAAGTTCCCAACAAACAAGATACTCACGAAGTTTCCAACAAACAAGACACTCACGAAGTTCCCAACAAACAAGACACTCACGAAGTTCCCAACAAACAAGACACTCACGAAGTTCCCAACAAACAAGATACTCACGAAGTTCCCAACAAACAAGACACTCACGAAGTTCCCAACAAACAAGATACTCACGAAGTTCCCAACAAACAAGACACTCACGAAGTTCCCAACAAACAAGACACTCACGAAGTTCCCAACAAACAAGACACTCACGAAGTTCCCAACAAACAAGACACTCACGAAGTTCCCAACAAACAAGACACTCAGAAGGTTCCCAACAAACAAGATACTCACGAAGTTCCCAACAAACAAGACACTCACGAAGTTCCCAACAAACAAGACACTCACGAAGTTCCCAACAAACAAGACACACAGAAGGTTCCCAACAAACAAGACACTCACGAAGTTCCCAAAAAACAAGACACTCACGAAGTTCCCAACAAACAAGACACTCACGAAGTTCCCAACAAACAAGACACTCACGAAGTTCCCAACAAACAAGACACTCACGAAGTTCCCAACAAACAAGATACTCACGAAGTTCCCAACAAACAAGTCACTCACGAAGTTCCCAACAAACAAGACACTCACGAAGTTCCCAACAAACAAGACACTCACGAAGTTCCCAACAAACAAGATACTCACGAAGTTCCCAACAAACAAGATACTCACGAAGTTCCCAACAAACAAGACACTCACGAAGTTCCCAACAAACAAGATACTCACGAAGTTCCCAACAAACAAGATACTCACGAAGTTCCCAACAAACAAGATACTCACAAAGTTCCCAACAAACAAGATACTCACGAAGTTCCCAACAAACAAGATACTCACGAAGTTCCCAACAAACAAGCTACTCAGAAGGTTCCCAACAAACAAGACACTCACGAAGTTCCCAACAAACAAGACACTCACGAAGTTCCCAACAAACAAGATACTCACGAAGTTCCCAACAAACAAGATACTCACAAAGTTCCCAACAAACAAGACACTCACAAAGTTCCCAACAAACAAGACACTCACGAAGTTCCCAACAAACAAGACACTCACGAAGTTCCCAACAAACAAGACACTCACGAAGTTCCCAACAAACAAGACACTCACGAAGTTCCCAACAAACAAGACACTCAGAAGGTTCCCAACAAACAAGATACTCACGAAGTTCCCAACAAACAAGACACTCACGAAGTTCCCAACAAACAAGACACTCACGAAGTTCCCAACAAACAAGACACTCAGAAGGTTCCCAACAAACAAGACACTCACGAAGTTCCCAAAAAACAAGACACTCACGAAGTTGCCAACAAACAAGACACTCACGAAGTTCCCAACAAACAAGACACTCACGAAGTTCCCAACAAACAAGACACTCACGAAGTTCCCAACAAACAAGTCACTCACAAAGTTCCTAACAAACAAGACACTCACGAAGTTCCCAACAAACAAGATACTCACGAAGTTCCCAACAAACAAGTCACTCACGAAGTTCCCAACAAACAAGACACTCACGAAGTTCCCAACAAACAAGATACTCACGAAGTTCCCAACAAACAAGATACTCACGAAGTTCCCAACAAACAAGACACTCACGAAGTTCCCAACAAACAAGATACTCACGAAGTTCCCAACAAACAAGATACTCACGAAGTTCCCAACAAACAAGATACTCACAAAGTTCCCAACAATCAAGATACTCACGAAGTTCCCAACAAACAAGATACTCACGAAGTTCCCAACAAACAAAACACTCACAAAGTTCTTGACAAACAAGATACTCACAAAGTTCCTAACAAAAACGATACTCACAAAGTTCCCGACAAACAAGATATTCACAAAGTTCCCGACAAACAAGATATTCACAAAGTTCCCGACAAACAAGATATTCACAAAGTTCCCGACAAACAAGATATTCACAAAGTTCCCGACAAACAAGATACTCACAAAGTTCCCGTCAATCAAGATACTCACAAAGTTCCTAACAAACAAGATACTCACAAATTCCTGACAAACAAGACACTCAGAAGGTTCCAAACAAACAAGATACTCACAAAGTTCCCGACAAACAAGATACTCACAAAGTTCCTGACAAACAAGATACTCACAAATTCCTGACAAACAAGACACTCAGAAGGTTCCCAACAAACAAGATACTCACAAAGTTCCCAACAAACAAGATACTCACAAAGTTCCTGACAAACAAGACACTGATGAAGTTCCCAACAAACAAGATACTCACAAAGTTCCTGACAAACAAGACACTCACAAAGTTCCCAACAAACAAGATACTCACGAAGTTCCCAAACAAGACACTCAGAAGGTTCCCAACAAACAAGATACTCACAAAGTTCCCAACAAACAAGATACTCACGAAGTTCCCAACAAACAAGATACTCAGAAGGTTCCCAACAAACAAGATACTCACAAAGTTCCCAACAAACAAGACACTCAGAAGGTTCCCAACAAACAAGACACTCAGAAGGTTCCCAACAAACAAGATACTCACAAAGTTCCCAACAAACAAGACACTCAGAAGGTTCCCAACAAACAAGACACTCAGAAGGTTCCCAACAAACAAGATACTCACAAAGTTCCCAACAAACAAGACACTCACGAAGTTCCCAACAAACAAGACACTCACGAAGTTCCCAACAAACAAGACACTCACGAAGTTCCCAACAAACAAGATACTCACGAAGTTCCCAACAAACAAGACACTCACGAAGTTCCCAACAAACAAGACACTCACGAAGTTCCCAACAAACAAGACACTCACGAAGTTCCCAACAAACAAGACACTCACGAAGTTCCCAACAAACAAGACACTCACGAAGTTCCCAACAAACAAGATACTCACAAAGTTCCCAACAAACAAGATACTCACGAAGTTCCCAACAAACAAGATACTCAGAAGGTTCCCAACAAACAAGATACTCACAAAGTTCCCAACAAACAAGACACTCACGAAGTTCCCAACAAACAAGATACTCACGAAGTTCCCAACAAACAAGATACTCACGAAGTTCCCAACAAACAAGATACTCAGAAGGTTCCCAACAAACAAGATACTCACAAAGTTCCCAACAAACAAGACACTCACGAAGTTCCCAACAAACAAGATACTCACGAAGTTCCCAACAAACAAGACACTCACGAAGTTGCCAACAAACAAGATACTCACGAAGTTCCCAACAAACAAGATACTCACAAAGTTCCCAACAAACAAGATACTCACGAAGTTCCCAACAAACAAGATACTCACGAAGTTCCCAACAAACAAGATACTCAGAAGGTTCCCAACAAACAAGACACTCACGAAGTTCCCAACAAACAAGACACTCACGAAGTTCCCAACAAACAAGATACTCACGAAGTTCCCAACAAACAAGATACTCAGAAGGTTCCCAACAAACAAGACACTCACGAAGTTCCCAACAAACAAGATACTCACAAAGTTCCCAACAAACAAGATACTCACAAAGTTCCCAACAAACAAGATACTCACAAAGTTCCCAACAAACAAGATACTCACAAAGTTCCCAACAAACAAGATACTCACAAAGTTCCCAACAAACAAGACACTCAGAAGGTTCCCAACAAACAAGACACTCACGAAGTTCCCAACAAACAAGACACTCACGAAGTTCCCAACAAACAAGACACTCACGAAGTTCCCAACAAACAAGACACTCAGAAGGTTCCCAACAAACAAGATACTCACGAAGTTCCCAACAAACAAGACACTCACGATGTTCCCAACAAACAAGACACTCACGAAGTTCCCAACAAACAAGACACTCAGAAGGTTCCCAACAAACAAGACACTCACGAAGTTCCCAAAAAACAACACACTCACGAAGTTCCCAACAAACAAGACACTCACGAAGTTCCCAACAAACAAGACACTCACAAAGTTCCCAACAAACAAGACACTCACGAAGTTCCCAACAAACAAGTCACTCACAAAGTTCCTAACAAACAAGACACTCACGAAGTTCCCAACAAACAAGATACTCACGAAGTTCCCAACAAACAAGTCACTCACGAAGTTCCCAACAAACAAGACACTCACGAAGTTCCCAACAAACAAGATACTCACGAAGTTCCCAACAAACAAGATACTCACGAAGTTCCCAACAAACAAGACACTCACGAAGTTCCCAACAAACAAGATATCCACGAAGTTCCCAACAAACAAGATACTCACGAAGTTCCCAACAAACAAGATACTCACAAAGTTCCCAACAAACAAGATACTCACGAAGTTCCCAACAAACAAGATACTCACGAAGTTCCCAACAAACAAGATACTCAGAAGGTTCCCTACAAACAAGACACTCACGAAGTTCCCAACAAACAAGATACTCACGAAGTTCCCAACAAACAAGATACTCAGAAGGTTCCCAACAAACAAGACACTCACGAAGTTCCCAACAAACAAGATACTCACAAAATTCCCAACAAACAAGATACTCACAAAGTTCCCAACAAACAAGATACTCACAAAGTTCCCAACAAACAAGATACTCACAAAGTTCCCAACAAACAAGATACTCACAAAGTTCCCAACAAACAAGATACTCACAAAGTTCCCAACAAACAAGATACTCACAAAGTTCCCAACAAACAAGACACTCAGAAGGTTCCCAACAAACAAGACACTCAGAAGGTTCCCAACAAACAAGATACTCACAAAGTTCCCAACAAACAAGATACTCACGAAGTTCCCAACAAACAAGACACTCACGAAGTTCCCAACAAACAAGACACTCACGAAGTTCCCAACAAACAAGACACTCACGAAGTTCCCAACAAACAAGATACTCATGAAGTTCCCAACAAACAAGACACTCACGAAGTTCCCAACAAACAAGATACTCACAAAGTTCCCAACAAACAAGATACTCACAAAGTTCCCAACAAACAAGATACTCACAAAGTTCCCAACAAACAAGACACTCACGAAGTTCCCAACAAACAAGACACTCAGAAGGTTCCCAACAAACAAGATACTCACGAAGTTCCCAACAAACAAGACACTCACGAAGTTCCCAACAAACAAGACACTCACGAAGTTCCCAACAAACAAGACACTCACGAAGTTCTCAACAAACAAGACACTCACGAAGTTCCCAACAAACAAGACACTCACGAAGTTCCCAACAAACAAGACACTCACGAAGTTCCCAACAAACAAGTCACTCACGAAGTTCCCAACAAATAAGACACTCACGAAGTTCCCAACAAACAAGATACTCACGAAGTTCCCAACAAACAAGATACTCAGAAGGTTCCCAACAAACAAGATACTCACGAAGTTCCCAACAAACAAGATACTCACGAAGGTTCCCAACAAACAAGATACTCACGAAGTTTCCAACAAACAAGATACTCACGAAGTTCCCAACAAACAAGATACTCACGAAGTTCCCAACAAACAAGATACTCACGAAGTTCCCAACAAACAAGATACTCACGAAGTTTCCAACAAACAAGACACTCACGAAGTTCCCAACAAACAAGATACTCACGAAGTTTCCAACAAACAAGACACTCACGAAGTTCCCAACAAACAAGACACTCATGAAGTTCCCAACAAACAAGACACTCACGAAGTTCCCAACAAACAAGATACTCATGAAGTTCCCAACAAACAAGATACTCACAAAGTTCCCAACAAACAAGATACTCACAAAGTTCCCAACAAACAAGATACTCACGAAGTTCCCAACAAACAAGATACTCACAAGGTTCCCAACAAACAAGATACTCACGAAGTTCCCAACAAACAAGACACTCAGAAGGTTCCCAACAAACAAGATACTCACGAAGTTCCCAACAAATAAGACACTCACGAAGTTCCCAACAAACAAGATACTCACGAAGTTCCCAACAAATAAGACACTCACGAAGTTCCCAACAAACAAGACACTCACGAAGTTCCCAACAAACAAGACACTCACGAAGTTCCCAACAGACAAGATACTCACGAAGTTCCCAACAAACAAGATACTCACGAAGTTCCCAACAAACAAGATACTCAGAAGGTTCCCAACAAACAAGATACTCACGAAGTTCCCAACAAACAAGATACTCACGAAGTTCCCAACAAACAAGATACTCACGAAGTTCCCAACAAACAAGATACTCACGAAGTTCCCAACAAACAAGATACTCACGAAGTTTCCAACAAACAAGATACTCACGAAGTTCCCAACAAACAAGATACTCACGAAGTTCCCAACAAACAAGACACTCACGAAGTTCCCAACAAACAAGATACTCACGAAGTTCCCAACAAACAAGACACTCACGAAGTTCCCAACAAACAAGATACTCATGAAGTTCCCAACAAACAAGACACTCACGAAGTTCCCAACAAACAAGATACTCACAAAGTTCCCAACAAACAAGATACTCACAAAGTTCCCAACAAACAAGATACTCACAAAGTTCCCAACAAACAAGACACTCACGAAGTTCCCAACAAACAAGACACTCAGAAGTTTCCCAACAAACAAGATACTCACGAAGTTCCCAACAAACAAGACACTCACGAAGTTCCCAACAAACAAGACACTCACCAAGTTCCCAACAAACAAGACACTCAGAAGGTTCCCAACAAACAAGACACTCACGAAGTTCCCAACAAACAAGACACTCACGAAGTTCCCAACAAACAAGTCACTCACAAAGTTCCCAACAAACAAGACACTCACGAAGTTCCCAACAAACAAGACACTCACGAAGTTCCCAACAAACAAGATACTCACGAAGTTCCCAACAAACAAGATACTCATGAAGTTCCCAACAAACAAGATACTCACAAAGTTCCCAACAAACAAGATACTCACAAAGTTCCCAACAAACAAGATACTCACAAAGTTCCCAACAAACAAGATACTCACAAAGTTCCCAACAAACAAGATACTCACAAAGTTCCCAACAAACAAGACACTCACAAAGTTCCCAACAAACAAGATACTCACAAAGTTCCCAACAAACAAGATACTCACAAAGTTCCCAACAAACAAGACACTCAGAAGGTTCCCAACAAACAAGACACTCACGAAGTTCCCAACAAACAAGACACTCACGAAGTTCCCAACAAACAAGTCACTCACAAAGTTCCCAACAAACAAGACACTCACGAAGTTCCCAACAAACAAGACACTCACGAAGTTCCCAACAAACAAGATACTCACGAAGTTCCCAACAAACAAGATACTCATGAAGTTCCCAACAAACAAGATACTCACAAAGTTCCCAACAAACAAGATACTCACAAAGTTCCCAACAAACAAGATACTCACAAAGTTCCCAACAAACAAGATACTCACAAAGTTCCCAACAAACAAGATACTCACAAAGTTCCCAACAAACAAGATACTCACAAAGTTCCCAACAAACAAGACACACAGAAGGTTCCCAACAAACAAGACACTCACGAAGTTCCCAAAAAACAAGACACTCACGAAGTTCCCAACAAACAAGACACTCACGAAGTTCCCAACAAACAAGACACTCACGAAGTTCCCAACAAACAAGACACTCACGAAGTTCCCAACAAACAAGTCACTCACAAAGTTCCTAACAAACAAGACACTCACGAAGTTCCCAACAAACAAGATACTCACGAAGTTCCCAACAAACAAGTCACTCACGAAGTTCCCAACAAACAAGACACTCACGAAGTTCCCAACAAACAAGATACTCACGAAGTTCCCAACAAACAAGATACTCACGAAGTTCCCAACAAACAAGACACTCACGAAGTTCCCAACAAACAAGATACTCACGAAGTTCCCAACAAACAAGATACTCACGAAGTTCCCAACAAACAAGATACTCACAAAGTTCCCAACAAACAAGATACTCACGAAGTTCCCAACAAACAAGATACTCACGAAGTTCCCAACAAACAAGATACTCAGAAGGTTCCCAACAAACAAGACACTCACGAAGTTCCCAACAAACAAGACACTCACGAAGTTCCCAACAAACAAGATACTCACGAAGTTCCCAACAAACAAGATACTCACAAAGTTCCCAACAAACAAGACACTCACAAAGTTCCCAACAAACAAGACACTCACGAAGTTCCCAACAAACAAGACACTCACGAAGTTCCCAACAAACAAGACACTCACGAAGTTCCCAACAAACAAGACACTCACGAAGTTCCCAACAAACAAGACACTCAGAAGGTTCCCAACAAACAAGATACTCACGAAGTTCCCAACAAACAAGACACTCACGAAGTTCCCAACAAACAAGACACTCACGAAGTTCCCAACAAACAAGACACTCAGAAGGTTCCCAACAAACAAGACACTCACGAAGTTCCCAAAAAACAAGACACTCACGAAGTTGCCAACAAACAAGACACTCACGAAGTTCCCAACAAACAAGACACTCACGAAGTTCCCAACAAACAAGACACTCACGAAGTTCCCAACAAACAAGTCACTCACAAAGTTCCTAACAAACAAGACACTCACGAAGTTCCCAACAAACAAGATACTCACGAAGTTCCCAACAAACAAGTCACTCACGAAGTTCCCAACAAACAAGACACTCACGAAGTTCCCAACAAACAAGATACTCACGAAGTTCCCAACAAACAAGATACTCACGAAGTTCCCAACAAACAAGACACTCACGAAGTTCCCAACAAACAAGATACTCACGAAGTTCCCAACAAACAAGATACTCACGAAGTTCCCAACAAACAAGATACTCACAAAGTTCCCAACAAACAAGATACTCACGAAGTTCCCAACAAACAAGATACTCACGAAGTTTCCAACAAACAAAACACTCACAAAGTTCTTGACAAACAAGATACTCACAAAGTTCCTAACAAAAACGATACTCACAAAGTTCCCGACAAACAAGATATTCACAAAGTTCCCGACAAACAAGATATTCACAAAGTTCCCGACAAACAAGATATTCACAAAGTTCCCGACAAACAAGATATTCACAAAGTTCCCGACAAACAAGATACTCACAAAGTTCCCGTCAATCAAGATACTCACAAAGTTCCTAACAAACAAGATACTCACAAATTCCTGACAAACAAGACACTCAGAAGGTTCCAAACAAACAAGATACTCACAAAGTTCCCGACAAACAAGATACTCACAAAGTTCCTGACAAACAAGATACTCACAAATTCCTGACAAACAAGACACTCAGAAGGTTCCCAACAAACAAGATACTCACAAAGTTCCCAACAAACAAGATACTCACAAAGTTCCTGACAAACAAGACACTGATGAAGTTCCCAACAAACAAGATACTCACAAAGTTCCTGACAAACAAGACACTCACAAAGTTCCCAACAAACAAGATACTCACGAAGTTCCCAAACAAGACACTCAGAAGGTTCCCAACAAACAAGATACTCACAAAGTTCCCAACAAACAAGATACTCACGAAGTTCCCAACAAACAAGATACTCAGAAGGTTCCCAACAAACAAGATACTCACAAAGTTCCCAACAAACAAGACACTCAGAAGGTTCCCAACAAACAAGACACTCAGAAGGTTCCCAACAAACAAGATACTCACAAAGTTCCCAACAAACAAGACACTCAGAAGGTTCCCAACAAACAAGACACTCAGAAGGTTCCCAACAAACAAGATACTCACAAAGTTCCCAACAAACAAGACACTCACGAAGTTCCCAACAAACAAGACACTCACGAAGTTCCCAACAAACAAGACACTCACGAAGTTCCCAACAAACAAGATACTCACGAAGTTCCCAACAAACAAGACACTCACGAAGTTCCCAACAAACAAGACACTCACGAAGTTCCCAACAAACAAGACACTCACGAAGTTCCCAACAAACAAGACACTCACGAAGTTCCCAACAAACAAGACACTCACGAAGTTCCCAACAAACAAGATACTCACAAAGTTCCCAACAAACAAGATACTCACGAAGTTCCCAACAAACAAGATACTCAGAAGGTTCCCAACAAACAAGATACTCACAAAGTTCCCAACAAACAAGACACTCACGAAGTTCCCAACAAACAAGATACTCACGAAGTTCCCAACAAACAAGATACTCACGAAGTTCCCAACAAACAAGATACTCAGAAGGTTCCCAACAAACAAGATACTCACAAAGTTCCCAACAAACAAGACACTCACGAAGTTCCCAACAAACAAGATACTCACGAAGTTCCCAACAAACAAGACACTCACGAAGTTCCCAACAAACAAGATACTCACGAAGTTCCCAACAAACAAGATACTCACAAAGTTCCCAACAAACAAGATACTCACGAAGTTCCCAACAAACAAGATACTCACGAAGTTCCCAACAAACAAGATACTCAGAAGGTTCCCAACAAACAAGACACTCACGAAGTTCCCATCAAACAAGACACTCACGAAGTTCCCAACAAACAAGATACTCACGAAGTTCCCAACAAACAAGATACTCAGAAGGTTCCCAACAAACAAGACACTCACGAAGTTCCCAACAAACAAGATACTCACAAAGTTCCCAACAAACAAGATACTCACAAAGTTCCCAACAAACAAGATACTCACAAAGTTCCCAACAAACAAGATACTCACAAAGTTCCCAACAAACAAGATACTCACAAAGTTCCCAACAAACAAGACACTCAGAAGGTTCCCAACAAACAAGACACTCACGAAGTTCCCAACAAACAAGACACTCACGAAGTTCCCAACAAACAAGACACTCACGAAGTTCCCAACAAACAAGACACTCAGAAGGTTCCCAACAAACAAGATACTCACGAAGTTCCCAACAAACAAGACACTCACGATGTTCCCAACAAACAAGACACTCACGAAGTTCCCAACAAACAAGACACTCAGAAGGTTCCCAACAAACAAGACACTCACGAAGTTCCCAAAAAACAACACACTCACGAAGTTCCCAACAAACAAGACACTCACGAAGTTCCCAACAAACAAGACACTCACAAAGTTCCCAACAAACAAGGCACTCACGAAGTTCCCAACAAACAAGTCACTCACAAAGTTCCTAACAAACAAGACACTCACGAAGTTCCCAACAAACAAGATACTCACGAAGTTCCCAACAAACAAGTCACTCACGAAGTTCCCAACAAACAAGACACTCACGAAGTTCCCAACAAACAAGATACTCACGAAGTTCCCAACAAACAAGATACTCACGAAGTTCCCAACAAACAAGACACTCACGAAGTTCCCAACAAACAAGATACTCACGAAGTTCCCAACAAACAAGATACTCACGAAGTTCCCAACAAACAAGATACTCACAAAGTTCCCAACAAACAAGATACTCACGAAGTTCCCAACAAACAAGATACTCACGAAGTTCCCAACAAACAAGATACTCAGAAGGTTCCCTACAAACAAGACACTCACGAAGTTCCCAACAAACAAGATACTCACGAAGTTCCCAACAAACAAGATACTCAGAAGGTTCCCAACAAACAAGACACTCACGAAGTTCCCAACAAACAAGATACTCACAAAATTCCCAACAAACAAGATACTCACAAAGTTCCCAACAAACAAGATACTCACAAAGTTCCCAACAAACAAGATACTCACAAAGTTCCCAACAAACAAGATACTCACAAAGTTCCCAACAAACAAGATACTCACAAAGTTCCCAACAAACAAGATACTCACAAAGTTCCCAACAAACAAGACACTCAGAAGGTTCCCAACAAACAAGACACTCAGAAGGTTCCCAACAAACAAGATACTCACAAAGTTCCCAACAAACAAGATACTCACGAAGTTCCCAACAAACAAGACACTCACGAAGTTCCCAACAAACAAGACACTCACGAAGTTCCCAACAAACAAGACACTCACGAAGTTCCCAACAAACAAGATACTCATGAAGTTCCCAACAAACAAGACACTCACGAAGTTCCCAACAAACAAGATACTCACAAAGTTCCCAACAAACAAGATACTCACAAAGTTCCCAACAAACAAGATACTCACAAAGTTCCCAACAAACAAGACACTCACGAAGTTCCCAACAAACAAGACACTCAGAAGGTTCCCAACAAACAAGATACTCACGAAGTTCCCAACAAACAAGACACTCACGAAGTTCCCAACAAACAAGACACTCACGAAGTTCCCAACAAACAAGACACTCACGAAGTTCTCAACAAACAAGACACTCACGAAGTTCCCAACAAACAAGACACTCACGAAGTTCCCAACAAACAAGACACTCACGAAGTTCCCAACAAACAAGTCACTCACGAAGTTCCCAACAAACAAGACACTCACGAAGTTCCCAACAAACAAGACACTCACGAAGTTCCCAACAAACAAGATACTCAGAAGGTTCCCAACAAACAAGATACTCACAAAGTTCCCAACAAACAAGATACTCACAAAGTTCCCAACAAACAAGATACTCACGAAGTTCCCAACAAACAAGATACTCACAAGGTTCCCAACAAACAAGATACTCATGAAGTTCCCAACAAACAAGACACTCAGAAGGTTCCCAACAAACAAGATACTCACGAAGTTCCCAACAAATAAGACACTCACGAAGTTCCCAACAAACAAGATACTCACGAAGTTCCCAACAAATAAGACACTCACGAAGTTCCCAACAAACAAGACACTCACGAAGTTCCCAACAAACAAGACACTCACGAAGTTCCCAACAGACAAGATACTCACGAAGTTCCCAACAAACAAGATACTCACGAAGTTCCCAACAAACAAGATACTCAGAAGGTTCCCAACAAACAAGATACTCACGAAGTTCCCAACAAACAAGATACTCACGAAGTTCCCAACAAACAAGATACTCACGAAGTTCCCAACAAACAAGATACTCACGAAGTTCCCAACAAACAAGATACTCACGAAGTTTCCAACAAACAAGATACTCACGAAGTTCCCAACAAACAAGATACTCACGAAGTTCCCAACAAACAAGACACTCACGAAGTTCCCAACAAACAAGATACTCACGAAGTTCCCAACAAACAAGACACTCACGAAGTTCCCAACAAACAAGATACTCATGAAGTTCCCAACAAACAAGACACTCACGAAGTTCCCAACAAACAAGATACTCACAAAGTTCCCAACAAACAAGATACTCACAAAGTTCCCAACAAACAAGATACTCACAAAGTTCCCAACAAACAAGACACTCACGAAGTTCCCAACAAACAAGACACTCAGAAGTTTCCCAACAAACAAGATACTCACGAAGTTCCCAACAAACAAGACACTCACGAAGTTCCCAACAAACAAGACACTCACCAAGTTCCCAACAAACAAGACACTCAGAAGGTTCCCAACAAACAAGACACTCACGAAGTTCCCAACAAACAAGACACTCACGAAGTTCCCAACAAACAAGTCACTCACAAAGTTCCCAACAAACAAGACACTCACGAAGTTCCCAACAAACAAGACACTCACGAAGTTCCCAACAAACAAGATACTCACGAAGTTCCCAACAAACAAGATACTCATGAAGTTCCCAACAAACAAGATACTCACAAAGTTCCCAACAAACAAGATACTCACAAAGTTCCCAACAAACAAGATACTCACAAAGTTCCCAACAAACAAGATACTCACAAAGTTCCCAACAAACAAGATACTCACAAAGTTCCCAAAAAACAAGACACTCACAAAGTTCCCAACAAACAAGATACTCACAAAGTTCCCAACAAACAAGATACTCACAAAGTTCCCAACAAACAAGACACTCAGAAGGTTCCCAACAAACAAGACACTCACGAAGTTCCCAACAAACAAGACACTCACGAAGTTCCCAACAAACAAGTCACTCACAAAGTTCCCAACAAACAAGACACTCACGAAGTTCCCAACAAACAAGACACTCACGAAGTTCCCAACAAACAAGATACTCACGAAGTTCCCAACAAACAAGATACTCATGAAGTTCCCAACAAACAAGATACTCACAAAGTTCCCAACAAACAAGATACTCACAAAGTTCCCAACAAACAAGATACTCACAAAGTTCCCAACAAACAAGATACTCACAAAGTTCCCAACAAACAAGATACTCACAAAGTTCCCAACAAACAAGATACTCACAAAGTTCCCAACAAACAAGACACTCAGAAGGTTCCCAACAAACAAGACACTCACGAAGTTCCCAACAAACAAGACACTCACGAAGTTCCCAACAAACAAGTCACTCACAAAGTTCCCAATAAACAAGACACTCACGAAGTTCCCAACAAACAAGACACTCACGAAGTTCCCAACAAACAAGATACTCACGAAGTTCCCAACAAACAAGATACTCATGAAGTTCCCAACAAACAAGATACTCACAAAGTTCCCAACAAACAAGATACTCACAAAGTTCCCAACAAACAAGATACTCACAAAGTTCCCAACAAACAAGATACTCACAAAGTTCCCAACAAACAAGATACTCACAAAGTTCCCAACAAACAAGATACTCACAAAGTTCCCAACAAACAAGATACTCACAAAGTTCCCAACAAACAAGATACTCACAAAGTTCCCAACAAACAAGACACTCAGAAGGTTCCCAACAAACAAGACACTCAGAAGGTTCCCAACAAACAAGATACTCACAAAGTTCCCAACAAACAAGACACTCACGAAGTTCCCAACAAACAAGCCACTCACGAAGTTCCCAACAAACAAGACACTCACGAAGTTCCCAACAAACAAGACACTCACGAAGTTCCCAACAAACAAGATACTCATGAAGTTCCCAACAAACAAGACACTCACGAAGTTCCCAACAAACAAGATACTCACAAAGTTCCCAACAAACAAGATACTCACAAAGTTCCCAACAAACAAGATACTCACAAAGTTCCCAACAAACAAGACACTCACGAAGTTCCCAACAAACAAGACACTCAGAAGGTTCCCAACAAACAAGATACTCACGAAGTTCCCAACAAACAAGACACTCACAAAGTTCCCAACAAACAAGACACTCAGAAGGTTCCCAACAAACAAGACACTCACGAAGTTCCCAACAAACAAGACACTCACGAAGTTCCCAACAAACAAGACACTCACGAAGTTCCCAACAAACAAGACACTCACGAAGTTCCCAACAAACAAGACACTCACGAAGTTCCCAACAAACAAGACACTCACGAAGTTCCCAACAAACAAGATACTCACGAAGTTCCCAACAAACAAGATACTCAGAAGGTTCCCAACAAACAAGATACTCACGAAGTTCCCAACAAACAAGATACTCACGAAGTTCCCAACAAACAAGATACTCACGAAGTTCCCAACAAACAAGATACTCATGAAGTTCCCAACAAACAAGACACTCACAAAGTTCCCAACAAACAAGATACTCACGAAGTTCCCAACAAACAAGATACTCACGAAGTTCCCAACAAACAAGATACTCACGAAGTTCCCAACAAACAAGATACTCATGAAGTTCCCAACAAACAAGACACTCACAAAGTTTCCAACAAACAAGATACTCATGAAGTTCCCAACAAACAAGATACTCACGAAGTTCCCAACAAACAAGATACTCACAAAGTTCCCAACAAACAAGACACTCACGAAGTTCCCAACAAACAAGTCACTCACAAAGTTCCTAACAAACAAGATACTCATGAAGTTCCCAACAAACAAGATACTCACGAAGTTCCCAACAAACAAGACACTCACGAAGTTCCCAACAAACAAGATACTCACGAAGTTCCCAACAAACAAGACACTCACAAAGTTCCCAACAAACAAGACACTCACAAAGTTCCCAACAAACAAGATACTCACAAAGTTCCCAACAAACAAGATACTCACGAAGTTCCTAACAAACAAGATACTCACAAAGTTCCCAACAAACAAGACACTCACAAAGTTCCCAACAAACAAGACACTCACAAAGTTCCCAACAAACAAGACACTCACAAAGTTCCCAACAAACAAGATACTCACAAAGTTCCTAACAAACAAGATACTCACAAAGTTCCCAACAAACAAGATACTCACAAAGTTCCCAACAAACAAGATACTCACGAAGTTCCCAACAAACAAGACACTCACGAAGTTCCCAACAAACAAGATACTCACAAAGTTCCCAACAAACAAGATACTCACAAAGTTCCCAACAAACAAGATATTCACAAGGTTCCTAACAAACAAGATACTAGCAAAGTTCCCGACAAAAAGATACTCACAAAGGTCCCGACAAACAAGATACTCACAAAGTTCCCGACAAAAAAAGATACTCACAAAATTCCCAGCAAACAAGATACTCACAAAGTTCCCGACAAAAAAAGATACTCACAATTTTCCCGACAAACAAGATACTCACAATTTTCCCGACAAACAAGATACTCACAACGTTCCCGGCAAACAAGATACTCACAAAGTTCCTGACAAACAAGATATTCACAAAGTTCCCAACAAACAAGATACTCACAAAGTTCCTGACAAACAAGATACTCACAACGTTCCCGGCAAACAAGATACTCACAAAGTTCCCAACAAAAAAGATACTCACAATGTTCCCGGCAAACAAGATACTCACAAAGTTCCCGACAAACAAGATACTCACAAAGTTCCCGACAAACAAGATACTCACAAAGTTCCCGGCAAACAAGATACTCACAAAGTTCCAGACAAACAAGATACTCACAAAGTTCCTGACAAACAAGATACTCACAAAGTTCCTGACAAACAGGACACTCACAAAGTTCCCGACAAACAAGATACTCACAAAGTTCTTGACAAACAAGATATTCACAAAGTTCCCGACAAACAAGATACTCACAAAGTTCTTGACAAACAAGATATTCACAAAGTTCCCGACAAACAAGATACTCACAAAGTTCCTGACAAACAGGATACTCACAAAGTTCCCGACAAACAAGATACTCACAAAGTTCTTGACAAACAAGATATTCACAAAGTTCCCGACAAACAAGATACTCACAAAGTTCCCGTCAAACAAGATACTCACAAATTTCATGACAAACAAGATACTCACAAAGTTCCCGACAAACAAAACACTCACAAAGTTCCCAACAAACAAGATACTCACAAAGTTCCTGACAAACAAGATACTCACAAAGTCCCTGACAAACAAGATACTCACAAAGTCCCTGACAAACAAGATACTCACAAAGTTCCTGACAAACAAGAAACTCACAACGTTCCCGACAAACAAGATACTCACAAAGTTCCCGACAAACAAGATACTCACAAAGTGCCTAACAAACAAGATACTCACAAAGTTCCCGACAAACAAAACACTCACAAAGTTCTTGACAAACAAGATATTCACAAAGTTCTTGACAAACAAGATACTCACAAAGTTCCCGACAAACAAGATACTCAGAAAGTTCTTGACAAACAAGATACTCACAAAGTTCCCGACAAACAAAACACTCACAAAGTTCTTGACAAACAAGATACTCACAAAGTTCCTAACAAAAAAGATACTCACAAAGTTCCCGACAAACAAGATATTCACAAAGTTCCCGACAAACAAGATATTCACAAAGTTCCCGACAAACAAGATATTCACAAAGTTCCCGACAAACAAGATATTCACAAAGTTCCCGACAAACAAGATACTCACAAAGTTCCCGTCAATCAAGATACTCACAAAGTTCCTAACAAACAAGATATTCACAAATTCCTGACAAGCAAGACACTCAGAAGGTTCCAAACAAACAAGATACTCACGAAGTTCCCAACAAACAAGACACTCACGAAGTTCCCAACAAACAAGTCACTCACGAAGTTCCCAACAAACAAGACACTCACGAAGTTCCCAACAAACAAGATACTCACGAAGTTCCCAACAAACAAGATACTCACGAAGTTCCCAACAAACAAGACACTCACAAATTCCTAACAAACAAGACACTCAGAAGGTTCCCAACAAACAAGATACTCACAAAGTTCCCAACAAACAAGATACTCACAAAGTTCCTGACAAACAAGACACTGATGAAGTTCCCAACAAACAAGATACTCACAAAGTTCCTGACAAACAAGACACTCACAAAGTTCCCAACAAACAAGATACTCACGAAGTTCCCAAACAAGACACTCAGAAGGTTCCCAACAAACAAGATACTCACAAAGTTCCCAACAAACAAGATACTCACGAAGTTCCCAAAAAACAAGATACTCAGAAGGTTCCCAACAAACAAGATACTCACAAAGTTCCCAACAAACAAGACACTCAGAAGGTTCCCAACAAACAAGACACTCAGAAGGTTCCCAACAAACAAGATACTCACAAAGTTCCCAACAAACAAGACACTCAGAAGGTTCCCAACAAACAAGACACTCAGAAGGTTCCCAACAAACAAGATACTCACAAAGTTCCCAACAAACAAGACACTCACGAAGTTCCCAACAAACAAGACACTCACGAAGTTCCCAACAAACAAGACACTCACGAAGTTCCCAACAAACAAGACACTCACGAAGTTCCCAACAAACAAGACACTCACGAAGTTCCCAACAAACAAGACACTCACGAAGTTCCCAACAAACAAGACACTCACGAAGTTCCCAACAAACAAGACACTCACGAAGTTCCCAACAAACAAGACACTCACGAAGTTCCCAACAAACAAGATACTCACAAAGTTCCCAACAAACAAGATACTCATGAAGTTCCCAACAAACAAGATACTCAGAAGGTTCCCAACAAACAAGATACTCACAAAGTTCCCAACAAACAAGACACTCACGAAGTTCCCAACAAACAAGATACTCACGAAGTTCCCAACAAACAAGATACTCACGAAGTTCCCAACAAACAAGATACTCAGAAGGTTCCCAACAAACAAGCTACTCACAAAGTTCCCAACAAACAAGACACTCACGAAGTTCCCAACAAACAAGATACTCACGAAGTTCCCAACAAACAAGACACTCACGAAGTTCCCAACAAACAAGATACTCACGAAGTTCCCAACAAACAAGACACTCACGAAGTTCCCAACAAACAAGACACTCACGAAGTTCCCAACAAACAAGACACTCACGAAGTTCCCAACAAACAAGACACTCAGAAGGTTCCCAACAAACAAGATACTCACGAAGTTCCCAACAAACAAGACACTCACGAAGTTCCCAACAAACAAGACACTCACGAAGTTCCCAACAAACAAGACACTCAGAAGGTTCCCAACAAACAAGACACTCACGAAGTTCCCAAAAAACAAGACACTCACGAAGTTCCCAACAAACAAGACACTCACGAAGTTCCCAACAAACAAGACACTCACGAAGTTCCCAACAAACAAGACACTCACGAAGTTCCCAACAAACAAGTCACTCACAAAGTTCCTAACAAACAAGACACTCACGAAGTTCCCAACAAACAAGATACTCACGAAGTTCCCAACAAACAAGTCACTCACGAAGTTCCCAACAAACAAGACACTCACGAAGTTCCCAACAAACAAGATACTCACGAAGTTCCCAACAAACAAGATACTCACGAAGTTCCCAACAAACAAGACACTCACGAAGTTCCCAACAAACAAGATACTCACGAAGTTCCCAACAAACAAGATACTCACGAAGTTCCCAACAAACAAGATACTCACAAAGTTCCCAACAAACAAGATACTCACGAAGTTCCCAACAAACAAGATACTCACGAAGTTCCCAACAAACAAGATACTCAGAAGGTTCCCAACAAACAAGACACTCACGAAGTTCCCAACAAACAAGACACTCACGAAGTTCCCAACAAACAAGATACTCACGAAGTTCCCAACAAACAAGATACTCACAAAGTTCCCAACAAACAAGACACTCACAAAGTTCCCAACAAACAAGACACTCACGAAGTTCCCAACAAACAAGACACTCACGAAGTTCCCAACAAACAAGACACTCACGAAGTTCCCAACAAACAAGACACTCACGAAGTTCCCAACAAACAAGACACTCATGAAGTTCCCAACAAACAAGACACTCACGAAGTTCCCAACAAACAAGATACTCACAAAGTTCCCAACAAACAAGATACTCACAAAGTTCCCAACAAACAAGATACTCACGAAGTTCCCAACAAACAAGACACTCACGAAGTTCCCAACAAACAATACACTCACGAAGTTCCCAACAAACAAGTCACTCACAAAGTTCCTAACAAACAAGACACTCACGAAGTTCCCAACAAACAAGATACTCACGAAGTTCCCAACAAACAAGTCACTCACGAAGTTCCCAACAAACAAGATACTCAAGAAGTTCCCAACAAGCAAGATACTCACGAAGTTCCCAACAAACAAGATACTCACGAAGTTCCCAACAAACAAGACACTCAGAAGGTTCCCAACAAACAAGATACTCACGAAGTTCCCAACAAACAAGATACTCACGAAGTTCCCAACAAACAAGTCACTCACGAAGTTCCCAACAAACAAGATACTCAAGAAGTTCCCAACAAGCAAGATACTCACGAAGTTCCCAACAAACAAGATACTCACGAAGTTCCCAACAAACAAGACACTCACGAAGTTCCCAACAAACAAGATACTCACGAAGTTCCCAACAAACAAGATACTCACGAAGTTCCCAACAAACAAGATACTCACAAAGTTCCCAACAAACAAGATACTCACGAAGTTCCCAACAAACAAGATACTCACGAAGTTCCCAACAAACAAAACACTCACAAAGTTCTTGACAAACAAGATACTCACAAAGTTCCTAACAAAAAAGATACTCACAAAGTTCCCGACAAACAAGATATTCACAAAGTTCCCGACAAACAAGATATTCACAAAGTTCCCGACAAACAAGATATTCACAAAGTTCCCGACAAACAAGATATTCACAAAGTTCCCGACAAACAAGATACTCACAAAGTTCCCGTCAATCAAGATACTCACAAAGTTCCTAACAAACAAGATACTCACAAATTCCTGACAAACAAGACACTCAGAAGGTTCCAAACAAACAAGATACTCACAAAGTTCCCGACAAACAAGATACTCACAAAGTTCCTGACAAACAAGATACTCACAAATTCCTGACAAACAAGACACTCAGAAGGTTCCCAACAAACAAGATACTCACAAAGTTCCCAACAAACAAGATACTCACAAAGTTCCTGACAAACAAGACACTGATGAAGTTCCCAACAAACAAGATACTCACAAAGTTCCTGACAAACAAGACACTCACAAAGTTCCCAACAAACAAGATACTCACGAAGTTCCCAAACAAGACACTCAGAAGGTTCCCAACAAACAAGATACTCACAAAGTTCCCAACAAACAAGATACTCACGAAGTTCCCAACAAACAAGATACTCAGAAGGTTCCCAACAAACAAGATACTCACAAAGTTCCCAACAAACAAGACACTCAGAAGGTTCCCAACAAACAAGACACTCAGAAGGTTCCCAACAAACAAGATACTCACAAAGTTCCCAACAAACAAGACACTCAGAAGGTTCCCAACAAACAAGACACTCAGAAGGTTCCCAACAAACAAGATACTCACAAAGTTCCCAACAAACAAGACACTCACGAAGTTCCCAACAAACAAGACACTCACGAAGTTCCCAACAAACAAGACACTCACGAAGTTCCCAACAAACAAGATACTCACGAAGTTCCCAACAAACAAGACACTCACGAAGTTCCCAACAAACAAGACACTCACGAAGTTCCCAACAAACAAGACACTCACGAAGTTCCCAACAAACAAGATACTCACGAAGTTCCCAACAAACAAGATACTCACAAAGTTCCCAACAAACAAGATACTCACGAAGTTCCCAACAAACAAGATACTCACGAAGTTCCCAACAAACAAGATACTCAGAAGGTTCCCAACAAACAAGACACTCACGAAGTTCCCAACAAACAAGACACTCACGAAGTTCCCAACAAACAAGATACTCACGAAGTTCCCAACAAACAAGATACTCAGAAGGTTCCCAACAAACAAGACACTCACGAAGTTCCCAACAAACAAGATACTCACAAAGTTCCCAACAAACAAGATACTCACAAAGTTCCCAACAAACAAGATACTCACAAAGTTCCCAACAAACAAGATACTCACAAAGTTCCCAACAAACAAGATACTCACAAAGTTCCCAACAAACAAGACACTCAGAAGGTTCCCAACAAACAAGACACTCAGAAGGTTCCCAACAAACAAGATACTCACAAAGTTCCCAACAAACAAGACACTCACGAAGTTCCCAACAAACAAGACACTCACGAAGTTCCCAACAAACAAGACACTCACAAAGTTCCCAACAAACAAGACACTCACGAAGTTCCCAACAAACAAGATACTCATGAAGTTCCCAACAAACAAGACACTCACGAAGTTCCCAACAAACAAGATACTCACAAAATTCCCAACAAACAAGATACTCACAAAGTTCCCAACAAACAAGACACTCACAAAGTTCCCAACAAACAAGACACTCACGAAGTTCCCAACAAACAAGACACTCACGAAGTTCCCAACAAACAAGACACTCACGAAGTTCCCAACAAACAAGACACTCACGAAGTTCCCAACAAACAAGACACTCAGAAGGTTCCCAACAAACAAGATACTCACGAAGTTCCCAACAAACAAGACACTCACGAAGTTCCCAACAAACAAGACACTCACGAAGTTCCCAACAAACAAGACACTCAGAAGGTTCCCAACAAACAAGACACTCACGAAGTTCCCAAAAAACAACACACTCACGAAGTTCCCAACAAACAAGACACTCACGAAGTTCCCAACAAACAAGACACTCACGAAGTTCCCAACAAACAAGACACTCACGAAGTTCCCAACAAACAAGTCACTCACAAAGTTCCTAACAAACAAGACACTCACGAAGTTCCCAACAAACAAGATACTCACGAAGTTCCCAACAAACAAGTCACTCACGAAGTTCCCAACAAACAAGACACTCACGAAGTTCCCAACAAACAAGATACTCACGAAGTTCCCAACAAACAAGATACTCACGAAGTTCCCAACAAACAAGACACTCACGAAGTTCCCAACAAACAAGATACTCACGAAGTTCCCAACAAACAAGATACTCACGAAGTTCCCAACAAACAAGATACTCACAAAGTTCCCAACAAACAAGAAACTCACGAAGTTCCCAACAAACAAGATACTCACGAAGTTCCCAACAAACAAGATACTCAGAAGGTTCCCAACAAACAAGACACTCACGAAGTTCCCAACAAACAAGACACTCACGAAGTTCCCAACAAACAAGATACTCACGAAGTTCCCAACAAACAAGATACTCAGAAGGTTCCCAACAAACAAGACACTCACGAAGTTCCCAACAAACAAGATACTCACAAAGTTCCCAACAAACAAGATACTCACAAAGTTCCCAACAAACAAGATACTCACAAAGTTCCCAACAAACAAGATACTCACAAAGTTCCCAACAAACAAGATACTCACAAAGTTCCCAACAAACAAGATACTCACAAAGTTCCCAACAAACAAGATACTCACAAAGTTCCCAACAAACAAGATACTCACAAAGTTCCCAACAAACAAGATACTCACAAAGTTCCCAACAAACAAGATACTCACAAAGTTCCCAACAAACAAGATACTCACAAAGTTCCCAACAAACAAGATACTCACAAAGTTCCCAACAAACAAGATACTCACAAAGTTCCCAACAAACAAGATACTCACAAAGTTCCCAACAAACAAGAAACTCACGAAGTTCCCAACAAACAAGATACTCACGAAGTTCCCAACAAACAAGATACTCAGAAGGTTCCCAACAAACAAGACACTCACGAAGTTCCCAACAAACAAGACACTCACGAAGTTCCCAACAAACAAGACACTCAGAAGGTTCCCAACAAACAAGATACTCACAAAGTTCCCAACAAACAAGATACTCACGAAGTTCCCAACAAACAAGACACTCACGAAGTTCCCAACAAACAAGACACTCACGAAGTTCCCAACAAACAAGACACTCACGAAGTTCCCAACAAACAAGATACTCATGAAGTTCCCAACAAACAAGACACTCACGAAGTTCCCAACAAACAAGATACTCACAAAGTTCCCAACAAACAAGATACTCACAAAGTTCCCAACAAACAAGATACTCACAAAGTTCCCAACAAACAAGACACTCACGAAGTTCCCAACAAACAAGACACTCAGAAGGTTCCCAACAAACAAGATACTCACGAAGTTCCCAACAAACAAGACACTCACGAAGTTCCCAACAAACAAGACACTCAGAAGGTTCCCAACAAACAAGACACTCACGAAGTTCTCAACAAACAAGACACTCACGAAGTTCCCAACAAACAAGACACTCACGAAGTTCCCAACAAACAAGACACTCACGAAGTTCCCAACAAACAAGTCACTCGCGAAGTTCCCAACAAACAAGACACTCACGAAGTTCCCAACAAACAAGATACTCACGAAGTTCCCAACAAACAAGATACTCAGAAGGTTCCCAACAAACAAGATACTCACGAAGTTCCCAACAAACAAGATACTCACGAAGTTCCCAACAAACAAGATACTCACGAAGTTTCCAACAAACAAGATACTCACGAAGTTCCCAACAAACAAGATACTCACGAAGTTCCCAACAAACAAGATACTCACGAAGTTCCCAACAAACAAGATACTCACGAAGTTTCCAACAAACAAGACACTCACGAAGTTCCCAACAAACAAGACACTCACGAAGTTCCCAACAAACAAGACACTCACGAAGTTCCCAACAAACAAGACACTCATGAAGTTCCCAACAAACAAGACACTCATGAAGTTCCCAACAAACAAGACACTCACGAAGTTCCCAACAAACAAGACACTCACGAAGTTCCCGACAAACAAGATATTCACAAAGTTCCCGACAAACAAGATATTCACAAAGTTCCCGACAAACAAGATATTCACAAAGTTCCCGACAAACAAGATACTCACAAAGTTCCCGTCAATCAAGATACTCACAAAGTTCCTAACAAACAAGATACTCACAAATTCCTGACAAACAAGACACTCAGAAGGTTCCAAACAAACAAGACACTCAGAAGGTTCCCAACAAACAAGACACTCAGAAGGTTCCCAACAAACAAGATACTCACAAAGTTCCCAACAAACAAGACACTCACGAAGTTCCCAACAAACAAGATACTCACAAAGTTCCCAACAAACAAGATACTCACAAAGTTCCTGACAAACAAGACACTGATGAAGTTCCCAACAAACAAGATACTCACAAAGTTCCTGACAAACAAGACACTCACAAAGTTCCCAACAAACAAGATACTCACGAAGTTCCCAAACAAGACACTCAGAAGGTTCCCAACAAACAAGATACTCACAAAGTTCCCAACAAACAAGATACTCACGAAGTTCCCAACAAACAAGATACTCACGAAGTTCCTAACAAACAAGATACTCACGAAGTTCCTAACAAACAAGATACTCACAAAGTTCCCAACAAACAAGACACTCACAAAGTTCCCAACAAACAAGACACTCACAAAGTTCCCAACAAACAAGATACTCACAAAGTTCCCAACAAACAAGATACTCACGAAGTTCCTAACAAACAAGATACTCACAAAGTTCCCAACAAACAAGATACTCATAAAGTTCCCAACAAACAAGACACTCACAAAGTTCCCAACAAACAAGACACTCACAAAGTTCCCAACAAACAAGACACTCACAAAGTTCCCAACAACCAAGATACTCACAAAGTTCCCAACAAACAAGATACTCACGAAGTTCCTAACAAACAAGATACTCACGAAGTTCCTAACAAACAAGATACTCACAAAGTTCCCAACAAACAAGATACTCACAAAGTTCCCAACAAACAAGACACTCACAAAGTTCCCAACAAACAAGATACTCACAAAGTTCCCAACAAACAAGACACTCACAAAGTTCCCAACAAACAAGATACTCACAAAGTTCCCAACAAACAAGACACTCACGAAGTTCCCAACAAACAAGATACTCACGAAGTTCCCAACAAACAAGTCACTCACAAAGTTCCCAACAAACAAGACACTCACAAAGTTCCCAACAAACAAGATACTCACAAAGTTCCCAACAAACAAGATACTCGTGAAGTTCCCAACAAACAAGACACTCACGAAGTTCCCAACAAACAAGATACTCATGAAGTTCCCAACAAACAAGACACTCACAAAGTTCCCAACAAACAAGACACTCACGAAGTTCCCAACAAACAAGATACTCACAAAGTTCCCAACAAACAAGATACTCACAAAGTTCCCAACAAACAAGATACTCACGAAGTTCCTAACAAACAAGATACTCACGAAGTTCCCAACAAACAAGATACTCATGAAGTTCCCAACAAACAAGACACTCACAAAGTTCCCAACAAACAAGACACTCACGAAGTTCCCAACAAACAAGATACTCACAAAGTTCCCAACAAACAAGACACTCACGAAGTTCCCAACAAACAAGACACTCACGAAGTTCCCAACAAACAAGATACTCACGAAGTTCCCAACAAACAAGACACTCACGAAGTTCCCAACAAACAAGATACTCACGAAGTTCCCAACAAACAAGACACTCACGAAGTTCCCAACAAACAAGATACTCACGAAGTTCCTAACAAACAAGATACTCACGAAGTTCCCAACAAACAAGACACTCACGAAGTTCCCAACAAACAAGATACTCACGAAGTTCCCAACAAACAAGACACTCACGAAGTTCCCAACAAACAAGATACTCACAAAGTTCCCAACAAACAAGACACTCACGAAGTTCCCAACAAACAAGATATTCACAAAGTTCCCGACAAACAAGATATTCACAAAGTTCCCGACAAACAAGATATTCACAAAGTTCCCGACAAACAAGATATTCACAAAGTTCCCGACAAACAAGATACTCACAAAGTTCCCGTCAATCAAGATACTCACAAAGTTCCTAACAAACAAGATATTCACAAATTCCTGACAAGCAAGACACTCAGAAGGTTCCAAACAAACAAGATACTCACAAAGTTCCCGACAAACAAGATACTCACAAAGTTCCTGACAAACAAGATACTCACAAATTCCTGACAAACAAGACACTCAGAAGGTTCCCAACAAACAAGATACTCACAAAGTTCCCAACAAACAAGATACTCACAAAGTTCCTGACAAACAAGACACTGATGAAGTTCCCAACAAACAAGATACTCACAAAGTTCCTGACAAACAAGACACTCACAAAGTTCCCAACAAACAAGATACTCACGAAGTTCCCAAACAAGACACTCAGAAGGTTCCCAACAAACAAGATACTCACAAAGTTCCCAACAAACAAGATACTCACGAAGTTCCCAAAAAACAAGATACTCAGAAGGTTCCCAACAAACAAGATACTCACAAAGTTCCCAACAAACAAGACACTCAGAAGGTTCCCAACAAACAAGACACTCAGAAGGTTCCCAACAAACAAGATACTCACAAAGTTCCCAACAAACAAGACACTCAGAAGGTTCCCAACAAACAAGACACTCAGAAGGTTCCCAACAAACAAGATACTCACAAAGTTCCCAACAAACAAGACACTCACGAAGTTCCCAACAAACAAGACACTCACGAAGTTCCCAACAAACAAGACACTCACGAAGTTCCCAACAAACAAGACACTCACGAAGTTCCCAACAAACAAGACACTCACGAAGTTCCCAACAAACAAGACACTCACGAAGTTCCCAACAAACAAGACACTCACGAAGTTCCCAACAAACAAGACACTCACGAAGTTCCCAACAAACAAGACACTCACGAAGTTCCCAACAAACAAGATACTCACAAAGTTCCCAACAAACAAGATACTCATGAAGTTCCCAACAAACAAGATACTCAGAAGGTTCCCAACAAACAAGATACTCACAAAGTTCCCAACAAACAAGACACTCACGAAGTTCCCAACAAACAAGATACTCACGAAGTTCCCAACAAACAAGATACTCACGAAGTTCCCAACAAACAAGATACTCAGAAGGTTCCCAACAAACAAGCTACTCACAAAGTTCCCAACAAACAAGACACTCACGAAGTTCCCAACAAACAAGATACTCACGAAGTTCCCAACAAACAAGACACTCACGAAGTTCCCAACAAACAAGATACTCACGAAGTTCCCAACAAACAAGACACTCACGAAGTTCCCAACAAACAAGACACTCACGAAGTTCCCAACAAACAAGACACTCACGAAGTTCCCAACAAACAAGACACTCAGAAGGTTCCCAACAAACAAGATACTCACGAAGTTCCCAACAAACAAGACACTCACGAAGTTCCCAACAAACAAGACACTCACGAAGTTCCCAACAAACAAGACACTCAGAAGGTTCCCAACAAACAAGACACTCACGAAGTTCCCAAAAAACAAGACACTCACGAAGTTCCCAACAAACAAGACACTCACGAAGTTCCCAACAAACAAGACACTCACGAAGTTCCCAACAAACAAGACACTCACGAAGTTCCCAACAAACAAGTCACTCACAAAGTTCCTAACAAACAAGACACTCACGAAGTTCCCAACAAACAAGATACTCACGAAGTTCCCAACAAACAAGTCACTCACGAAGTTCCCAACAAACAAGACACTCACGAAGTTCCCAACAAACAAGATACTCACGAAGTTCCCAACAAACAAGATACTCACGAAGTTCCCAACAAACAAGACACTCACGAAGTTCCCAACAAACAAGATACTCACGAAGTTCCCAACAAACAAGATACTCACGAAGTTCCCAACAAACAAGATACTCACAAAGTTCCCAACAAACAAGATACTCACGAAGTTCCCAACAAACAAGATACTCACGAAGTTCCCAACAAACAAGATACTCAGAAGGTTCCCAACAAACAAGACACTCACGAAGTTCCCAACAAACAAGACACTCACGAAGTTCCCAACAAACAAGATACTCACGAAGTTCCCAACAAACAAGATACTCACAAAGTTCCCAACAAACAAGACACTCACAAAGTTCCCAACAAACAAGACACTCACGAAGTTCCCAACAAACAAGACACTCACGAAGTTCCCAACAAACAAGACACTCACGAAGTTCCCAACAAACAAGACACTCACGAAGTTCCCAACAAACAAGACACTCAGAAGGTTCCCAACAAACAAGATACTCACGAAGTTCCCAACAAACAAGACACTCACGAAGTTCCCAACAAACAAGACACTCACGAAGTTCCCAACAAACAAGACACTCAGAAGGTCCCCAACAAACAAGACACTCACGAAGTTCCCAACAAACAATACACTCACGAAGTTCCCAACAAACAAGTCACTCACAAAGTTCCTAACAAACAAGACACTCACGAAGTTCCCAACAAACAAGATACTCACGAAGTTCCCAACAAACAAGTCACTCACGAAGTTCCCAACAAACAAGACACTCAAGAAGTTCCCAACAAGCAAGATACTCACGAAGTTCCCAACAAACAAGATACTCACGAAGTTCCCAACAAACAAGACACTCACGAAGTTCCCAACAAACAAGATACTCACGAAGTTCCCAACAAACAAGATACTCACGAAGTTCCCAACAAACAAGATACTCACAAAGTTCCCAACAAACAAGATACTCACGAAGTTCCCAACAAACAAGATACTCACGAAGTTCCCAACAAACAAAACACTCACAAAGTTCTTGACAAACAAGATACTCACAAAGTTCCTAACAAAAAAGATACTCACAAAGTTCCCGACAAACAAGATATTCACAAAGTTCCCGACAAACAAGATATTCACAAAGTTCCCGACAAACAAGATATTCACAAAGTTCCCGACAAACAAGATATTCACAAAGTTCCCGACAAACAAGATACTCACAAAGTTCCCGTCAATCAAGATACTCACAAAGTTCCTAACAAACAAGATACTCACAAATTCCTGACAAACAAGACACTCAGAAGGTTCCAAACAAACAAGATACTCACAAAGTTCCCGACAAACAAGATACTCACAAAGTTCCTGACAAACAAGATACTCACAAATTCCTGACAAACAAGACACTCAGAAGGTTCCCAACAAACAAGATACTCACAAAGTTCCCAACAAACAAGATACTCACAAAGTTCCTGACAAACAAGACACTGATGAAGTTCCCAACAAACAAGATACTCACAAAGTTCCTGACAAACAAGACACTCACAAAGTTCCCAACAAACAAGATACTCACGAAGTTCCCAAACAAGACACTCAGAAGGTTCCCAACAAACAAGATACTCACAAAGTTCCCAACAAACAAGATACTCACGAAGTTCCCAACAAACAAGATACTCAGAAGGTTCCCAACAAACAAGATACTCACAAAGTTCCCAACAAACAAGACACTCAGAAGGTTCCCAACAAACAAGACACTCAGAAGGTTCCCAACAAACAAGATACTCACAAAGTTCCCAACAAACAAGACACTCAGAAGGTTCCCAACAAACAAGACACTCAGAAGGTTCCCAACAAACAAGATACTCACAAAGTTCCCAACAAACAAGACACTCACGAAGTTCCCAACAAACAAGACACTCACGAAGTTCCCAACAAACAAGACACTCACGAAGTTCCCAACAAACAAGATACTCACGAAGTTCCCAACAAACAAGACACTCACGAAGTTCCCAACAAACAAGACACTCACGAAGTTCCCAACAAACAAGACACTCACGAAGTTCCCAACAAACAAGACACTCACGAAGTTCCCAACAAACAAGATACTCACAAAGTTCCCAACAAACAAGATACTCACGAAGTTCCCAACAAACAAGATACTCAGAAGGTTCCCAACAAACAAGATACTCACAAAGTTCCCAACAAACAAGACACTCACGAAGTTCCCAACAAACAAGATACTCACGAAGTTCCCAACAAACAAGATACTCACGAAGTTCCCAACAAACAAGATACTCAGAAGGTTCCCAACAAACAAGATACTCACAAAGTTCCCAACAAACAAGACACTCACGAAGTTCCCAACAAACAAGATACTCACGAAGTTCCCAACAAACAAGACACTCACGAAGTTCCCAACAAACAAGATACTCACGAAGTTCCCAACAAACAAGATACTCACAAAGTTCCCAACAAACAAGATACTCACGAAGTTCCCAACAAACAAGATACTCACGAAGTTCCCAACAAACAAGATACTCAGAAGGTTCCCAACAAACAAGACACTCACGAAGTTCCCAACAAACAAGACACTCACGAAGTTCCCAACAAACAAGATACTCACGAAGTTCCCAACAAACAAGATACTCAGAAGGTTCCCAACAAACAAGACACTCACGAAGTTCCCAACAAACAAGATACTCACAAAGTTCCCAACAAACAAGATACTCACAAAGTTCCCAACAAACAAGATACTCACAAAGTTCCCAACAAACAAGATACTCACAAAGTTCCCAACAAACAAGATACTCACAAAGTTCCCAACAAACAAGACACTCAGAAGGTTCCCAACAAACAAGACACTCAGAAGGTTCCCAACAAACAAGATACTCACAAAGTTCCCAACAAACAAGACACTCACGAAGTTCCCAACAAACAAGACACTCACGAAGTTCCCAACAAACAAGACACTCACAAAGTTCCCAACAAACAAGACACTCACGAAGTTCCCAACAAACAAGATACTCATGAAGTTCCCAACAAACAAGACACTCACAAAGTTCCCAACAAACAAGACACTCACAAAGTTCCCAACAAACAAGACACTCACGAAGTTCCCAACAAACAAGACACTCACGAAGTTCCCAACAAACAAGACACTCACGAAGTTCCCAACAAACAAGACACTCACGAAGTTCCCAACAAACAAGACACTCAGAAGGTTCCCAACAAACAAGATACTCACGAAGTTCCCAACAAACAAGACACTCACGAAGTTCCCAACAAACAAGACACTCACGAAGTTCCCAACAAACAAGACACTCAGAAGGTTCCCAACAAACAAGACACTCACGAAGTTCCCAAAAAACAACACACTCACGAAGTTCCCAACAAACAAGACACTCACGAAGTTCCCAACAAACAAGACACTCACGAAGTTCCCAACAAACAAGACACTCACGAAGTTCCCAACAAACAAGTCACTCACAAAGTTCCTAACAAACAAGACACTCACGAAGTTCCCAACAAACAAGATACTCACGAAGTTCCCAACAAACAAGTCACTCACGAAGTTCCCAACAAACAAGACACTCACGAAGTTCCCAACAAACAAGATACTCACGAAGTTCCCAACAAACAAGATACTCACGAAGTTCCCAACAAACAAGACACTCACGAAGTTCCCAACAAACAAGATACTCACGAAGTTCCCAACAAACAAGATACTCACGAAGTTCCCAACAAACAAGATACTCACAAAGTTCCCAACAAACAAGAAACTCACGAAGTTCCCAACAAACAAGATACTCACGAAGTTCCCAACAAACAAGATACTCAGAAGGTTCCCAACAAACAAGACACTCACGAAGTTCCCAACAAACAAGACACTCACGAAGTTCCCAACAAACAAGATACTCACGAAGTTCCCAACAAACAAGATACTCAGAAGGTTCCCAACAAACAAGACACTCACGAAGTTCCCAACAAACAAGATACTCACAAAGTTCCCAACAAACAAGATACTCACAAAGTTCCCAACAAACAAGATACTCACAAAGTTCCCAACAAACAAGATACTCACAAAGTTCCCAACAAACAAGATACTCACAAAGTTCCCAACAAACAAGATACTCACAAAGTTCCCAACAAACAAGATACTCACAAAGTTCCCAACAAACAAGATACTCACAAAGTTCCCAACAAACAAGATACTCACAAAGTTCCCAACAAACAAGATACTCACAAAGTTCCCAACAAACAAGATACTCACAAAGTTCCCAACAAACAAGATACTCACAAAGTTCCCAACAAACAAGATACTCACAAAGTTCCCAACAAACAAGATACTCACAAAGTTCCCAACAAACAAGAAACTCACGAAGTTCCCAACAAACAAGATACTCACGAAGTTCCCAACAAACAAGATACTCAGAAGGTTCCCAACAAACAAGACACTCACGAAGTTCCCAACAAACAAGACACTCACGAAGTTCCCAACAAACAAGACACTCAGAAGGTTCCCAACAAACAAGATACTCACAAAGTTCCCAACAAACAAGATACTCACGAAGTTCCCAACAAACAAGACACTCACGAAGTTCCCAACAAACAAGACACTCACGAAGTTCCCAACAAACAAGACACTCACGAAGTTCCCAACAAACAAGATACTCATGAAGTTCCCAACAAACAAGACACTCACGAAGTTCCCAACAAACAAGATACTCACAAAGTTCCCAACAAACAAGATACTCACAAAGTTCCCAACAAACAAGATACTCACAAAGTTCCCAACAAACAAGACACTCACGAAGTTCCCAACAAACAAGACACTCAGAAGGTTCCCAACAAACAAGATACTCACGAAGTTCCCAACAAACAAGACACTCACGAAGTTCCCAACAAACAAGACACTCAGAAGGTTCCCAACAAACAAGACACTCACGAAGTTCTCAACAAACAAGACACTCACGAAGTTCCCAACAAACAAGACACTCACGAAGTTCCCAACAAACAAGACACTCACGAAGTTCCCAACAAACAAGTCACTCGCGAAGTTCCCAACAAACAAGACACTCACGAAGTTCCCAACAAACAAGATACTCACGAAGTTCCCAACAAACAAGATACTCAGAAGGTTCCCAACAAACAAGATACTCACGAAGTTCCCAACAAACAAGATACTCACGAAGTTCCCAACAAACAAGATACTCACGAAGTTTCCAACAAACAAGATACTCACGAAGTTCCCAACAAACAAGATACTCACGAAGTTCCCAACAAACAAGATACTCACGAAGTTCCCAACAAACAAGATACTCACGAAGTTTCCAACAAACAAGACACTCACGAAGTTCCCAACAAACAAGACACTCACGAAGTTCCCAACAAACAAGACACTCACGAAGTTCCCAACAAACAAGACACTCATGAAGTTCCCAACAAACAAGACACTCACGAAGTTCCCAACAAACAAGATACTCACAAAGTTCCCAACAAACAAGATACTCACAAAGTTCCCAACAAACAAGATACTCACAAAGTTCCCAACAAACAAGACACTCACGAAGTTCCCAACAAACAAGACACTCAGAAGGTTCCCAACAAACAAGACACTCACGAAGTTCCCAACAAACAAGACACTCACGAAGTTCCCAACAAACAAGACACTCACGAAGTTCCCAACAAACAAGATACTCATGAAGTTCCCAACAAACAAGACACTCACGAAGTTCCCAACAAACAAGATACTCACAAAGTTCCCAACAAACAAGATACTCACAAAGTTCCCAACAAACAAGATACTCACAAAGTTCCCAACAAACAAGACACTCACGAAGTTCCCAACAAACAAGACACTCAGAAGGTTCCCAACAAACAAGATACTCACGAAGTTCCCAACAAACAAGACACTCACGAAGTTCCCAACAAACAAGACACTCAGAAGGTTCCCAACAAACAAGACACTCACGAAGTTCCCAACAAACAAGACACTCACGAAGTTCCCAACAAACAAGACACTCACGAAGTTCCCAACAAACAAGACACTCACGAAGTTCCCAACAAACAAGACACTCACGAAGTTCCCAACAAACAAGACATTCACGAAGTTCCCAACAAACAAGATACTCACGAAGTTCCCAACAAACAAGATACTCAGAAGGTTCCCAACAAACAAGATACTCACGAAGTTCCCAACAAACAAGATACTCACGAAGTTCCCAACAAACAAGATACTCACGAAGTTCCCAACAAACAAGATACTCATGAAGTTCCCAACAAACAAGACACTCACAAAGTTCCCAACAAACAAGATACTCACGAAGTTCCCAACAAACAAGATACTCACGAAGTTCCCAACAAACAAGATACTCACGAAGTTCCCAACAAACAAGATACTCATGAAGTTCCCAACAAACAAGACACTCACAAAGTTCCCAACAAACAAGATACTCATGAAGTTCCCAACAAACAAGATACTCACGAAGTTCCCAACAAACAAGATACTCACAAAGTTCCCAACAAACAAGACACTCACGAAGTTCCCAACAAACAAGTCACTCACGAAGTTCCCAACAAACAAGATACTCACGAAGTTCCCAACAAACAAGATACTCAGAAGGTTCCCAACAAACAAGATACTCACGAAGTTCCCAACAAACAAGATACTCACGAAGTTCCCAACAAACAAGACACTCACGAAGTTCCCAACAAACAAGACACTCATGAAGTTCCCAACAAACAAGATACTCACAAAGTTCCCAACAAACAAGATACTCACGAAGTTCCCAACAAACAAGATACTCACGAAGTTCCCAACAAACAAGATACTCACGAAGTTCCCAACAAACAAGATACTCACAAAGTTCCCAACAAACAAGATACTCACAAAGTTCCCAACAAACAAGACACTCACAAAGTTCCTAACAAACAAGATACTCACAAAGTTCCCAACAAACAAGATACTCACGAAGTTCCTAACAAACAAGATACTCACGAAGTTCCTAACAAACAAGATACTCACAAAGTTCCCAACAAACA
>NC_136273.1:71683745-71774740 GCF_964187855.1 Myxine glutinosa
TGGAAAAAGGCAATAATCGTGGGTAGTGTCGAAATTGAGAGAATGGAAACAAGACCGATAGTCTAACAACGGCGTAGCCAGGCTTGGATCTGCTGAGTGGAGGATCAGCTGTCCCACTGTCAAGTGAACAAATGCTCAGCTCTGATTGGTGGACGTTTGTGAGGGACGTACATACATACACGGGATTGACAGACAAACGCCTCTCCATACAGCATTTCCCTACGGGATACACCATAAAAATATGGCGGCCGAACCACGTGACTGATGACGTCATAAAAAAAATTCTTGACCAATTTATCCCTAGATCACACTCAAGAAATTTCTTACTGATCGGATCAAATGTTCTACTTGTCGATGACGTCATAATGAAAGCACATTTGGCATCATCATAAACGTATGTTATTCCCCATGAAGAGCATTTTACAATGAGCCACCTTTCAATTGTTACCTTGGAGCGGTTTTGGAGATACAGAGGTGCAATTTTTTTGGGATTTCCCAAGTTTCCCACACCACGTGACCTATGACGTCATAATTATCACTAAAATTATACAGAAGCTCGTGCTGCCATTGTGAAATTTTCGTGTCAATCGGACCAACGGTTGCCGAGAAAACGAATTTTAAAGGGAATAAACCCGCAAAATGCTGGCAGAAGGGACATATATACAAGTACATACGGAACGATACATTATGAGTATACATCCTATACGAGTATACATATAGTATCCATATACATACGAGGTACATACGAGACAGAGGGACAGACGCTGTTCCAGATGGCATTGTCCTATGAGTTATGACGTTAAAAAAATGAAGGGACATGTCGTGTGATTCCCCAGGTGAACACCGCAGGGATCACGGATAGCCAAAGCAAGCTTTTAACTCCGAAGGCGATGAACAAATGCGGATTTTACCATATATGCGTGGGAGGAAGAAAGAGAAGAAGAGGAAGCTGAAGAGCTTACCTGTGGTCCCGCCGCAGTCCTCAAACCTGCGGAAAATAAACTCAATCAAACACAGATTTAGAAATGTACAAAAAAATGACGAAAGGATTTATTAAAACGGATGCCAATAACAAGAAAATGTGACGGTAAAACTAAAGTCCTAAACGGGATCCTCCACACCAGACTTAAACACAGACAAAGGGATCAAAGAACTTTGGATAAAAGAAATTATGTGCGTGTGTGTGTGTGCTTAGCTCTGATCACTGATGAAGTCTCGTCAGGGTCTGCGAATGGGACCGGCGTCGGCGGAAACTGGGCCTTGTTGCACCCGTTCGTGCTGCAGCGCTCATACACTCGTCCACGCATGGAGAACTGCAGGTCCCGGGCCCCGGCTCCTCCCGCAGCCTCTGCACGTCTCCGATGGCGTCTCTGAACACGGTCGGTCCAAGCACAATCACGCGAGGGAGAAGAAGCAAGGGAGAAGAGGTCATCGAGGGCAACAAGGCAAGAGCGAAGGCAAAAAGAGGGCAAGAGAGGAGGGTAAGGGAGAAAATGTCAGTCCGAGAGATATTTTAACATCGGGTTGTGATGTCATCAGCGCTTCTCCACCAATCAGCCCTCAGGCCACCACTGCCTGGCCAGCTCTCCACCAATCATCGGGCTGCTTCTTGCTCACCCTTCTTTCACCAATCCATGAGTGCCTTCTTGCTCTGCCTTGGCCAATCAGCGAGTCCTTTCTTACCCCAGCCTTCCTGTTGGTCAACTCCCACCCAATCACAGTCCTTCTGGGCATGGCTCTCAGCCTGCCCAAGCAGAGTGTGCCTGCCAGGCGGGATTGTCAGCCCCAGTGCCCGATGCCTGGCTTCCGGTTGGTTTTATTATTATGTGTGGTTTAATGGGCAATTCCTGCGCTAGTGTCTATTGCGGTGCCATAAGGGACAAAGGATAAATCACCAAGGGTAAGACGTACAAGGGATAATTCATGCTTATGCCCTAAGCTAGTTAACATGCCCCGCCCCCTCGTGACGGGGACACATATACCCTTATCCGACATTCGGCTAAACAGAACTTATTACATGGTGATGGTTCTTACGTGACATCCAGAGCACCTACCTATACAAAGCTACCGGACTCTACATATCACTACCTACCCCACAGACATAATAGTATGTTATTTCCCATGAGGAGTACTTTACAATGAGCCATCTTTCAATTTTTACCTTGGAGCAGTTTCGGAGATATAGAGGTGCAATTTTTTTGGGATTTCCCAAGTTTCCCACACCACGTGCCCTATGAAGTCATAATTATCACTAAAAGTATACAGAAACTCGTGCTGCTATGGTGAAATTTTCGTGTCAATCGGACCAACGGTTGCCGAGAAAACGAGTTTTAAAGGGAATAAACCCACAAAATGCCGGCGGAAAGGACATAAATACAAGTACATACGAAGAGATACATATGAGTATACATACTATACGAGTATACATATAGTATCCATATACATATGAGTATACATACATATGAGTATATATACGAGTATACATACATACGAGGTACATACGACACAGAGAGACAGACGCTGTTCCAGATGGCATTGTCCTCCGAGTTACGACGTAAAAAACGGGACTGGGACCTCAAATGTGGATCATATTGTGGTGGGCTACTTCGGCATGAAGGAGGATCAGAAACGTGGACTCCCACACTGCCACATCCTGCTGATACTTGCTCCCGCATGACGTTATTTTCCCGGGTGCCGCACAAGCGGCTGCACCGATCGAGATTTAACGGATGTTTATATAAATCGTTTAAAAGAAAAAAAGGCTTCAATTTCTGATATTTAGCCTTTTCATTTGGGCCTCCCAATTGAAGCCCCGCCCATAGGGCGGGTACCGTTGCTAGTTATGATAATACGGAGAAGGTAAATTACAAATTTAGTCAAAAGGTCAAAGGTCAGCGTCACCTAAAATCATCAATTTCCATGCATGCAATTGACGTGAAATTTCAATTTACAAATTTCAGTTTTGTCATCAAATTTTCAACAAAGCTTTATTATGATAATACGGAGAAGGTAAATTACAAATTTTGTCAAAAGGTCAAAAGGTTAAAGGTCAGCATCACAAAAAAAATCACCAAGGGGGGGATCACCTGAAAGGCTCTGAGCTTAACGGGTTAAAACCTCCATTTTTGGCACTCAGCTGATGACCCATGAAGCTCATGAGCACTTTATATAAGCATACAGACTGTGTTTGCACTAAATTGCGTTCGTCTATAAATGTTTGCACTTGATATAATTTACAGCCACCCAAGAGGATGTCCCAGTGCACCCCAGTTTCCCCGACTGGTGATGACGTCGACGGTGGATAAATGTACTAGTCTTGTTGGTGAAGGCCACCATCGATCTGCATCGGCGGACAGGTAGGATGAGAGATGGGATCAATAGGACGTTGATTGAGGTGTGCCAACCGCCGTGGGAAAAAGCTGAATGTTCAGGTGTTAACCTTTCGCCGGAGCAAAACACCTTCCACAAATCCTTGGCTCCATTTTTCGAGAGGGCTGACATGTAGTGCATTCCATTAGGGTGCTTGCTACCTGCTAGGTGTCATCCGTCTCCAATGGCCGTCCAACACGATAGTTTAAATACCTGATATGATGACAGTCTTTCGACATAAGCGATGAGTGACCCGTTTTGATGCAGGTAGCGATATAATCACCGAATCAGCGATATTTATACGCATCGGCTATAATTTGCCAATTAAATACATTATTATAAAATAACCTTGCTTCAAGGATAACCACACTTTCAACTAGAACGGCACTCAGTAGAGAGCATACCTCCACCTGGTTGGCCATATCACTCAATGGTGAAGCATCACTTCAAAAATTCTACTAGCTGAATCCGGATCTTCACCAAAATTGAATCGATTCTTCCTTGTCGCACACACAACTTGTCCACAAAGTTTCGTCCAAATCCACCCGGAACTTTTTGAGATATCCTCCTATGTATCGTTTTTGGTCCTATCTCCCAATGGTGTAGAATCACTTAAGAATTAAATAATTCTCATATCCGAATCCATATTGAAATCTTCACCAAAATCGAATCGATTCGTCCTTGTGACGCGCCCAACCTGTCCACCAAGTTTCGTCCAAATCCATCCACAACTTTTTGAGATATCCTGCTATGTATCGTTTTTGGCCCTATCTCCCAATGGTGAAGCATCACTTTTAAAAAATCATATCCGAATCCATATTCAGATCTTCACCAAAATCGAATCAAATATTCTTTGTCAGACACCCAACCGGTCCACCAAGTTTCGTCCAAATCCATCCACAACTTTTTGAGATATCCTGCTAAGTATCGTTTTTGGCCCTATCCCCCAATGGTGAAGAATCACTTTAAAAAATCATATCCGAATCCATATTCAGATCTTCACCAAAATCGAATCGAATCGTCCTTGACACACACACAACTCATTCACCACCTTCGTTCGAATCGGTCCATAACATTTTGACATATCGTGCAATATATCGGTTTTAGCCATATGGTGAAGAATGGTGAAGAATGAAGAAGAATGGTGGGCAATGGTGAAGAATCGTTTAAAAATTAAAAAACTCTCGTATCCGGATTCGAATCTTCAACAAAATATAGTAAATTCGTACTTGTTACACACCCAACGACCCCACCAAATTTCATCCATAACTTTTCGACATATCCTGCTCACAAACAGACAGACAGGTATGAAAACAAAACCGTCCACCTTCGTTGGGCGGAGGTAAAAATTAACTTGTTGATGTTTCATTTGCACATTCGGTATATTTTAAGACCAACCTGGATTGTCATTTAATACATATTTATGTTTTGATCAAAATTATAATTCAAAAGTACCAACTGTGCAGATTACAAAAGGTGTAATACCTTCACAAGTATAAACATAGGGTCAATACCCCTGGCGCTCACCTGGTAGAATAAACAGTATACTGCAAGTATTTAAAATACTAAGGGTATTTTAAAGCAATTTCAATGGTTGCTAGAAGACAGGGCAGCAGGTAGAATCATACTAACACGATCATAAGACTTTAAACAAACAAACAAACCAACAAATACCTATTCTGGAGGGCAACCCATTCTTCCCCAACCCCGTGTACCTCCTCAGACCCCAATGTTTCTAATGCCTTGAACAAACATTGGTACATCACGGATGATGAAGGTTGTGGTGACGTTTCATTGAAATAGTGTTTGTAGTTTCAGAGGAAAAAGAAAATTATATTTTAGGGTTCAAACCTGGAGCCACTTTGACCCCCGGTAGACCCCCTTAGACCCTTAGATTAGACCCCTTAGACCTTCAAAACATTTCTGTAGTATTGTAGGTGTTATCAGCCCATTCAGTCACGATTATGATGACGACCACATGACAGACAAAAATAAACCCTCGCAGGTTTGAAGTTCATTGTTAGTGTAAGGCCTAGTGTAATGCTTGGCCACAATGGCATGAATGGAAAGGTCTTTGTTCCAAAGATTGAAAGAGTTGCAAAGAGACATCAACTCCGCCTGTGCCTGTGCCTGTCTAGCCCTACAAGCAGGGCTGTATGGCTCTGTTTTACCATGGGTCTTATTGTAATGGCGACAACAATAAGACCCATGACATAAAAGAGAGCCACACACCCCCTGCTTCTTGTTGTATGCCTGTCCGCCACTACAATGAATCGGACCAAATTCCGACCAAAATTTCTACTTTAAAAAAGACAAGTCAGGAGACGACGATGGTTCACGAGCGAGCGGTATTCAATGACAAAGGACGGACTATAACCGAAACAGGCCCGGACTGGGGGGTCGGGGGCCCACGTGGCAGGTGTCGGCCCCTGACATGCGGTGTACATGCCTATTTACAAAGGGCCCCAATGCGCTGCGTGTGCAGGCCTTCAAGAGCCAGCTGTACGTAATTGTGTGTGGTGCTGGCCTTGGAATGTCAAAACGAAGGTTACTGACCTTGAAATGAGATATAAAATAATGTATAATCAGTTATGAGGTTAGTTAGCTAAACAATACCCAAAATTCGGTTAGATTCCGACAACTTTGAAAATTTGACCTTTGTGACCTTCAAAGGTCAATGGTCGAAGATTCTGAAATTTGTTGGAAAACTTGTATTTCATGATGTATGTGATAATATAAAAACATGTACGACATTTCACCCTATCAGGAAGCGAACAATGTAATAAAACCATCAAAAATTGACTTTTCTAAATTTCGTGACCTTGTGACCTTGACCTTGGGGCGAAAATAAAAAATCGAGCTCCTTGGGGCTAGACACATGACATTGGCCTAACCAAATACCGAAACCCCTGTCAGATTCCACCAACTCCCTCGGAGAAGATGTAGCTTGAAATCGATTACCCCCTAAAAAGACATCTTTTTCGGGCGTTGCTCCGCCCACAATGGGCGCAATACGCCCACTCTAGGCAGGACACAACTAGATCATGATATCAACCTCCCACCCAAGTTTCATCAAGATCGGATGATATCATCGGGTAGTTATGCTGCGGACAGACAGACACACAGACACAAACCCATGACGAATATAGTGGTCAATCTGTTTGATAACTCGTGAACCAAAAAACACAGAGTACTCACCTGTGAAAACTAACATCCTTCTTCTGGTTGCTACGATTTGTGCCCCCATAGCAGGCACAACTTTTCGGCATCTTGCCACTAGAAAATATTCGCGACACAACTAGGTCCTGTACATGTACCTGTACGTTGTCAACAAATGTTGCCCCCCAAAAACATGGCTGCCGGTCGTCCTTGTCACCACGGGTCACGTGGCATGTACGCCCTCTAATCTATAATATGACTCTATGTTCTTAACATACTCGGCATTGGGCCCACATAAGCTATCCTGGCAAATAACGAACAGCGATTGACATTGGACTTAGTTCATTGTTGGCCACATATCACACTCTGGTTGACCCATACTACTATCCTCTCAAGTTTGGTTACAAAAGGTACAGACATAACCGAGATATGACAATACATTACCAATGATGGTGTGGAAAGTCAGATACATGCAGAGACAGAGACAGACAGAGCTGGTCAGTCTAATACTTCGCTAACCCCTCCGGAACCAAGGCATACATCGATTATTCGCCTGAAGATCGATTCTGTCACCATATTATTACATATTAGCCCTCCAATAGAAATGGCCCACCACATACCCAGCGGAGGCTCTGACCCATTTGAAAAACGATTTGCACTTTAAAAGAATCACCAGTAGATGGCGCCAGAGCCTCACGGCACCGACGAGGTGTTGAGGGCACGTTTTACATTGTTGTTGTCCTGGTTCGAGTCTCATGGAGCTGACGAGGTGTTGAGGGCACGTTTTACATTGTTGTTGTCCTGGTTCGAGTCTCATGGAGCTGACGAGGTGTTGAGGGCACGTTTTACATTGTTGTTGTCCTGGTTCGAGTCTCATGGAGCTGACGAGGTGTTGAGGGCACGTTTTACATTGTTGTTGTCCTGGTTCGAGTCTCATGGAGATGACGACGTGTTGAGGGCACGTTTTACATTGTTGTTGTCCTGGTTCGAGTCTCATGGAGATGACGAGGGGGTTGAGGGCACATTTTACATTGTTGTTGTCCTGGTTCGAGTCTCATGGAGATGACGACGTGTTGAGGGCACGTTTTACATTGTTGTTGTCCTGGTTCGAGTCTCATGGAGATGACGAGGGGGTTGAGGGCACATTTTACATTGTTGTTGTCCTGGTTCGAGTCTCATGGAGATGACGACGTGTTGAGGGCACATTTTACATTGTTGTTGTCCTGGTTCGAGTCTCATGGAGATGACGAGGGGGTTGAGGGCACGTTTTACATTGTTGTTGCCTTAGTTTAAATATTATGGAGATGATGAGGGGGTTGAGGGCACGTTTTACATTGTTGTTGTCTTAGTTTAAATATTATGGTGATGACGAGGTGTTGAGGGCACGTTTTACATTGTTGTTGTCTTAGTTTAAATATTATGGAGATGACGAGGTGTTGAGGTCATGTTTTACATTGTTGTTGCCTTAGTTTAAATATTATGGAGATGACGAGGTGTTGAGGGCACGTTTTACATTGTTGTTGCCTTAGTTTAAATATTATGGAGATGACGAGGGGGTTGAGGGCACGTTTTACATTGTTGTTGTCCTGGTTCGAGTCTCATGGAGATGACGAGGTGTTGAGGGCACGTTTTACATTGTTGTTGTCCTGGTTCGAGTCTCATGGAGATGACGACGTGTTGAGGGCACGTTTTACATTGTTGTTGTCCTGGTTCGAGTCTCATGGAGATGACGACGTGTTGAGGGCACGTTTTACATTGTTGTTGTCCTGGTTCGAGTCTCATGGAGATGACGACGTGTTGAGGACACATTTTACATTGTTGTTGTCCTGGTTCGAGTCTCATGGAGATGACGAGGGGGTTGAGGGCACGTTTTACATTGTTGTTGTCTTAGTTTAAATATTATGGAGATGACGAGGTGTTGAGGGCACGTTTTACATTGTTGTTGTCCTGGTTCAAGTCTCATGGAGATGACGAGGTGTTGAGGGCACATTTTACATTGTTGTTGTCCTGGTTCGAGTCTCATGGAGATGACGAGGGGGTTGAGGGCACATTTTACATTGTTGTTGCCTTAGTTTAAATATTATGGTGATGACGAGATGTTGAGGGCACGTTTTACATTGTTGTTGTCCTGGTTCGAGTCTCATGGAGATGATGAGATGTTGAGGGCACGTTTTACATTGTTGTTGTCCTGGGTCGAGTCTCATGGAGATGATGAGATGTTGAGGGCACGTTTTACATTGTTGTTGCCTTAGTTTAAATATTATGGTGATGACGAGGTGTTGAGGGCACGTTTTACATTGTTGTTGCCTTAGTTTAAATATTATGGAGATGACGAGGTGTTGAGGGCACATTTTACATTGTTGTTGTCCTGGTTCGAGTCTCATGGAGATGATGAGATGTTGAGGGCACGTTTTACATTGTTGTTGTCCTGGTTCGAGTCTCATGGAGATGATGAGATGTTGAGGGCACGTTTTACATTGTTGTTGTCTTAGTTTAAATATTATGGTGATGACGAGGTGTTGAGTGAACGTTTTACATTGTTGTTGTCCTGGTTCAAGTCTCATGGAGATGATGAGATGTTGAGGGCACGTTTTACATTGTTGTTGTAATGGTTCGAGTCTCATGGAGATGATGAGGTGTTGAGGGCACGTTTTACATTGTTGTTGTCTCAGTTTAAATATTATGGAGATGACGAGGTGTTGAGGGCACGTTTTACATTGTTGTTGTCCTGGTTCGAGTCTCATGGAGATGACGAGGTGTTGAGGGCACATTTTACATTGTTGCTGTCTCAGTTTAAATATTATGGAGATGACGAGGTGTTGAGGGCACATTTTACATTGTTGTTGTCTCAGTTTAAATATTATGGAGATGACGAGGTGTTGAGGGCACGTTTTACATTGTTGTTGTCTCAGTTTAAATATTATGGAGATGACGAGGTGTTGAGGGCACGTTTTACATTGTTGTTGTCTCAGTTTAAATATTATGGAGATGACGAGGTGTTGAGGGCACATTTTACATTGTTGTTGTCTCAGTTTAAATATTATGGAGATGACGAGGTGTTGAGGTGTTGAGGGCACGTTTTACATTGTTGTTGTCTCAGTTTAAATATTATGGAGATGACGAGGTGTTGAGGGCACGTTTTACATTGTTGTTGTCTCAGTTTAAATATTATGGAGATGACGAGGTGTTGAGGGCACGTTTTACATTATTGTTGTTCAAAACACTCGTAGGTTGTACATGGATCACAATGACAGCAAAGGCAGCGGACATAGTTCCCTCTCAGCAATGCAAAGCGGTTATGGAGGAGAAAATAAAACAGATTGGCATAGAAATTGCACATATGGTATGTGAATGTCTTTTAGTGAAGCATATACTGTGGGTTGTGGGAGAAACAGTCTGGGGTGGTGGAACAGCAAAGCTCTTTCTGTCAACAGCATGGTGAGGGTCCATTGGTACACAAGGTTGATCCTCCACTGCAGGTAAAATGGTCAGGTGTAATGGCCAAGTGTAGGATACTAGAGTTCAGGCTCAAGGCAGCGAAATACCTTATATTACCCTAAACTTTATTTGTGGTGAAGACTAAGGAAGGTAGTATTAGGTTGGCAGATATAGGAAGTGTTAGGTTGGCAGATATAGGAAGTGTTAGGTTGGCAGATTTAGGAAGTGTTAGTTTGGCAGATATAGGAAGTGTTAGGTTGGCAGATATAGGAAGTGTTAGTTTGGCAGCTACAGGTAGTGTTAGGTTGGCAGCAAATTCATCTTTGTACCTTAGTTCATGCATCTATGTTTGATGTAAAGTATTTTCATTGTTGACAGAGAAATAACAAACAAAAAGAAAAGCAGAGCTGGGTACAAGGAAATGAGAAAGAGAGACATGCCAGTCCTCGACCAATGACAGATGGGTATGCCAGCTGGTGACATTTCATTCAAAATCATGTCGCGCACACAAACCAGTGAAACAGAGTCAGGTGCCAAGAATGTCTGCACAAGTTAGACACAAGATGAGATACACCACGCTCTGCCTGACCGTACACACAAAATACGATTATTTAAAAATATATATATTTGTATACAAGATCGAAGCTCGTGTAAGAGCTAACATTGATCACAAAAAATAACCGCCACGCAAAACATACAATAAAGCGAGCAGGAGACAAGATGGGGAGAGAGAGGGAAGCACACAAGTACAACAGTAGAGAACAGGGACATCAGGACATCTGTGGGAGGGAGGGGGCTTGGGGGGTGGGGGCTTGGGGGGAGGGGCATGGGAAGGGCGGGGGGGGGGGAGGTGGGAGAGGTATAAAGTGTTATGTGCTCCTCCCCAAACCCCGGTCACGGTGTACCTCCGATCCCCGAGAGGAGTCACAGCAGAAAAATGTGTTATTCTGTATGTCAAAGATCAATGGTGAAACCACACCAATTGTTACCAACAAACAAGTATTGTATTAAGATCACACAAGAATAACAGTACAACAACAATAGTAATCAATTGCACAACCAATATATATTTCCTATGATGGTACCATCAGGTTTGTACAATATAACTCACTGTGCTCCAAGTGAGCGAAAAGAAGAACATTCCCAATGTCTCTATTCCGGCATCAAGCCAAAGTCGATTCCAGCTTCAAGCCAAACTCGATCCACTCCAGTGATCGTCCTTACGATGTCGTATCGAGACCAGAATCCCGTTGGGTTGGCAGTTACACTGCCAAAGATGGGCGAAGGTGTCCTCGAGAAGCGACGGGGAAATCACACCTTCAGGTATGGACGTTTGATGGCTCTCAATCAGCGAACCGCAGATTTCCCACTCAAAAGCCATGTGTCACACACACACACACACACACACACACACACACACACACACACACACACACACACACACACACACACACACCAAATTAACGTCTGAATGCGGTGAAAGTGGTTAAAGCGAGGTGAAAAACCTTGAGCGCTGCGCAATTCCTGCGCGAGGTAAAATGGCCGATGGCCTGTTTTCGTGGCGTAACGGCACTCCGATGATTCTCCTCGGAATCAACCGCAAAACCTGTCATGCAGGTTTATCTGTCACAGCGATAACAACTCTGTCGCAGGAATCCCTTTCCCAGGAAACCCAACATTCACACGTGACCCTCGTTCGCCAACGTTCGCTCCAGACCTCGAAGCAGCTAGGCTTCTTGTCTGACTCACTCGCTCCGCCTTCTCTTCCTCCTCTTCCTCTTCGTAGTCGTCCGGTTCCGGTTTCATTTCAAACATTAACTTTTTTACCTTTTGAAAATAGTAATCTCTATTTGCCTCAAACAACAACAATAATAGTACATGCAACCAAAAATGTTTACAGTGGATGAAAACCACAACAACGGAAGTGACGAATCCGTAACACCCCCCCCCCCCCCCCCACCCCTCAAGAAAGAAAGTTTGAACATAGTGAAAACTTTCTTTGCAGGCAAAAACTCTTTGAACAAACAAAGGTAAAACTCACACCCAAATGATCAATTCACGTGAACAACAATAATTATTAATTAATATAATAATAATACCGTAAGGACTCGACTTTGTTATCCCTTTTACGCCGCACCCAGTGACCCAATGCCCCGGCACTAATGGATTTACGATCTACGAACCGCGTTCTTTGTTTATCACCTACAGCCATACTCGAAAAATCTGAATTAGCCGACGTTGGGGCCCAAAAGCATCCGATTAACGGCCGATACGACGCCATCTTACGACTCCATCGTATTGGCGTCTGCTGGGTGAAGGCGCAACAAGCCGTCCGCTGATTGGACAGTCGAAGGCGACAGCAAGCCGTCCACTGAGTGGACAATCCTGAGCAAGTGAGCATGCATTCCGCCATTTGTGCCGGTGTCGTCGATCGCGCTGTACGCTAACCTCATTAGGTGGGTTTACCATAATGTCTTCCATATACTGTGATTACAACGAAGTGAAACTGATCAGCAGCCCATCAGTATCATATAAAGCAATAAATACCAAGGCTTCAGCTTCTGGAAGCTTAAAACAAAGTGTACTTCGCCGAGTGACGAAACGTAGGCGTAGGCCTCGGCCCTACCTATCCAGTTGTTGTTTCCGTTGTCTAAGGGGGGAAAAAAACAAACATTTTGGCCTCAGACCTTTGAGAGTACGTCGTTCCGTGAACTTTTTGAACGGGCCTCGTATGCCATGCTTCGTCAACGTTGGGTTGTTTTTAAATGATTTGAAGGATTAACTTAAGCACCTTGAATAGAGCAGTTTATTGTTCCTCAAAGACCAGTGTGTAAGTTGACTCAATATGATGGTAACTTTGCAATTCCTGCGTTGTCTCTGAATCAGCTGGCTGAGTCATATTGGCGTAGGGTAGGTCATGATCAGCCCCCCCCCCCCCCCCTCTTTCGTTTCACCAACTCCTGCATCTGCCACCGTTCATGATTATCAAAGTAGGCTTTACCCTGTTCACGATAAGGTAGAAATCAGAGTTGTATATGAAGAGATAAAAGGATGCCATTGACTTCGAGACGGTACGTGATATTTTCAAAAGTATATCGTAGCGTTGTCATTTAAGTAGATTGCAATAAATACGTTGTTCATATACGCACTCTTCATTCTCATCTTTCTTCCTAACTCTTACTCGGACAAGCAAATCCCCTATGCCATCCATAATGGTACACTCTATCCATACACCACATCCTCCCTTCCGTGGATGTTCCACGGGTTTCGGCTAGTAATTAATATTCCCCAAAATAAAGCAACAAAACTTCCAAACCACCTACAGGAATTTCCAAAGTTAGTTCACTCTGGATAAAACATCGGCAACGACATTGTCCCTGCCCTTTACATGCTCAATTTCCAAGTTGAACTCCTGCAAAGCCAAACTCCATCTCATCAACCTCTGGTATTTATTTTTCATTTTTTGAATGAAGGTTAAGGGGATGTGATCAAAAATCCAAAGCAAAGCAAATATATAGCACTTTTTGAAGGAGGTCTTTCCCTCGCGGTCCTCATGTACTGTCTTTCCCTCGCGGTCCTCATGTACTGTCTTTCCCTCGCGGTCCCCATGTACTGTCTTTCCCTCGCGGTCCCCATGTACTGTCTTTCCCTCGCGGTCCCCATGTACTGTCTTTCCCTCACGGTCCCCATGTACTGTCTTTGTCTTTCCCTCGCGGTCCCCATGTGCTGTTTTTGTCTTTCCCTCGCGGTCCCCATGTACTGTCTTTGTCTTTCCCTCGCGGTCCCCATGTACTGTCTTTGTCTTTCCCTCGCGGTCCCTATGTGCTGTCTTTGTCTTTCCCTCGCGGTCCCCATGTGCTGTTTTTGTCTTTCCCTCGCGGTCCCCATGTACTGTCTTTCCCTCGCGGTCCCCATGTACTGTCTTTTTTTTTTTTTTTTTTTTTTTTTTTTTTTGTTTTGTTTTGTTTTGTATACAATATCGAGGCTCGTGAAAGAGCGAACATTAATCACACAGAAAGACAAACCGACACATAAAACATATAACATAGGGAGCGGTAGACAAGATGGGGAGAGAGGGGGAAGGACACAAACACAACATTTGAGAGCAGGGACCGAGAGACATGGAGACATCGAGAGATCTGAGAGAGGGCGAGGGCTTTGGGGGGGGGGGGGCGTGGGAAGGGGGCAGTGGGAGAGGTATAAAACATATGGACACTGCCAGGACTTCCAGGAAAGAAGTTGGAATTTCAAACAAGGTGGATCTGGGGTGAATTAGCGGGGGTAGAAAAGATCAAGGTTTTGGATGAGGGAAGATAAGAGATGGTGGTGAACAGCTGTTTTAAAGACCTGGAGGGAGGAGTGGGATTGAAGGGAGTGAGGGAGTTTGTTCCAGAGGCGGGAGAAAAGAGGAATGAAAGAGTGAAGGTGAGCGGAGAGCCGAGATTTCGGCAGTTTAACCATCAGAGGGTTGCTGGCAGATCTTGTGCGACCTGTAGGAATATTTGGGGGACAGAGCACAGAGAGAGCTGGGGGTGCAAGGCCGGAGAGGAGTCGGTAGAAGACAGAAAGACCACCTACCTGCCTGCGGTGAGTGAGTGAAAGGCCCTCGGAGATAGCTTCATCGCGGGAGATTCCAATAATTCTGAAAGCTTTGGTTTCAACAGCGTGAAGCCGAGCTAGGTGTGAGGCAGGAGCACCGGCCCATAGGGGAGAACAGTATTCCATTGAGCTGCGGATGAAAGCCTTGTATGTGGTGAGGAGCTCAGGTGTGCCGAGGAAGGACTTCGCACGACGGAGGATGCCCAGTCGGCGACTGGCTTTGGAGGCCAGCTTGGAAATGTGGTTTTCCCAAGAAAGATCATGGCAGATAGTGAGACCCAAAACCTTGAGCGACAGAACTTCTTGGAGAGGATTGTTGAGAAAGTAGATGGGAGGGTTGTCCAGTCGATCTTTTCGGAGAGACATAGTAAGAGTGTGAGATTTGTCAGGATTGAAAGACATGTTCCACTTGTTTGACCAGTCTGTGATTTTGTCCAGGTCTTCAGAGAGTGAGGAGGCAGCAGACTGCCGATCTGAGGGAAGAGGAATGGAGCGGCAGAGAGTGGAGTCATCAGCAAAGAGATAGAGAGGATTTTCGAGAGAGTCAGAGAGATCATTGATGAAGACCAGAAAAAGCACGGGGCCCAGAACACTGCCTTGGGGAACTCCAGCCTGAACAGGAAGAGGAGATGAGAGAAACCCATTCAGGGCCACACGTTGACGACGACTAGAGAGGAAGTCCGCCAGCCATGCGTGGAGATTTCCATGGATACCAAAGGAGGAGAGTTTGGTGAGCAGAGCGGGGTGCCAGACCGTGTCGAAGGCACGTGATATGTCGAGGGAGACAGCTCTAATTTCCTGTTTGGCATTGAGGACCTCCATCCATTGTTGAGACAGCAGAAGCAGCATGTCCAGAGTAGAGTGACCTGGTCTGAAACCAAATTGATGATCAGAGATCAAGCCATTGGAGAAGAGGAAAGATTTCATATCAGAAGCAATGATGGATTCCATGACTTTGCTGATAATTGGGAGAAGGCTGATTGGTCTGTAGTTGCTAGGATCTGTTTTTGCACCTTTTTTGTGCAAAGCGGTGATGTTGGCTGATTTCCAAGCAGATGGCAGTTGACCTTGAGCAAAAGAGAGGGTGAAGAGAACAGAGAGAGGGTGAGATAGAGCAGCAGAGCAGGATTTTAGGACCCGTGGGCTGATGCCGTCGGGTCCAGTTGCAGAATCAGAGTCGAGGGTTGACAGAAACTTTTCCACCTTGTCAGGAGGAAAGGACACGGAGTCCAGGAGCAGCAGGGTACGACTGGGTATGGTGGGTACAGAGAGGGATGGGTTTGGGACACAAGATTTAGAGGCAAACACAGAGTTGAGGCATTCAGCTTTTTCACGTGCGGAGTCAGCTGTGTAGCCGTTTGAGGTAAGGGAGGGGATGGAGGGGGAACAAACACCAGAAACGGATTTGACCAGACGCCACCAGGATTTGGAAGAGGGAGACAGATAAGAGAGTTCGGTCTTGAGAACGGAGAGATATTGTTTCCTGGCTCTCCTGAGGGTGGACACACACTTGTTTCGGGCTTTGTGAAAGGAAATGAGATTTCCTTCCGTTGGATTTGCTTTCCAGGAGACGAAGGCAAGTTGTTTCTGGGCAACAGCCTCACCACAAGATTCCGTGTACCATGGACGGGAGGAAGGGTATGACAACTGAAGACGAGATGGGATAAATCTGTGCATGAGAGAGAGCAATTTACTTTGGAAGAATTCCCAGGATGAGTTGATGTCAGAGGTGGTAGAGATGGGAGACCAGTCCAGATGATTGATGGCTGCTTGAAGACCGTGCCAGTTGGCCTGAGTGAAATGCCAGACTCGTCGACGCTGAGCAGGCTCCCTGAGGATGGTCAGAGAGATGTCCACTTTAACAAGGACATGATCAGATGATCCGATCGGAGCAGAAGAAGAGCAGCAGACATTTTCAGGGAAGTTAGTCATAACCAAGTCCAGAAGAGAAGATGTTCCGTTGACTGAGATCCGGGTCGGGAAATTGACAGATTGTGTCAGTCCCAGTGAGTCGCAGAAGTCCTTTGCTGAGGAGCCATGGCTGGTGAGAGAGGTACCCACTCCCAGCCAACTGGCATGATGACAGTTGAAATCACCACATATGAGGAAGAGAGAGTTGGGATGAGTAGATAGAAGTTGGTCCATATCATCAGACAGCGAGATGTAGATGGAGTCATCACTGTTTGGTGGACGGTACAACACACATATGAACAAGAGGTGGGAGCGAAGGGGAAGCCGTAGCCAGAGGTATTCCTGGGGGTGAGGTGGAGAGAGTGCAGTGTAGGGCGAGTGAGGAAGAGAGTTTTTGATAAAGATAGCAACCCCGCCTCCAGGACGAGGCTCAGGTCTATCATACCGGAGGAGGGAGTAGCCCGGGAGAGATACTATGGAATCAGAGACATCATAAAGGAGGAAAGTTTCTGTTAAGCAGATCACGTCTGGTTTGACAGAAGCAACCTGTATGGAGAGATCAGTTAAGTTTGAACGAAGGCCCCGGATGTTTGAGGTCCATACCGTTAATGAAGAGGAAGGGGGAGCATCAGATACAGAACAGGGGGGAGGAGGGGTAGGGTAAGATGTGGAAGAGGTGGAAGAGGTAGGGAGAGCTGTTGAAGGTGTGTCAGAGATTTCAGAATAGCTCGGAGAAAGGGAAGGATGGGGCGGACAAAAGGTTTGATGGTGATTGGGTGAGCCACAATGAGGTGTTATTTGAGGAGGGGGAAGAGCGAGGCAGAAGGTTGGGGGAGATGGAGGTGAGAGTTTGAAGGGGGAAGAAGCGGGGAGGACGCTTTGAGGAGGGGGAGTGAGCGGGGGGAAATTGAGAAGCAATGAGGGTGGGGAGATTTGAAGGGGAGGGGTGAGGGGGGAGTTTGGGAGGGAAGGGACAAGGGGAGGGATTTGAAAGGGATGGGATATGGGGGAGATTTGGAGGGGAGGGGTGAGGCAGGAGTCTAGGAGGGGAGGGGCGAGGGGGCGTCTTGGCGGGGAGGGGTGAGGGAGTAGTTTAGGAGGGAGGGGGCAAGGGGGGAGATTTGAAAGGGATGGGTGATGGGGAAGATTTGGAGGGGAGGGGTGATGGGGAAGATTTGGAGGGGAGGGGTTATGGGGAAGATTTGGAGGGGAGGGGTGAGATTGGATTTTTGAAAGTGTACGATTTATGGGAAACGAACATTTATTGCAAAATGAGTTTCTTGTGACCTTCGAGTTAAAAATACGTTTAAGGACGCTGGATGGAGGATGGAGTGCAGGAGAGTTTAGGGAATGTAGAACAAAGGCACTATAGGAGATGGATATTTTTTTTGGGATGAATTGATTTGGTGAGCAAGTCGAAAGCAGCCTTTTAAAGAAGAAGAAGAAAAAGGTGTTATAAAATATGACGGAATACATAACTTGAGGGGAAAGTGTAAACATTGAAGGTTAATGAGTGAAAACTATCTGGGGAAATGGGGGAGAAACACGTGGTCGAAGAACGAACGAACGAATAAGAATGAATAAACGAATGAGAACAGAGAAGGAAATTTTTTTTTTTTTTTTTTTTTTTTTTTTTGAGTTGAGATTTACACAAGGAAGTAGGCTATGGGTGAAAAGCCTGGGAATACAGAGAACGAAAGTTATTGGATCACAAACGACGGACCACTGAGAGAAAAACAAAGCCTCAAGGTTGTACAGTGCACACTGTACAAGGCCTTGCTCGCGACACGGCAAACAGACGATCAATTTATGAAAGATAAACACCGAGAAACAACCAAAGTTGCACACAATAACTTCACACACCGAAAGATAAATACAGTTTCGACAAAATACAATTGTGAACAGACTTAACTTCGAAAAACGTGGAGACCGTGTGGAGCTTCGAAAAACCCTGCCGCCGTCTCCAAGATCTCGCGAGCTCGCGAGTCTTTGTCTTTCCCTCGCGGTCCCCATGTGCTGTTTTTGTCTTTCCCTCGCGGTCCCCATGTACTGTCTTTGTCTTTCCCTCGCAGTCCCTATGTGCTGTCTTTGTCTTTCCCTCGCGGTCCCCATGTGCTGTTTTTGTCTTTCCCTCGCGGTCCCCATGTACTGTCTTTGTCTTTCCCTCGCGGTCCCCCTGTACTGTCTTTGTCTTTCCCTCGCGGTCCCTATGTGCTGTCTTTGTCTTTCCCTCGCGGTCCCCATGTACTGTCTTTGTCTTTCCCTCGCGGTCCCCATGTACTGTCTTTGTCTTTCCCTCGCGGTCCCTATGTGCTGTCTTTGTCTTTCCCTCGCGGTCCCCATGTGCTGTTTTTGTCTTTCCCTCGCGGTCCCCATGTACTGTCTTTCCCTCGCGGTCCCCATGTACTGTCTTTGTCTTTCCCTCGCGGTTGTCAGCTCTTTCACGAGCCTCGATTCAGTATAGAAAAAAAAAGAAGAAGAAAAAAAAAGGCCGAGCTGAGCGCAAGGTTTCATGGTGGTTGGGTGGTGAGGCCTGGAAATATTCACTGCATGGACACATTTAGGAACGTGGAGTTCACAGGATAATCCGTGTAGGAATCTTGGCTCGGCTGCTCCTGAGCACTCAGTGCTTCCAACTCTTCTCTTGATCATAAAAATCATAATCACGGTTGTAGAGTCGGGTGCTGTAGTCATGTGAGTAGCGGACCCCATCTCGGCTACCACCGTAATAGTCATCCCGTCGAGAGTTGCCAAAACTGCGCTGCTGCTGCTGGGAGCCTCCGTAGTAATCACGACTGCGGCCGCCACCAAAACTACTACTCCCACCCCGGGAGCCATAGCCACCCCTGAAACTACCTCCACGTTTTCCTCCTCTGTAGCCCCCTCGACGCCCATGGCCTGCCTTCTCTACTGTTATGGTCCGACCATCTAAATCCTTGCCATTCAAATCCTTTTCTGCATCTTTGGCGTCCTTTGTTTTTTCAAACGTGACAAAGCCAAACCCTCTCGACTTTTGCGTCTCCCTGTTTTTTATCAGCAGCACTTCCAAGAGTGGTCCATATTTGCCAAAGATAGAGTCCAGAACATCTTCACTTGTGTCAAAGTTCACTCCTCCTACAAAGAGCTTGCCAACATTGCTTCCATCCATGACTTCTGTGTGCTGACACTTAGTTTCAGGGTACTCGACAAGAAGTAGCTGTGCAAAGCGTGACGTCAGTACCTTCTCCTTCTCTTCAGAGCGCTTCCTACCCATAGCACGAGTCACTGCACAGGATGGAAAGATACCCGGAATCTCCTGCTCGAACTGTGCGGTGTTATTTTCCATACTGGGCTTTTCAACCAACATTGGATTACCAGAAACTCGACCACCAGCCAAAACATTCCAGATAATAAAAGAGATTCCCTCGACAGGAAGAGAGGCTTGTAAACCTACGGTGACTGGTCCTGACACCAAATCAGACTCTAAATGGATGACATGAAGTGGAGCTTTAACATAGCCACCAACCCCCTGTAAAAGAACACGAACACCAGTTGCCGTCTTCTCTGACAATGGCAAAATTCCCTCAAGCATCAAAGATTGATGTGCTCCTGTGTCCCTCAATACCCTAACAGGTCTCTGGTTAGTCCAGTCTCCATCCAGTAACACAAACCCCTCTGAAATAAAACGTTTGTAACCCTCTTGAACAAGGTCGTTCTGTGATGCCGTAACTTTGGCATGGGAACTTTCACAAGGCGCTGTCCTCCAAGGACGATTACTCGCATTGGCCAATGCATTCGGAGTTGTACTAGTCTGACTCCGCTCCTGATTTTTCCTTTTCAGGGCATAACATTGGGACATCAAATGCCCAGGTTTCTTGCAAAAAGCGCAAGTAGGCCCGGAGGAAAAACTCGTGGTCTGCCTCGGGCCTCCCGGAAGATAAGTCTGTCTTGGAAATGTCGTCTTCTGATCCCTAAAAGTCGTGGTATCAGATTTGTCCCCATAGTCACCTCTAGGCCGCCTCCATGAATATTTGTTCTCCGAACCTGATTTACCATAACTCCCCTGGCCAACTCTAGGGGGGAAATTAGGTTTGTGGAACCCCATCCTGTGTGTCAAGGCATAGTCATCTGCCACTGTTGCTGCCTCATGCAACTCTGGTACTTTCTTCTCACCCAGATGTACTTTAATGTCCACGTGGACACACTGATTGAATTCCTCCACCAAAATCAATTGTCGTAACAGGTTGAAGTCTTTCCCAATCTCCTTCGAGTCACACCACCTATCAAACATGGTTTCCTTCATACTGGCAAACTCCACATGGGTCTCACTCTCCCTCTTCCTGGAATTCCTGAATTTTTGCCGGTAAGCTTCAGGGACCAATTCATAGGCTTTGAGAATGGCTTTCTTCACTATCTCATAATCTGCACATTGGTCAATCGGTAAAGCCGAAAATATATCTTGAGCTTTACCCACCAGAACACTTTGCACTAACATAGTCCAGGACCCCACAGGCCATTTTAGCATTTGAGCCACCTTCTCAAAATGTAAAAAAAACTTGGCTACATACTTTTCATTGAAGGGTGGAACCAGCCTCACATGCCTACCAACATCCCAAGTGTTCTGACTAGTTGTCGAACTAGCCGGCATGGATACTACTTCTCTCCGTTCTCCCAGTAATTCCAGCTCCTTGAGTTTACGTTCCTTCTGATACTCCATGTCACATTCCTTTAACTCCCTTTCGGCTCTCCTTTCCTCTGCTCTTCTTTCTTCTTCAGCTCTCCTTTCCTCTGCTCTTCTTTCTTCTTCAGCTCTCCTTTCCTCTGCTCTTCTCTCCTCGAGTTCCTTTTCAGCTCTCCTTTCCTCGAGTTCTCGTTCCTGTTCTGCTCTTTCCTTTGCTCTTCTTTCCTCGGCTTTCCATTCCAACTCTTTTAACCTTTCCTGGCTCTGCAGTTGCATCTCCATTTTCCAGAGCTCCACATTTCCTTTTTCCTCTGGTAACCAATCCAAGGCTACCTCTTCCCATGTGTCTTGTCCCACTAGAGACTCCACCACCAATGTCTGAATCTCAGCTTTCTTCATACTAACTCGGACCTCCAAGTTAAAATATTTGGCCAATATCATGACTTCATGAGTTCCGATCTTTTTAATGCCTGGAACTGTGCCTCATTAGGGGACGCCGCAAACTTTTCTGCACCAAACACCATGGTGACTATCAGTTAGCGCCTGTTAACCTTCACACAAAAAAATTCCAATTTTTTGAAAAATTTGGGAATGTTAGAAAATTCCAAATTTGGGAATTTTGGGAATGTTAGGGAATTCTATCCGGGACGGGCCCCCAATTTCTGTTACGTGCTCCTCCCCAAACCCCGGTCACGGTGTACCTCCGAGCCCCGAGAGGAGTCACGGCAGAAAGATGTGTTATTCTGTATGTCAAAGATCAATGGTGAAACCACACCATTTGTTACCAACAAACAAGTATTGTATTAAGGTCACACAAAAATAACAGTACAATAACAATATTAATCAATTGTATAACCAATATATCATTCCTATGATGGTACCATCAGTTTCATACAATATAACTCGCTGTGCTCCAAGTGAGCAAAAATAACATTCCCACTGTCTCTGTCCCAACTTCAAACCAAGGTCGATCCACGCTCCAGTGATCGTCAGAACGATGTTGTATCGAGACCAGAATCCCGCTCGGTTGACAGTCACACTGCCAAAGATAGGCAAAAGTGTCCTCAAGAGGTGGCTGGGAAATCACACCTTCGGGTATGGACGTTCAACGGCTCCCAATCGGCGAACCGCAAATTCACACTCAAAATCCACATTACACACACACACCAGGTTAACGTCTGGATGCGGTGAAATGGTTGAAGCGAGGTGAAAAACCTGGAGCAATGCGAAAATCCAGCGTGAGGCAAAATGGCCAACGGTCTGTTCTCGAGACGTAACGGCACTTCAATGATTCTCTTCGGAATCAACTGCAAAACCTGTCATGCAGGTTTATCTGTCACAGCGATAACAACTCTGTCGCAGGAATCCCTTTCCCAGGAAACCCCAAAGTTCGCTAGTGACCCCTGTTCGCCAGCGTTTGCTCCAAACCTCCAAGTAGCTCGGCTCCTCCGACCTTACTCGCTCTGCCTCTTCTTCCTCTTTTTCTTTTCTTCTTCTTCTTTTTCGTCCGGTTCCCGATCCGGTTTCCGGTTTCTTTTAAAACACTATTTTTTTTTACCTTTTGAAAAGAGTAATCTCTATTTCACTTAAATGATAACAATAATAGTACATGGAACCAAAAATGTTTACAGTGGATGAGAACCACAACAACAGAAGTGACGAATCCGTAACACGAAGCTACAATCTTGTCTGACCTCCTCAGACAATTCTCTGGTTTTCTTTCTTTTCTCCATGCTCATTGTGGTCACACAGTGACACAAAACAGCAGAATGACTCCTTTTCTCCATTCAAACTGGTTGAATGAATGATTTTTATATTGTAGGAACCTGCAACTCACTACAGGTGAGTTCAATTCCAAATTAAAGGAGAATCACCTGATTGAAATCTAATTATTTCCACCAACTTCTAAAAGGTGCCAATAATATTGTCCGAGCCATTTTAGGATTTCTGTGTGGAATAAGCTAAGATTTAGTTATTTTTTCAGCTTTTTTGGTTTTGTTCCACTGCAAACCAAAGAAATGCATTTGTGGATCCCAAAATATTTTTTAATTTCAACAAATTTCTGGAAGAAATGGTGCATTATTTGGAAAAAGTGCAAGGGTGTCAATATATTTGGCCACAACAGTACTAGCTTGGCTTTCCTCACCACGTGTCAAAACAGAGGAACGGGCTTATTTTAGCTGAGGATAATGACTGTACCTGAGTTGCTGTGCTGTCATGATTTACACCAATCATAATACAAACCGGTGTGTACCCTGGTTAGAATAGGTACACCGTATCCCTGCATGTCGTAAGAGGCGACAAAGGGGGTTGGCGTCAGGAAGGGCATCCGGCCATAAAAACATTGCCTCAAAAAGAGAACCATGACAATTACAACGACATATGGGCAGGGTACAGCCCGAAGTGGAGATCGGTTTCTGAGGTTTGGGACATGAAATGTAGGGACAATGACAGGGAGATCAGGAGAAGTGGTGCAAGTATTGGTCAGAGGAAGAGTGGACATATGTTGTGTGTAAGAGACGAGATGGAAGGGAAGTGGTGTGAGAATGGTGAAGGGTAGGCAGGAACAGAAATACAAGTTTGTGTGGCAAGGGTGCCCAGAAGGCGTGAATGGTGTTGGTGTCCTGTTTTCTGAGGAGTTTGTAGACAGTGTGGTGAGTGTGACTAGAGTGAGTGATAGGTTGATGATGGTGAAAATGATGATTGGAAAGCTCTTGGTGAACGTCATCTCGGGATATGCTCCGCAGGTTGGTCGGAGCGATGAAGAGAAGGAGAAGTTCTGGTGTGCGATAGAGAAGCTGATGGAAAACGTGAAAGATGAGGAAGTTGTTGTGGTAGGAGGAGACCTAAATGGACATGTGGGAAGGAGTATGGATGGTTTTGAGGGAGTTCATGGGGGTTACGGATATGGTGTGAGAAATGGAGAAGGTGAAAGGATTTTGGAGTTTGCTGATGGAGCTGATTTGTTGATTTGTAAAACTCAGTTCCAGAAAGGGGATAATAAGCTTGTTTCATACACATCAGGTGGGTCGACGACAACCGTTGACTACCTGATGGTGCGTAGGCGAGATAGGGGGCACCTCCGGGACACAAAGGTGATCCCGGGGGAGGAGGCTGTTTCACAGCACCACTTGGTTGTCTGCGACATAAGGGTGAAAGGTGCGAGGAGAGCTCGGCGGGTGAAGTACCAACCGAGAATGAAGGTGTGGAGGTTGAAAGAGGTGACAGTAAGGGGGGCATTAAAAGAGAGGCTGAGTAGGGTAGAGGATGATGTGGTTGAGCTTGAACGTGGTTGGATGTCAATGAAAGATAATCTGTTGGGAGCCGTTGGTAAGGTATGTGGATGGACAAAAGGACCACCGAGGCACTCGGAATCATGGTGGTGGGATGATGAAGTTGGAAAGAGGATTGACGAGAAGAGGAAGAAGTTCAAGGAGTGGCAGAAGGCAAAGGGTACGGGAGCAGAAAAAGCAGAGCATGAAAGTTATAAGGCAGCCAAGAAGGCTGCAAAGAAAGAGGTAGCAAAGGCGCAGGAGGCATGTAGGAAAATGTTCGGAGAACGCTTGGATTCGGAAGAGGGTCAGAGAGCGGTATTCAGGATTGCAAAGCAGATAGCGAAAGAGAGGTGTGATGTGATGGGGGTGAGTTGCTTGAAGGATGAAGTGGGACAAATTGTTGTGGACCCAGATGGAATTAAAGGAAGATGGAAAAGATATATGGAAATGCTGTTGAATACAGAGAATGAATGGGATGGCAACATAGAGAGTAACCCAGTTTTATGACCGGTAGAGAAGATAACTGAGAAGGAAGTTAAGGAAGCGATAAAAGCAATGAAGAGTAGAAAAGCGGGAGGGCCGACAGGAGTTGTGGGAGATATGTTGAAGGCAGCAGGAAGTTGGGGTGTGAAGAGAATGACAGAGATCTGTAATCTGGTGGTGAAAGAAGGCCGCATTCCAGTCGATTGGGAACTGAGTACCCTCATCCCTCTATACAAGGGGAAAGGTGATCCTCTGGAGTGTGGCTCGTCCCGAGCGATAAAGTTATTGGAGCATGGAATGAAGGTATTGGAAAGGGTGTTGGAGAGGAGGATAAGGAAGAAGGTGAAGATCGACGAAATGCAGTTTGGATTTATGCCAGGAAGAGGAACGACAGACGCGCCCTTTATTGTGAGGCAGTTGCAGGAGAACTACATGGAGAAGAGGAAGAAGTTGTTTCTTGGGTTTGTTGATCTGGCGAAAGCATTCGATAGGGTTATACGTGAAGTATTGACATGGGCATTGAGGAAGTTAGAAGTGGAGGAATGGTTGATCAGAGTAGTGATGGCAATGTACAAAAGAGCCGCACAGCTGTAAGGACGAAGGACGGGAACAGTGGTGAGTTTGAGGTGAAGGTGGGAGTGCATCAGGGGTCGGTACTAAGTCCACTACTATTTGTAGCTGTGATGGAGGTTCTGGCTCAGAACGTAAAGGAGGGTTTACCGTGGGAGTTGTTGCATGCAGATGATCTGGTGTTGATTGCGGAAAGTATGGATGGACTGAAGGAAAAGATGACCAAGTGGAAGGAATGTATGGAGACAAAAGGTCTGAAGGTGAATATCGGAAAAACGAAGGTGATGGCAGTTGGTAAAGCATGTGGTGAGGTGCAAAGAACTGGGAAGTGGCCATGTGCTGTGTGCAGGAAGGGTGTCGGAGTGAACTCCATTCAATGTACAATGTGCGCTGAGTGGGTTCATCAAAAATGTAGCGGTCTGAGAGGGTCATTAACCAGTGTGGCAGCTACATTCAAATGTAAGGTGTGCACAGAGGGAGCTGCCGATGGAGGAAATGTTGAGTTGGATCTTGGAGACGGCGTGAAGCTGGAAGGTGTGAAAACATTTTGCTACCTCGGAGACATGCTGAATGGAGAAGGTGGATCAGACTCGGCAACGGTTGGGAGAGTGAGATGTGCATGGAAGAAGTTTTGGGAACTGAGTGGCATGCTGATGAGGAGGGGAGTGTCGTTGAAGCTGAAGGGAAAGGTGTATGCTGCATGTGTGAGAAGTGTTATGATTTATGGGAGCGAGACACGGGTCATGAATGTAGAGCAGCAACGAAGGCTGGAAAGGGTGGAAATGCGAATGGTTCGGTGGATGTGCGGAGTATCGTTGAGAGAGGGGAAGACAAATGATGAATTGCGAAAGATGATGGGAATAGAGCCTGTGATTGATGCTGTGAAGAGGAACAGGTTGAGGTGGTTTGGTCATGTGTTGAGGAAGGATGAAAGTGACTGGTTGAGAAGAGTGATGGAAATGAATGTAGAAGGAAATAGAGGACGGGGAAGACCGAGAAAGACTTGGCTAAAGATGGTGGAAGAAAAATACGGGCAAGGGGGTTAACAAGTGGAGATGCAGAAAATAGGGCAAAATGGAGAAGATTGTCATGGGGACCTCAAGGCTAACCCCCGCTCTTGCAGGGAAAATGGCCTTAAAATGCATGTTGTTGTGTTGTGTAATAAACCACCTTTAGAGGCCATTTTTCCCTGCAAAGCAGGGGTTGGCCTTTTTCGGGAACCGTGGTTGTTGTTGTTTTTTTGTCCCGGTTTATGAAGCAATGTTTTACGGCCGGATGCCCTTCCTGACGCCAACCCTTTTTGCCGCCTTTAACGACAAACAGGGAATTACCAGTGAACTGGTACTCAATTTGCCGACCTCAGAAGGATGACAGGCTGAGTCAACCCCCTGGCGTTAATTCAGCGATCAACCGGGATTCGAACCCAGGATCCTAGGTATCCTAACCCGGCACCCTAGCCGCTAGCCCAACACCAGGGTATACACACCCTGGTGTTGTGTTACACACCTCACCACCACGTTGTTGTGTTGTGTAATACAAACAATTATTTTGCACAAATGTATTTGTTGTGTTTGTGATATTACATTTTTATAGGCAATTTAGGTTGAAGATTTCGGTTCAAAAAATCTTTTTTAAAATAAAATATTTTATTTAAAAATAAAACATTTTAAATATTTAATAGAAAAAAAAATATTTCAAAAGAAAACCCCTCAGCACATACATACGGGAGGTGAAGGTGCAGACTGGAAGTTTGGGACGATTACACCTCACCACCACGTAATTCAAAACACCTCACCACCACGTAATTCAAAACACCTCACCACCAGGTAATTCAAAACACCTCACCACCACGTAATTCAAAACAACTCACCACCACGTAATTCAAAACACCTCACCACCACGTCATTCAAAACACCGCACCACCGTGTAATTCAAAACACCTCACCACCACGAAATTAAAAACACCTCACCACCACGAAATTAAAAACACCTCACCACCCCATAATTAAAAACACCTCACCACCACATAATTAAAAAACCTCACCACCACGAAATTAAAAACACCTCACCACCACCTAATTGAAAACACCTCACCACCACGAAATTAAAAACACCTCACCACCACATAATTAAAAACATCTAACCACCACGAAATAAAAAAACACCTCACCATCATGTAATTCAAAACACCTCACCACCACATATTTTAAAACACCTCACCACCACGTAATTCAAAATACTTCACCAACACGTATTTAAAATCACCTTACCATCACAAAATTAAAAACACCTCACCACCACAAAATTAAAAACACCTCACCGCCACGAAATTAAAAACACCTCACCACCACATAATTAAAAACATCTAACCACCACAAAATAAAAAACACCTCACCATCATGTAATTAAAAACACCTCACCACCACATATTTTAAAACACCTCACCACCATGTAATTCAAAATACTTCACCAACACGTATTTAAAAACACCTTACCACCACAAAATTAAAAACACCTTACCACCACAAAATTAAAAACACCTCACCACCACAAAATAAAAAACACCTCACCACCACATAATTAAAAACATCTAACCACCATGAAATAAAAACACCTCACCATCATGTAATTAAAAACACCTCACCACCACGAAATTAAAAACACCTCACCACCGCGTAATTAAAAACACCTCACCACAGTAGTAGGAAAATGTTGTTCCTGCACCACCCTCATTTCTCCATTCACATACATGTAAATTTTCCTCTCACCCTCACTTTTCTTCATTACCCCTTAACACCTCTATTACTGCCCCCCTTGGCCTAATGGACCTTTTACTCTTACTATCAATGTTGTTCATTCGACCACTCAAACAACGATCCTACAAATTTTCATCTTTTTTACCCAACTCACCGGTATTTAAATTAATTCTCTTATTTGTTTTGTGAACTGTTTTACCAGCTGCCTTTTCATTAAGACTTCTTTGATATTTTTCACATTCGTTATGTTTTTCATTTATATACCAAGGTTGATTACACCTCCACTCTTTAGTCTGGTTGATACTTGGTTCTATCATTTATATGATCATAAAAAAGGTGGCGGTAGCCCCTTAAAATCCCCAACCCCATTATCTTATCACTTATATATATCTTATCACTTATATCTTATCACTTATATATATCTTATCACATATATCTTATCACTTATATATTGTTATGAATTTGGTAGAGCAATATCTAGAGCTAGGTAGATCTGAATAGGTAGGTATTCGGCTGTCGTGACAGGGACTCTACATGTAATAAGTTATTGATGTTTAGGCGTTTGTCGGGGTAAGATGTATGATTGTGGATCTACCTGGAGGTCCGAGTGTTAAATAATGAGGGATTAAAGGTAACGCCCCTGTGAGTCTCACCTGGTAGTCAAACCTTTGTCCATTATGGCACTGCAAACCACATAAACATTAGTTAGGTCCTTAGCGCAACATTAAATAATTCCCTTTCCCTGACATTGACTTCGTAATAAATAGACAGGAAACCAGGCCAAAAACACCGCCACGGTTGGCCGCCGCCGTTCGCACCTCAAAGGCCCACCAACCTCGCGTGTTACGTGTTACAAAACGACCGCGGGGGGGTCGCGGACGGGAGATGTCAGGAGTCGCATGCCGCAGAGGGCGTGACCTGGGCGAGTTGGGAGGCTGTGATTGGCTGAGGAGTGCGCCAATGTGACGTCATCGGCCACCAATATATGCGACGGTCGGACGCCATTTCAGGCAGTTGAGTTCGTGGCAGGCACTGGCAGACGCGGGCAGACGCGGGCAGACGCAGGCAGACACCAGAGAGTTCGTAGGAGTTGGTTGGAGCACACAGTCGACGCAGAGACACAGTTGGTGGAAAAGCTCCCCGAAGGCAGTTGGTGGAAAAGCTCCCCGAAGGCAGTTGGTGGAGAGTTCGTTCACACACCGAGCACACCAAGCCCACAGAGCACGCGGCAGTTCGCAGCAGTTCGTTGCAAGTCGAGGCCTCCGTTGAACCATTGGTGCACGGGCCTTGTGGAGATCGTCCTCGTGTGAAGCTGCTGGCCACGCGTCGGACGCGTGGTGCTTGGAGCGGGGCCTCGTGGAGCTTGGAGCGAAGGACCTGGTGGTGTGCGATCGGGCCAAAAGGAGCGGTGTGGACGGCCGCCACCAAGACGACGAAAGACAGATAAGCCGCATCCGCGTACATTTGAACGACGTGACGTGTTATTTTTGTATTCATAATCTCCCTCGTATCGTGTTTGCTGTCAGTCGTGTGGGGACGTCCCGATTTAGAGTTATTAGATTTACCGGCGCGGCTTTTTCACTGTATTACTATTCGATAAATAAATCCTTATATTATTTTCTATATATATATATCTGAACGCAGTTTTCCTGGGTGTTGATTTTAATAGATAAGGTTGCGGAGCCTTCGCTGTGTCCCGCCATTCCGCGCGTTTGTGTTGAACTTGAATCCGCAATTGAGTTTTCGCCTCGGGAGTTAAAGTCTCGCAAATCGGCCATCCGTAACTGTGGTGTTAATCACAGTTGCGTAACAAGTGGTGTCAGGAGTGTAGGATTTGAACCCGTCGGACAAATTTTTTGTCCGCGGCGAGACATCGACACGGTCGGACAAATTTTTTTGTCCGCGGGGAGACATCGACACGGTCGGGCGTACATTGCGCCCGACGTTCGAACGCAAAATTTTTATAGTCGAGGCGGAGAAATTTAATAATTAATCGGGCAAACGGAGCGCGATATCGCGTCTTCGTCAAATTTAAATTGTTTCAGGAATTATTAAAATAAATACGCGCGCGGGAAACAATCTTCCGGAAAGCGGATGTCGGAAATTGATGAGATGGAAGTACGCAGCGAGGCCTCCGTCAGCGTCGGGAGTGAGCCGGAAATAGGGGAATTAGATGCAGAGGTGAGCCTTGGAACCTCCCTCGTCCCGAGCACCAACTTATGCCCCTCCCCTACCGGGGAGTCGGGAACAAGTGGGACGGCCCCGATAGATCTCCAGACCATAGTAAATTTAATAAATGCTCAGAGGGCCGAGGGTGAGCGAAACCTTGCAGAAATTCGGGGAATAAATGATAAAATTGAAGGAATGGAAAATAAAATGGAGTCCCAGGGGAAGGAATGTAGGGAAGGAATGAAGGGAATGAGTGATAGATTGGAGGAACAAATGGGACAAATGAAAAGTGGGTTGGAAAATAAAATGGAGTCCCAGGGGAAGGAATGGAGGAATGAAATAAAGGAAAGGAATGAACAATTGGAAGGAAAAATTGGGGAAATGGCACAGCAGCTGGGGGAACGAATTGATGGCATAGAAGGGAGAGTGCAAAACCAAATTACGGACAGACTGGGGAAATTTGAGGGTAAAGTAGAAACTCAGATGGGGGAGATGGAAAAAGCCATAGGGGTGGAAATTGAATTGAAACGGGAAGAATTAATGTGAAAAATAGAGGAGGGCGTGACCCAGGCTGTCCAAATGGGGGAAAAGTTGGAGGGTCAGATTGGTGCCACAAATGCTCGAATTGATAAAGCAAATGGGGGCCTGGTTGTTTATCGGGACCGTGTGGATGTCACAACACCCCAACCGGGGGATGAATTTGGAATTGTGCAGCACCAGGGCGGTGGTGCGGAGCAAGAGGGGGTAGAGTTTTTGGGGGTCCGTGCAATGGAGCCGGACCAGGTATTTATTGGGGATATTGATCAAAGCCTGGCGGGGCCAGGAATGATTTGTGGAAATGATGAGGATGATTTGATCCAGCGGCTGGAGACCTGTGACAGTCCCATGGAGGTAGAGCTTGTTCAGGCCCAAAGGAGCCTGGGAGATGAGGTAAGTTGGTCCGAGGAGGTGGTTGGAATGACCGAGGGGACGCTCATTGTACACTGCTATTTGGAAACAGAGGCTCCAAAATTGGACAACCAGTTGGGGGAGTGTGTTGGCTCCGGGCTGGATTTGGATCTTGGAGGATCGGGAGATAGAGCTTCTGGAGATTTGGTCCCTGTAGGGAATTTGGATCAACTGCAGGGAGGGGCAGAACAACCGGTGGTAGAGGTTGTTCCCTGCAGCTGCGGTTTGGCAGTGGGAATGAAAATTTGTAAAATAAAATTACAATGGGAAATTGATTTGGAGCAGCCATGGTGGGGATTGGTCCCCGGGCTGCGGGATCTGGACATGGGGAGGTCATGGGTGATGGCCTCGGGCAAAAGTTGCCCCCTTCAAAAGTTGGGTATGCCAGCCAGCTGGGGGGCTGTGATGGCGAGATTTGGACGTGGGGTCCAGCCTTGGGTGTCGAGGTACGACCTGGGTCCCACGGGGGGTCTGGTGGAGTGTGGCGTCCCTTGTCCGTCGGGGCGCCGTCCGAGCTGGTGGCTCGGGCCGGCAGGGTCACCGGACCCTGGTGGGGGTTAAGACCTCCAGGGAGGTCCAAGGTGGTTTCTCAAGCCTGGGATGGCAAATATTGAGGACCACTAGGGGGAGGTGTTGTGGGTCGCGCTTTGGTGGTGGCACCGCAGATGGCCAGCTTGGGCCTGATGTAGTGATCACCCGGGCATGCGACCTGACACCCTCTCCCTGAGACTCTGGGACAACCAGCATGTGGTGACCTGGCATGGTGGTTGGTCTATGGACGCGGGTCAAACCGAATGGACAGGGATGGAGATAGCCTGCCGGACAACCATTGGGGCATCTGTGGAACGTGATGGTGTGAGTGACCTTCCACAGATGCTCCGTTATGATTTATGGACTCTCGGGTTGGGAAGAGAGCCATGGGGATGTGAATCGGGAGATGTGTAACGAGCCGAGCATATGGGCCATGCTCGGCTGGCATGTGTATGGCAAAGCATCCTTCTTTGGTGAGGTTAGTGAAATGTGATAAATGTTTAGCATGGGTAATCTGTGGGTTAGATGGAAATTTAAGGGTGGATTTTGAAATGCCATGGTGGACACTGTACAGTGACGCCATTATTGATCCAGGTGTGAAGACCAAAGTGTTGGAGGCTGTGATAAAATTAATAGGGTAGCAAGACACAGCTTTCAACTGGTTGCGGGGGCAACTGTGCTGATATTTGGGACGCGGGATGATGGGGATGTAGTTGTGTAGCCTGAGGGTCAACGTGGTGCTGTGCGTGTCCGAGGTGTGTGGACCATGTCTTCTGGGTGGGTCTCCTGGTGGAGCATGGCTGTTGACTGGACCTTGGTGTGGTCAAGTGTGGGTGAGCACTGGGGGGCTGCAGTTCTGTAGTCGGACTGGGGGATGATGGGGAGGTGCAGGGGACGTGGCTGTAGGGATGCCACGCACTGCGACCGTGCCCCCCAGGGCCGAGGTTGTGTGTGCGGTAGTGTGTGTTTTGGCAGCAAGTGCTCACCACATTGGCCAGCTGGGGCTGCTGCAGCTGTGTTCCTCGCAGGGGGGCCGAAGGATGGATGGTGGGTCGCACCCTTATGGACACTCATGGGCCATGTTGGCGTTTTGACTGCTCACCTTGTCCCGGTGACCCTTGCACGGTAGAGGTGCAGAGCTGTCGTGGCCACAGGTAGTTGTGTAGTGATGATCACCGTTGGATGCGGATCCACATACCTGCCAGTGTAGTGGGGACAAAAGAGAAATTTGGAAGTATTTGGTAGGCCCAATGTGAAATTTTGGGAATTGTATGGGTGGATGACACTCTTGGACCTGACCAACCTGCAACTACCTGCACTTGAGGTGAGTGTTTTGAGGAGTACTGTCCCAGGCTTCAGGACTTGCTTTGGAAATTGGGGACATGTAAATTGGAGTTGGGAGGCGGGTGAGAGTGATGACATGGCCGGTGAGGGGATGGAATGGGAGCCACAGTGTCTTGTGGGTGGCGTATGTTTTTGTATTGTGGTTAGGTGTTTTGATGTGGTCATGAGAGTGGAACCTGGAGAGTGAGTGATGATTATTGGAGATAATGAGGGGCGATACTTGTGCTTTTGGAAATGTGCTTTTGGAAATGTGTGATGGATTAAATGTGAACTGGGGGATTTCACATGTGGCAGGCCATGGCAAGCCTTGTAACACCTTTTACACCAAGAATTGTACTGAATTGTGCTGAGTTGTGTGGAGAATTGAATGGCAGCGGGGGGAGGAAGTGTGTTTTGGGGTCTGGTGGGTGGGGAAGGTGTGTGTGTCCGCAGGTACAGAGCAAGCTCTGAGGAGCGATGCCTGCGGGCCCCCCTCTGCGGCAATTACCCCTGGCAGCCGGTGGTAACTGGAAATTGGAGCTCGTCGGTGGAGGGTCTGGTTGGGCGCCGCGGGGTGAGGAAGTCCCCCGGTGACCCGTGTTGCTGCGCGAAAGCAGGAGGCAAAGGAGCCTGGTGTGTGTGGAGACCCTCACCGGCGAGGTAACGGCGGAAAGGGGCTGTTGGGCTGTCATGGGGCCAAGAGGTAAAGGGGGGGGGGCAATGAACTTGTAAGTCGGTTGACTTGTTTTTGGGACTGCGGGCACCACAGCCTGATGCGCCCCCACCATCTTTTTGTGCGGTACCTCCCCGCTGCCTAGTTGAGGAATGCACACACACGTGAATGACATCAATGCCATGGTCCTGCAGGGGGGTGTATTGAAGAAGAACCTTATTGATTTTTGAAATGCCTTGATGACCTATGGAATGAGAATGAGTGGTTAAGGGGTCTGTGTAGCATGAATGTGGGCGAAATCCACCGAGCCGTGTCACTCACCTGTAACATCTGGACAGGGCCGTGGAAAATTTAGGGGGATGCATTGGGGGTGCCCCGCAGGTAAGGTTGTGTCTTGTGGCATCCACCGGGGGACGCGGTCTGTAGACCGGGGTATGTACAAAGGTTAGAGTTTTGAGTTTTGGAAAGATGGTTAAGTTTTGTGGTTAAGTTAGTGTTGTGTGTTGGTTGTTTCCTCCCTCCACAGGAACAACGAAGAAAATGTACATACTTGCATGATGGTTAAGGGGTTCAGCATGTTAAGGAAGTGTAGGTAGGTAGTCCGACTCACTTCCCACAGCCCTTCCTGATTTATTTCATAGGTTAATGAAGTGTGTGACAGTAAGTGTTAAGGCTGGAATGGTAGCGCCTGCGGTGAACCTTGCAGGAGCTACGGTTCCAGGGGGGGGGGCTGTGTTATGAATTTGGTAGAGCAATATCTAGAGCTAGGTAGATCTGAATAGGTAGGTATTCGGCTGTCGTGACAGGGACTCTACATGTAATAAGTTATTGATGTTTAGGCGTTTGTCGGGGTAAGATGTATGATTGTGGATCTACCTGGAGGTCCGAGTGTTAAATAATGAGGGATTAAAGGTAACGCCCCTGTGAGTCTCACCTGGTAGTCAAACCTTTGTCCATTATGGCACTGCAAACCACATAAACATTAGTTAGGTCCTTAGCGCAACATTAAATAATTCCCTTTCCCTGACATTGACTTCGTAATAAATAGACAGGAAACCAGGCCAAAAACACCGCCACGGTTGGCCGCCGCCGTTCGCACCTCAAAGGCCCACCAACCTCGCGTGTTACGTGTTACAAAACGACCGCGGGGGGGTCGCGGACGGGAGATGTCAGGAGTCGCATGCCGCAGAGGGCGTGACCTGGGCGAGTTGGGAGGCTGTGATTGGCTGAGGAGTGCGCCAATGTGACGTCATCGGCCACCAATATATGCGACGGTCGGACGCCATTTCAGGCAGTTGAGTTCGTGGCAGGCACTGGCAGACGCGGGCAGACGCGGGCAGACACAGGCAGACACCAGAGAGTTCGTAGGAGTTGGTTGGAGCACACAGTCGACACAGAGACACAGTTGGTGGAAAAGCTCCCCGAAGGCAGTTGGTGGAAAAGCTCCCCGAAGGCAGTTGGTGGAGAGTTCGTTCACACACCGAGCACACCAAGCCCACAGAGCACGCGGCAGTTCGCAGCAGTTCGTTGCAAGTCGAGGCCTCCGTTGAACCATTGGTGCACGGGCCTTGTGGAGATCGTCCTCGTGTGAAGCTGCTGGCCACGCGTCGGACGCGTGGTGCTTGGAGCGGGGCCTCGTGGAGCTTGGAGCGAAGGACCTGGTGGTGTGCGATCGGGCCAAAAGGAGCGGTGTGGACGGCCGCCACCAAGACGACGAAAGACAGATAAGCCGCATCCGCGTACATTTGAACGACGTGACGTGTTATTTTTGTATTCATAATCTCCCTCGTATCGTGTTTGCTGTCAGTCGTGTGGGGACGTCCCGATTTAGAGTTATTAGATTTACCGGCGCGGGTTTTTCACTGTATTACTATTCGATAATAAATCCTTATATTATTTTCTATATATATATCTGAACGCAGTTTTCCTGGGTGTTGATTTTAATAGATAAGGTTGCGGAGCCTTCGCTGTGTCCCGCCATTCCGCGCGTTTGTGTTGAACTTGAATCCGCAATTGAGTTTTCGCCTCGGGAGTTAAAGTCTCGCAAATCGGCCATCCGTAACTGTGGTGTTAATCACAGTTGCGTAACAATATATATAAGGGAGCCTAACAATTCCATTTTCTAAAATAAACCTCTTATCATCAAAAGCTCCTTATGCTTTCTTATTTATCTCTTCTGAATATAATTGATGTTTCTAACTTCTTATTGAATTAATCTTTCTAAACTCTTCTTTCTTTGTTGTTAAACAATTATAATAATTTTCAAAGTTTATTGTTTCTTTAATAACATTTTTCTTTACACCTTTTAACTTCTTATCAGTCTTTTCAACGTTATTCACAATGTATTTATAAGCATAGGTTTTTGACCTCAATCCCACAAATTCACTCATGACATTTCCTCCTAATTCATCCTTAAACTTTCCAATCACCTTTTTATTTTTAGAAGAGAACAACTCACTCTCTGGACTGTAATTACTTGTATCATAGATATTAATGTCCTTTTTCATGTCTGAATAAACATCATCAGTATTAATTTTCAAAATAAAACTATCTGTATCCATATAAAGTAGATTAACATCATTTTGATATTTCTTTTTTAGTTTTTATAAAAGTAATGATACATTAATGACTTTGATAAATCAAGAATTGATGTTCCAATATGAATAGGTTTGTCCATTTCAATACGCTCTTTAATCAAATGGATCGCACAAAAGTTCTCAGTAAAGACCTCAGCTCTAGTAAAACTCGGTCTATTAATTAATTTTGATGCTTGTTCCCAAGATGTTGCTAGTCTGATATTTTGTCTTTTCCTCACATTCTCCATAGTCTTACCAAAGACCGCATTATTCATCAATTTATAAAAGTCTTTCTCAAAATCTGTTTTTGACTCTGTTCTTCTTTGTGTATTAAAATCAATGTACTCCTTTAGCCAACGACTTTGATTGAACTTTAGAACCCTATGAATATTCTCTACTCTTAGACCTTTTGATAAATATTGTCGCATATTTCTTTGGTGTAGAACATAATTTTTCTTGTCATATAATGTAGTAAGTAATTTTTCTGTTGATTCACCTATATCAAACGATTGTTGATAATCACTCAACCATTCTTTCTTTGGACTTTCTTTCTCACAAGCCAATGGAAGATCTTTATGTTTATTATGAAGTTCTTCAGGATATTTAAAATCGACCTCAAAATAATAACCGACCTTTTAATCATCCAATTATTTTTGTGTAAGGATACCAACATCTCGCAAAACCTTTTTATAGTCTTTTTCCTTTACCCATCTAAGTTTTCCATGAGGAAGAGCTTGAGACATTGCCCAACCATATAGGTTGTTCGCGTCATAGTACATCAAGTAAGAACTCTCTTTCGTTGAATCATAATTCGGAAGATATTTGTTATTTGCTTTTGTGTATCTGCTCGAGCAGACTTGTGAAATTCCACCTCTTTTAGCCTTTTCAATCATCAAAAGCATATCAACATCGGTTATCAAATCCAAATCTTGTTTAGTCATTTTCAACATCGCGCTCCAGGCCAATCCAGGAGCAGTGTAATAGTGAGCAGGATCCAATCCATATCCAGAATGACAGATTGTTCTGAAAGCCTCAAACACATCAGCCAATAAAAGCACATCAGTTTTGAGATACAAATCGTGATACTCACCAAGATTCTTGATGTTATATTTTTCCCAAACATTTTGTGCTTGTGTATAATCTTTATCAGATATATGACTGTTGTTTAATTTGTTATAGAAATTTTCTTTTGAAGGAAGTTGTGTTTCATTGAATCTCTCAAATGAGTCCATATTATCATAGGGGTAAATTCCCTTTTGTGTTAGTAAATCTTTATCTGAAAAATACTCTGCAAGACATGGAAACTCTTTTAGATTTTGAACCAAGTTGGCCAATGGACTTGCCATGAATTTAAATGTATCAAGAAATCTGATATGAGTTATAGGAGATGTATGAATTGTTTTTGTGAATGAAATGTATTTCTGATCCATGTTAGGAATTGCTGAAATGTCTCCAGATGTCTTTGAAAGTTCATTAATAAATAGATGCATATCATAATGAGCGTTGTTATGAAGAAAGACAGGAATAAAAGAGGGGAGTTTATAGTTAATATTACAACTTTGATGAGCCGGACCTCTATATTTACCAGTGAGATGACAATGATCTCTAACCTTTAGGCCTTCACCAATTTTTTCCTCACAAATGACAGACATTGTTTTTTCTAAATTCCCTTTTATCTTCACTCGTCAAGGACATTGGTTTATTGGTTTCTCTCATTATCTTGGTTAATCGAACACAGTCTTTTTCTAGTCGTTTCACAAACTCCTCTGGGGCATTTGAGCCTCTATACTCCTCTAACTTGTTATATTCATCACCAACGGATGATTTGATATAATAACAAAAACCACAAGGAGTGTGTTTTTGATATTTATTTGTGTATGATTGTTTTGGATCTGGAGAAGCAGTATCTATTTTTTCTAGAATACTTTCAAAATCAGCATATATAACAAATGGATGTTTTATTGTTTTATTTTCATCTTTGAATGTGATCTTTGAGCCTTGTTTAGGCATATTGATTACCGTTGATTTATGATCACTACAATAATTTTAATGTTTATCTAATCTTTCTTGTGTATGGAAGAAGTTAAGACAATGCATACAAATATATTTTTTATTTGTTCTTTTACATACTTGTGGTTTTATTAATTTTGTAATATCTTTGATGTATGTATAATGTGAATTTTCCTCTGAATTAAAATATAGAAGATTAATATGAGTTTGATCTTTTTTATAATTTTCAGAAAGTTTTAAAACCAGAACGTTGTTTGTTTCTGTTAGACCATAAACATTAACTGATAAATTATTTATCTTTTCAAATTTAGGAATATCATTTAATGTCATTGGAAAATTTAGATCTTTTGTATTCAACGTATTCTCATATTTTTTATAATGAGATACTCTTTCAACATGACTATATTGTGGATGTAGATGTGCTAGAATAGACCAGAGAAAACATTTATTGTCTTTATTTTTGATATTGATAACTGCTTTTCTATTTTTGATAACACTAGGTAAATCAATGTAAGAAGAAGCTTTTAGAGGGTCTGATTTAAGAATATGAATGTCTATGTAAATAATTTTTCCTATATTGAATCCACTTCCTACGATTGAATTATCCACATCTTGCTCTTGTTTAATAAGTTCATCATAGACTCCCGTTGTTTTAAAATCTTGATATGATGATATAAAGTATGGCTCAGTTCTCATGTATGGTGTATCTATAACTCCTCCATCTTTTGACATTTCTAATTTTACTCCCATATAGAATTTAAATGATTTCATTTCTTTTAGTGTTTTTTCAATTAACGTTTGAACAGCAGGTTTGACTATTTCTACAGCATCAACTATAGACTTTGGTTCGGGAGGTTTGAAGTTAAAGACTCTTATTTTAATATGTCCTTTGAAAGCACCATCAGAGTTTTTAGTTGTGATAAAATTTCATAAATGTAGATTTGTTTTAAGATGTATTTCGAAGCCTTTCTTGAGGATATTTTTTATTACAGACAAAACAGTGTTTTGTTTCCTTCTGAATAGGAGCTAGTAGGTGAAGTAGATTAAATGTGTGTTTGTTAGTTTTAAGATGTCTTTTGTATTGTCTATATTCTTGCTCACAAATGTCGCAATACGTTGCTTTGATCATATTTGTATCGTAAAATTGTGCTTAAAACAAAGTGCATTTTTTAGAGGCTTTTTAGAGATGAAACTGTGCTTAAAGTAAAACGCCTTTTTCAGAGGCTTTTATAGATGTAAGTATACTTAAAACAAAACACCTTTTTAATCACTAAATTCAACACTAAAATTATCATCATCACTATCATCTAAGTTCAATGAGAACACAGTATCATTTGTGTACACTGAATTATCATCACTAAAATCACTATCACTATCACTATCACTCTGATTCACTATCATCATCAATAAAGCTACTCTAATAACTATCATTTGTGTATAGACTATTAGTATCATAACTATCACTCGAGTTCAATAAGTACACTGAATCACTATCACTCAATGAATCACTATCATCTGAGTATAATGTAATAGTAAAATCTTCACTGCTGTATTGACTCATATTTAATTTGTAGAAAAAACGTTTCCATCTATATCAATATACTTTCTTTCATTAACGGATTCAATCACTACATTTTTAATATCAAAACTTATCTTAAAATAATCTCTAATTATCATAGAACGAAATGACATTTCACCAGAAATATTAACATCATTCATTTTACTTAGAACTACACACTTTGGATTATTAAAGAAAATACAAATTTCTCCACATGTATTGTTGATGGTCTTATCATTTATTTTAAAAGCCATACTCATATCGCGTCCGATCACTTTTTCAAGCTTTGAATAAATTGCCGGGAGTAGAGGAGAAACCTTTGTTAGATATACTTTAATAGATGTCTTTCCAGGCATAGTTAGAGCTCTTCCTTTAAATGAAATAGAGGGGCTCATGTTATTTTCCATAACAGGTTTTATCCAATAATTTCCATATTTATCTTTATTCAATTTAACATCTTTGACATATTTTTCTGCTGGTACCGAAGTAGAGATTGATTGAAATTATTCTTTTGTGTTTTGAAACATTGTATTTATTAGCTAAAAAACTTGCGTTTAATTTAAGTAAAAATTTACTGTTTAAATATGATAAGTCCTGAAGGATATTTAGAATTTCCAGACTCTCCATATGATAAATTAGAGAATTGTCCGGCTTGTGATAGAGTGGGATTAAATACAGAGTCAAAAGCACATAATCAATGTTTATTCTGTGATTATCTTTTAATTAATGATAATAAAAAAAATAAAAAAATATATAACTCTTTTAAATTAGAACCAAAAATGAATTACTTCACAAGATTAATAAGAGAGATGAATGTTAAGCATTATGATGATAATACACCATTTCTTACAAGGAAAGAGACTATTTGTATTGAGGAAATGTATAAGGGTTTAATGATATTTATTATTCAAAATAATTTTTATGGAAATGTTAATACAAGATACTATATAAATAAAATAATGGGTTATTTTGAAATTAAACCTGAACTCAGGATAAAATATAGAGTTTCTAAAAAAGCTCAAAAAAAGTTAGATCTCCTTTTTTCAAAATATATAAATGAATGATTTTTTACCCGTTTGGGAAAATAAGATAAAATTTAATAACCATAAAAATCTTCCAAATTCATTGAGATGTCTAATAGTTGGTTCAAGCGGATGCAGAAAAACCTGTTTGCTTTTAAAGATGCTCCTTAGTCCTAATTTTTTAGATTATGATAATTTAATAATTTTTACGAAGTCAAGTTTTCAACCTGATATTATCAACTACTCTCACAGGGTTTTAATGCGGATCTTAAAAAGGAAGACATTATCGGTTTATTTAAACTTCAAAACAAACTAAATGATTATAATATTGAAGATATAATACAATTATTTTGTGATACACAGAAATCAAAACCAAAACCAAAACCCATAACTTGTATTCTCAGTGATAATACGGATGATATACCTTCACCTCAAGATTTAGATAAATCATAAAAGAATCTCTCTTTGATGATTGTGTTAATGAGAGAAAACAAACAGTAATGGATAGCTACTATACAAGAGGGAGACATTCTTCTTGTAATTGTATTTATCTTAGTCAGTCATATTTTCAACTCCCTCGGCACTCAATAAGAAACAATGCTAATACTTTTATTTTATTTAAGTTAAATTCAATAGATGTAAATAATTTTTGGAGGGATAATTGTTCTACGTTATGTAGTAAAAAAGAATTTGAAAATTATATGAAACACACGATTGGAAAATATAAATATATTGTTCTGAAACAAGATGAGATACTAACTGATATTTTACACATATAAATGACAACTATTATTATTAATCTTGTGGGTAAATCTGCTTCAGGAAAGAACTTTCATAAATCTAAACTCTTGAATAGTAAAAATGAAAAGATTGTAAGTTTTTTTTTTAAACACCCTATGATTCGTTTTGTTGGTACTACAACCAGAGCAATGCGACCAGGAGAAGTAGAAGGTGAAGATTATTACTACATTTCAATGGAGGAACATATGCGATTGAGGAACGAAGGTCAAATATTTGAGGAGGTCTCTCTTGGTTCTACAAAATATTCACATTGTAAGAGTGAGTTAAATAAAGTAAAATCTAATGGTCTTGGGATTTTAGAAACTAATCCTGAAGGAATGAGACAAATTATTAAACATTTGCGTGGTGATGGAGTTAAGATTTTATCATTCGGTTTTGATATCGATGAGGAGACTCAACGCAAATGTATGAAAAGCAGAGATACAAGTATTAGTGAAGAAGAAATAACAACTCGTATTAATGTTAATAAAGAATTTAATAAAATATTTGAAGAGAAGGATTTATTTGAACACATCTACTTTAATGATAAAGAAAAGGAAAATTTTCCGATTGACCTTTACAATTCAGTAAATGATATTTTTCAATCAATAAATACAGAAAATGAATACCGAAGAGAGCAAGAAAATTTAAGGAACATCAAGAGTTGGTGTCAAAAGTTGTAAAGCAACAGGAAGACATAAAGAAGATGGGTCAAGAAGCATTTAAAAGAAAACAAGAGAAATTTTTGAAACCACTTTTAAAAACTCAACAAACGATATCACCTACAGTTCCCACGATAGAATTTACTCCGAAAAAACTTCAAATGCTCAAAGATTTTGGTCAAATGAAGGAGCAAGAACTTGGAGAATAAGAATATGATGATGAAGGATTATTTCGGAAACTTGAGGAGGTAAATCAACCCCCTAATTATGTTGTGAAGGCTCTTCAAAATAATGAATATTTAACGAATTCAAAAACCATAGCAGGTCTCATTCCAACAGAAGAACAAGCAGTATTCATTCTTGTTGTAGAAAAGGTATTGATACATAATGATCAATTAATGTTTTTGAGTTTAACTCAACCAAATGTTGAATTAACTCCAAGATTAATGTTTCTTCTCACAAAAGATGGATATACTAATTCAAAATATTTTGAGGAACCGCTTGATATGGAAAATGCAGAAGATAGGGTATATATTGATTTAATAAACTCATTTGATTATGGAGTTTCTGTTGCTGGTAAAAGTAAGAAGAATGAGAAGGAGAAACATATTATTGATGCTTTAAGTAAGCTTGGTTCGGGTGTTAGCTTTCTTCCAAATGACCCATCACAATTAGTTAATAGGCTATTATTGTTGTTAGGTAGTAAGAAGGCTGGAAACAACAATTGTTTTAATGAAGCCTCAGCCATTTTAGATCAGTTGATGAACATGAAAATAATTAATAAATGTCAATACAAAGATATTTTATTACACATTAAATAAGAAGGAGAGCACAATCCTGAGTTTGAATTTCACAACGAGCGACCACACAGCTTCATTCCCTTACCCACTACAACTTGACCCCACAAAAGAATATGAGGCATCTTTATTGTCGATGGAGACTTACAATACCCTTTTTAATATCACAGAGAAAAGCAACAAGTTTAGTTATAATCCAGGAAGTGGATATAAAACTATAACCGTTTCACCCGGAGCTTATGAGATTTCTCAAATATCTTCTGAAGTCTCTCGCCTTATGAAAGAACAAGGTGATGAACCAAAAAATATTGTAATAGATATTCAAAAACACACTTCAAAATCAACTATTAAACTTAAAAATAATTATAAAGTTGATTTCACGATTGAAAAATCGTTTAGAGAGCTATTGGGTTTCTCTCCAAAAAAGATTGAAACTAACGGGACGTTTTACAGTGATAATGTCATTCAAATATCCTCCAGTATAAATTCGGTATTAATTCATTGTAATTTGAATGATGGTGCTTATAATGATGGAATAAGAACAAATACAATATTTTCATTCAGTGCATACCCAACCCCGATTGGTTATAAATTTAATATGGAACCAAAAAATCTTGTCTATTTACCTGTGTCAGGAAAAACCATATACAGAGTAAATTTTAGGATAACCGATCAAGATAATCGTATGATCTCCTTTAATGAAGAAATTATATCCATCAGAATTCACCTACGTGAAGTTTTTCAATAAATAAATAATGGTTATTGTGAGAAACACGAGTTGAGAAAACATAAAATAATTACAGAGGATGGGATGTTCCTTTCACCATACTATAAGGGTGAAGGTATGTTTCTTGGTAGAGGATACTATAAACCAAATAGACAACGGGGTGTGGGACATCAATTTAGAAATAAAGGAGATGGGATAATTGATACTCTAATGGGTATGGGTTCAACCATTCTTAAACATAAACACCTAATTCTGGCATTTCACTCAGGCCGACTGGGATGGTCTTCAAGCAGCCATCAATCGTCTGGATTGGTCTCCCATCTCCACTGCCTCTGACATCAATTCTTCCTGGGAATTCTTCCAAAGCAAACTGATCTCTCTCATGCACAGATTTATCCCATCTCGCCTTCAGTTGTCTTACCCTTCCTCCCGTCCATGGTACACTGAATCTTGTGGTGAGGCAGTTGCCCTGAAACAACTTGCCTTTGCCTCTTGGAAGGCTAATCCAACTGAAGGAAATCTCAGTTCCTTCCACCAAGCTCGGAACAAGTGTATGTCTACCCTCAGGAGTGCCAGGAAGCACTATCTCTCCTCACTCAAGAATGAACTCTCAAACCTGTCTCCTTCCTCCAAATCCTGGTGGCGTCTGGTCAAATCCGTTTCTGGTGTTTGTTCCCCCTCCATCCCCTCCCTTACCTCAAATGGCCACACAGTTGACATCGCACGTGACAAAGCCGAATGCCTCAACTCTGTGTTCGCCTCGAAATCCTTAGTCCCAAACCCATCTCTCTCCGTTCCCACCTTTCCCAGTCGAACCCAACTGCTCCTGGACTCTGTGTCCTTCTCTCCTGACAAGGTGGAGGAGTTTTTGTCAAACCTCGACTCTGATTCTGCAACTGGACCAGACGGCATCAGCCCACGGGTCCTAAAATCCTGCTCTGCCGCTCTATCTCACCCTCTCTCTGTTCTTTTCACCCTATCTTTTGCTCAAGGTCATCTGCCAGCATCCTGGAAATCAGCTAACATTACCGCTTTACACAAAAAAGGTGCAAAAACAGATCCTTGCAACTACAGACCAATCAGCCTGCTCCCAATTATCAGCAAAGTCATGGAATCCATCATTGCTTCGGATATGAAATCTTTCCTCTTCTCCAATGGCTTGATCTCTGATCATCAATTTGGTTTCAGACCAGGTCACTCTACTCTGGACATGCTGCTTCTGCTGTCTCAACAATGGATGGAGGTCCTCAATGCCAAACAGGAAATCAGAGCTGTCTCCCTTGACATATCAAGGGCCTTTGATACGGTCTGGCACCCAGCTCTGCTCACCAAACTCTCCTCCTATGGTATCCATGGAAATCTCCATGCATGGCTTGCGGACTTCCTCTCTGGTCGTAGTCAACGTGTGGCCCTGAATGGATTTCTCTCATCTCCCCTTCCTGTTCAGGCTGGAGTTCCCCAAGGAAGTGTGCTGGGCCCTGTGCTTTTTCTGGTCTTTATCAATGATCTCTCTGACTCTCTGGAAAATCCTCTCTATCTCTTTGCTGATGACTCCACTCTCTGCCGCTCCATTCCTCTTCCCTCAGATCGGCAGTCTGCAGCCTCCTCACTCTCTGAAGACCTGGACAAAATCACAGACTGGTCAAACAAGTGGAACATGTCTTTCAATCCTGCCAAATCTCACTCTCTTACTATGTCTCTCCGAAAAGATCGACTGGACAACCCTCCCATCTACTTTCTCAACAATCCTCTCCAGGAAGTTCTGTCACTCAAGCTTTTGGGTCTCACTATCTGCCATGATCTTTCTTGGGAAAACCACATTTCCAAGCTGGCCTCCAAAGCCAGTCGCCGACTGGGCATCCTCCGTCGTGCGAAGTCCTTCCTCGGCACACCTGAGCTCCTCACCACATACAAGGCTTTCATCCGCAGCTCAATGGAATACTGTTCTCCCCTATGGGCTGGTGCTCCTGCCTCACACCTGGCTCGGCTTCACGCTGTTGAATCCAAAGCTTTCAAAATCATTGGAATCTCCCGCGATGAAGCTATCTCTGAGGGCCTTTCACTCACTCACCGCAGGCAGATAGGTGGTCTTTCTGTCTTCTACCGACTCCTCTCCGGCCTTGCTCCCCCAGCTCTCTCTGTGCTCTGTCCCCCAAATATTCCTACAGGTCGCACAAGATCTGCCAGCAACCCTCTGATGGTTAAACTGCCGAAATCTCGGCTCTCTGCTCACCTTCACTCTTTCATTCCTCTTTTCTCCCGCCTGTGGAACAAACTCCCACACTCCCTTCAATCCCTCTCCTCCCTCCAGGTCTTTAAAACAGCTGTTCACCACCATCTCTTATCTTCCCCCATCCATAACCTTGATCTTTTCTACCCCCACTAATTCACCCCAGATCCACCTTGTTTGAAATTCCAACTTATTTCCTGGAAATCCTGGCAGTGTCCATATGTTTATACCTCTCCCACCCCCCCCCCCTTCACATGCCTCCCCCCCTTCACATGCCTCCCCCCCTTCACATGCCTCCCCCCCAAAGCCCTCTCCCTCCCACAGATCTCTCGATGTCTCCATGTCTCTCGGTCCCTGCTCTCAAATGTTGTGTTTGTGTCCTTCCCCCTCTCTCCCCATCTTGTCTACCGCTCCCGATGTTATTTGTTTTATGTGTCTGTTTGTCTTTCTGTGTGATTAATGTTCGCTCTCTCACGAGCCTCGATCTTGTATACAAAAAAAAAATAAAAAAAAAATGCCATGGGCTCAGTTTCGGGTGCTATAAAGAGTATAAAAGATGCTCAAAAGGAGTCTCATAAATTACAAGCAATCAAAGAAATTAAAAAAGGTAAAACTCAACTATCTTCACAAGAACGACAAAAAAATCATTCAAATACTTGGGTCAGGGTTTCAACGATTTTAATGCTATATAAATACAAGTATGGAAGCTATTGATAGTATCTATGATTTGGATGATACGATTATCATTTCAAACTCCACTAAAAAGGAAGACTATTTTAAGGTAAATGCTATAACAGGAACAGACTGGAATTCAAACGGAACAAAAAGTTTTGAAATAAATAATCAACAAACTTACTTGAATCTAGCTGATAGTTTCTTGCTGTGTAAATTTAAATTCACTAAGGCTGCGAATAATACTAATGCTACACTCGTAAATGATTTCTTCTGGAAAATGTTTGATAGTGTCCGCCTGTATATTGGAACACAAGAGGTTGAAGCGATTGATTATGTCTCTGCTACATCTGAAATGATGAAATTTACACTATATTCGTTTAGTGATAGAATGGGTAAGGGAGCTGTTAAAGGTTTTATTCCTGATATGTCAACGGGTACAAATGCAGACCCTGGTTATAGTCAAAGGAAGACAATGTATAATGATGATACAAAAGCAGAGAATAGTTTTACCGTAGCAGTACCTCTTAAAGGTATATGTGGATTTTGTGATTATGATAAAGTTTTGTATGGGCTTAAAATTAGATTTCAACAACAAAGGAATGATAATGTAAATAGGTTGCTTTTTGGGGTTGAAAATGCTTTTGGTGAAAATAATAAATTTGTTATTAATGATTTGTGTTGGTATATTAGTGAATATACTCCTAATCTTAAAACGGAAGAGATGTTGAATAGAAGACTTAACTCAAAGACCCCGCTAAATGTATCATACCTTAAAAGAAGATGTCAACACGTTAAACTGGAACACACTACCTACACTTGGAATTTGGGTGTTCTTCAAGGAAAGCCACGATACCTATGGCTCGTTTTTTAAAAAACCAGATGGAGATGATGGTACTGATAAGAATAATGCGCTGAGTGATAATGCTAAGGTGAAACAACTTTGGGTTTCTCTTGATGGCACATTTTATCTGCGAGATAGATTGGAAATTGATTGGGAAAAAAATGATTATGCAGAAGCCTACAAGTCTTACCAAAAGGTGTGTGAAAGCAACGGTAATAATGAGCCTATTTTGGATATGGTTGTGTTTCAAAAAGTTTATACGATCTACGCATTTGACCTGAGTTCTCAAAAAGAAACTATAAAGTCTAATAGAGTGGATACTTCTCTATACATTGAAAGAGGGGAGAGTGAAGAGGTTGATACATATTGTTTGCATTTGGAAAAAACAGAATTACAGATTAATACAGATAATGGTGTTATGATTAATATCACATAGATTTTTTCTCATAAATAAATGAGTAGGAAAGAACCAACTGCGGTATATGTTAATCAAATCAATCTTAATAAATTAACATCCTGTATTCAAAATCAAAAGCCTTGTATTTATTAATGTTAATACAATTCAAAGAAAAGGAGCAGTAAGAATTGATGTTTTACTCACAAGAGAGCAGGTAAAACACTAAATGATGCTGGATCACTTTAAATTAAAATGTCAAAACCTATTTTAAAGAAATATTCAACAAGGGAAAAGAGTGGAGGATTTCTTCCATTTCTAATACCTTCATTTGCTGGTTTAAGTGCGGCGGGAGCCTTGATGGGAGGTATTTCAGCAGCGGTAAAAACCGCTAACGAAAGGAAGGCACAACTTCAAGCTCAAAAAGAATTGGAAAGACATAACAAGGAGTTGGAGAAACAAATTAGTGGAAGTGGTGTAATTGTGGATTTTGCTCAAAAACCTGAAAGTCTACCTGATAAAGCTAGATTGTTTGTTGGAGATATGCTTTCCTCTATCGCTCAAGCGGGTGTTAAACTAACTAAAAGGGGTAATGGGTTATATCTTTCTCATAAATAAATGGATAAATGGTTTAAACAATTTGGAAAGAATACAACGTCATATATTGAACTTGCTAAGTATTGTAAAAAACTAAAAATTGATAATGTGGTTATTTGTATGAGAGATGAATTAACAAAGTTGTCCAAGAATACAAAGAATATTATTATGAATTTAGACACACAGAATTGTTCTCATTGGGTTTGTATTCATAATAGTCAGGATAAATATTATTTTGATAGTTATGGTATGCCACCACCTGTTGAAGTAAAACCATTCTTACAGAATGGTGTTTACCAAACATTTCAAGTTCAAGAAATTAATTCTAAATGTTGTGGTCAATTATGTTTTATTATTATTTGGTATTATTTATGGTATTATTTGGTATTATTTCAACTCCACAACAACAAAAAAAATTTATGATGCCATTTTTAATCTAATATAAATGACTTATGTCAGAAAAGATGGTTCTATCTTTGGAGATTCCCCTCAGGATATTGATTTATCAAATTATTATACAAAGGCACAGGCCGAACGCCAAAAATATAATATAACAAAAAATATTAATATGAAAAATACATATAAATTAATCAATTATCCGGGTCCTACTGACATGAATGACTTGGTGAGATTAAGTGATTTATCGCAATATATATTCAAAAAGAAAAAAGCACATTTTGTTAAACAAGTAAAATTTACAACCACAACACCTGGTTATACAGACCATACACCTTTCCTCATTTAATTTAACTATCAGCTTACAATTGAATTGTATAAAGAAGGAGATATAGTTAATATGCGAATAGATAAGTGGGGGTATGATATGCCGGATTTAGGGTATAATTTGGTTTTTTCAATAAACTTAGAAGACCTACATGATTTTAATCAGTCTCGTAAAGAAGAATATTATCCGCTTGGTTAGGACAAGGAGTTATGTGGAAGTACAATTAGCAAACAACAAATACATGAGTTAGGAAATATAAAAAAATATGATAGCATAGCGATGGTTTGTATGCCAAAGAAGGAAGGTAATGAGATAAAGATAGAAAGCCGAGGAATACAAACCGATTTGGTAGTGGGAAGATGGGGTGGTATTACCTGTCATAATATTAATCTCACATATATTTCTGATACATAAATGGCAGGAAGAAGACTACAAGAGAATTATAATTTTTGTATTCAGGGATACCTACAAGAAAAGGGTGCTCGGTATTACATACCTTATGAATTGGAGCATATATATATGGGAATTTTGTAATTAAAAACTGGCCTTATACTGATATTGCTAAACCCACAAATAGAGACTTGATTAAAATATTAAATAAAAATGAACTTCTCAAAGTTATGAAATATAAAACTCTTTTAGAAATCATCAACAAATCTTATTGGTATCCTATTATGAGAAAAATAATTACAGATACAAGAATATCTCAAAATCCAGATGAGTATATGTATAATATTCTTTGGGGCTCAAACTCAAGGGTAGCAAGGGATGAGGAAGGAGTTGAAGAAGAGAGGGAGGAAAGAGAGAAAAGAGAGAAGGAAGAGAGTGAGAAAAAGGAGAGGGAGGAAAGAGAGAGGGAGGAGAAGGAGGAAAGGGAGAAAAAGGAGAAGGAGGAAGGGAGAAAAAGGAGTAGGAGAAGACGGAGAAAAAGGAGAAGCAGGAAAGGGAGAAAAAGGAGAAGGAGGAAAGGGAGAAAAAGGAGAAGGAGGAGAGGGAGGAAAGAGAGAAAAAGGAAAAGGAGGAGAGAGAGAGGGAGGAAAAATATAAAAATATGACCATTTCTGAGATTAATAAAAGATTGAATGTATTACAGAAAATAAATCAATCTCAACACACCGAAGAGGAAAATAAAGAATTAATGACTCTTGGGAAGATATTGGTTTCAAAATTTGCTGAGAAGAGTTCAGGGATAAGATATACATGAAGAAGAGAAAGGTCATATAGCTGATGATGTTGGTGTTATTGACTTTAGTTAGTTTTTTTCTTAAATAAATGGAGGAGAGAGAGAGGACATTTCTAAGGATTCTTTATGTTTTAAAAATAAAGATCGAAATGTATATGTTGAAAACCAAAAAGGTTTTGGCACTATGTAGGACTTTTTCTCATAAATAAATATGAGTTATTGTCTCAAATGTAAAAAGAAAACTAAATCTAAAAATATCTCTCATACTAAAGCTAAAAATAATAGAGTTTATCAAAAAATAATATGCAAGTGTGTGGCTCTAAAAAGTGCCAATTCATCTCTCCTAAAAGTGGAGGAGACATACAAAAGTTTCTGTCAGGAAGTAAATTTACAACAACTGGAATTCCAGGGGAATTACACCTTCCAGGGTATTCTTTCTGTGGTCCAGGAACAAACTTGGATAAAAGATTAGATGAGGCTGACAATCCTAAACCTTGGTCTAAACCTACAAATAGGGTTGACGAAGTGTGTATGAAGCATGATATTGCTTATGGGAAAACCACTACATTGGATGAAAAACATGAAGCAGACAGAGAAATGTTGTATAATTTGTCTTTGATACGAAATCCTACGTTGAGAGAGAAAGTTGATAGGTTTATTGTGAAAAAAATGATAAGTGCCAAATTGAAACTTGGTCTTGGTTATTCACTCTCAAAAAACTATTAGGCTCTAATGATGTCAACAAGACTGAGGAGCTTTTGGCTGATGAATTACATAAACCTATAATCACAAAGTTGAAAAGAAGGAAAGTTTATTCAAAAGACACCAACCAGATCTGGTCCGCTGATTTAATTGAATTGAATAATGATAGGGGATATAGGTATGCTTTAACCGTTATTGATTTGAGGAGTAGATATGCTTGGGTTGTTCCTTTGAAAAACAAAAGGGGTAATACTCTTATGTTAGCTTTCAGTGGAATATTTCATAAAAGTAAAAGAAAACCAAAGACGCTATGGACTGATGAGGGGACAGAGTTCTATAACAAAATATTGATGAAATTTCTTAAGCGGGAGGGTATTAAATTATACAGCACCTTTAATGAAGGAAAGGCAGTTGTTATTGAGCGTTTTAATCGCACTTTGAAAGATAGATTATATAAAAAATTCGCACAACTCGGTTCTCAACAATGGGTATATTTAATTCAGGATATTGTAGATAATTACAATAATACAGTTCATTCATCAACAAAATCAAAACCGTCGGAAACATTTACAAAATTAGAATATGAAAAGGAGATTAATTTGAGAAAACCCAAGTTAAAAGTTGGTGATATTGTAAGAATATACAGATGGAAAAGCCATTTTGAGAAAGGTTATACAAATAAATGGACTAATGAATTATTTAAAATCGTTGATGTAATGGATCCAGTCCCTTGGACCTACAAATTATATGATTAAATGTAGAAGAAATCTTGGGTTCATTTTACTCACAAGAATTACAAAAAACAAAGCTGATAAGCCATTAAACAACAACCATCCATACTTTTATCTGCCCCACCCAGATTAGTTAATTTAATTACTAGTAAAAAATAAATAAATTCATAAGCCACACCCACACAGACCACACCCACACAGACCACGCCCACACAGACCACGGCCACACAGACCACGCCCACACATACCACGCCCACACAGACCACGCCCACACAGACCACACCCATCATCCCCCACCGCTCCGTGCACCCCCACCCTTGATCCTCCACCCCCCCTCATCCCACCCCCACCTTCCTCACACACACAAGGGGAGGGGAGGGGTGGGATGAGGGGGGGTGGAGGATCAAGGTTCGGGGTGCACTTCCCCCCTTCTTTTTTCCTTTATTCTCTTTTTATAATTAAGAATTAAATAATTGTAGGCAAAGCAAATATAATCATATAATATTGAAAACATAAAAATCCTTATATTATTAAAACATTTTTCTTGAGGTATATATTCAGCTTCTTCCCAGCACAAGCCATCAGCTTCTTCCCAGCACAAGTCAAAGACACCAGATGTATTTAGGTTTTGAATCTCTTTCTGTTTAAGACAAGAGGGGAGAGAAAATATTAATATAGAGTGAAGCAAGAAGGTAAAATGAATGAGGATATATTTAATAAATAAACCATACCTCTAAAAAATCGAGCTTGGTGTCAAGGCCGTCGAGTTGAAAATTTAAAAAATCACAGGTTGGGAGTAAAAAACCACTCTTTGGGATCTCGAAATAATCCCAATCATCACGAAATTCAAAACACCTCACCACCACATAATTAAAAACACCTTACCACCACATAATTCAAAACACCTCACCACCACATAATTCAAAACACCTCACCAACAAGTAATTAAAAACACCTCACCACCACGTATTTCAAAACACCACACCACCACATAATTCAAAACACCTCACCACCACATAATTCAAAACACTTCACCACCACGTAATTCAAAACACTTCACCACCACGTAATTCAAAATACCTCACCACCACATAATTCAAAACACCTCACCACCACATAATTCAAACCACCTCACCACCACGTAATTCAAAACACTTCACCACCACATAATTCAAAACAACTCAGCACCACGCGATTCAAAACACCTCACCACCAATGGATTCAAAACACCTCACCACCAATGGATTCAAAACACCTCACCACCATGTAATTAAAAACATCTCAGCACCATGTAATTCAAAACACCTCACCACCACATCATTAAAAACACCTCAGCACCATGTAATTCAAAACACCTCACCACCACGTGATTCAAAACACTTCACAACCACGGGAACAAAAGTTTGAGGGAGTAGTTCATTGACAACACAGACACTGCCCAGATATGTAGGTAGATATATAGATAGATGACTGTACCTGATTTGCTGTTTTGTGATGGTTTACACCAATCATAATACAAATAATTATTTTGCACAAATGTATATGTAATCTACGTGATATTACATTTTATAAACAATTGAAGTTGAAGAATTAGGTTGAAAAAAAAAGTTTTTCAAAAAGTCTTTCAAAACAAAATAATAACGTTTTTTTCTAAAAAATTCAAAAAAAATACCCTTCAGACATACACACGGGAGGTGCATACCAGAAGTTTGGTACCATTTCACAGAACTTTTAGGAAGTAGGTCAGTGAGAACACAACACAACACAGACACTGCACAATATATATATATATACAGTATATGGTGGTGAGGTGAATAATTAATGGTGATATGTATGTATGTGTATATATATATATATATATATATATATATATATATATATATATATATATATATATATATATATATACACATATATATATATATATATATATATATATATATATATATTACACGAAAGGAACACACTGACCTGAGATGTGACATGACACTGACATCAAAAGCACATAAATTATGCCCACACATCACCTACAAACTCAGATGGCATCCATGTGGCATTCAGGTCTTAGAAGATTGAGATTTATGCCTTTATGGTCACGAATACATGAAAGCAGAGCAGCCGATTCAGATTTTGCCTTTATTATGGACTCATCAGTACAACATCCTGCCAAATCGTTTATTCATTCAAATATTAATTAACCCCCATACTCTTCTAGCCAAAGAGTGTTGGGGGTCAATTTTTGGAAATCCCAGCCACATGGTGTAATTACCCTGCACATGCAAAGCGAAAAGTGGGGTTAAGTGATCGCATGCGTGTGTGCGTATGTACGTATGTTGTACGCATCTGCATTTTAAAAATTCATTTTCTCGGCAAGCGTTGGTCTGATTGACAGAATTTTTTTGGACCATAGTGACGCCTTTTTCCCAGAATTTTGCACCATTTCTTCGTTATGCTTATGACGTCATAGGTCACTTTGTACGGACGCCATCTTGGAAAAACCTTGCACCTCTATATCCCCGAAACCGCACCAAAGAACAACAATACACTACGTTGTTTGCTGCAGGTATAGTTCTTCAAAATGTGCCCAGGGTTTCTGGGCCACCCTGTGTATATATTTTCACACCAGCCCCATGCAGGAATTTACCTCCTGTTTATTAAAATTATTGAAAAATTAAATTAAAAATTATTAAATCATTAAATTATATATATATATATATATATTCACAATAGATTATCGTTTGGGAGGTGCCTTGGACTGCTGTGAGTTTCTCCTTCACAGAGCGACTTGAATTACCCTCATATTAATATCAGTCACATCTTCTTCGGCTGTTACGAGCTTGTAGTTACACTTCATACTCAAAGAAAGAAACAGCCTTTCACTCCTTGTCTTAATTATAGATTCAGAAATTTCACTCCTGATCACGTGAAGTTACCTGACGCTTGATTTGCATGAAACTGAAGGAAGGATACCCATAGTATGATAATAGCACTTGACTGTTGGCAAATCTAAGGAAAGGAATACCTCAATTAAACACAGATTAGTGCGAGCTGACAATTTAAGTCTAATTTTCATACAAACGTTTGTGTGATTGTTCAGAGCAAGAGTTAACGATAGGACCTTTACCTGCTCTCGTAGAGGGATCTCACATCAGCATGGGTACACCTGGTTCCACAGTCTGCATGTGCTTTAGGGATCCTTCAGTTTGAAATGACCTTCAAATCATTTACCCTACTAATAACACCTAAATGTAATCAAAATCGATGCATTATTCCCACTGTGAGCAATGTGCATGACAGGTGATGCCAGCTATGCAAATCCAGCACAAAAAGATCCCCCCTCCTCACCCTCTGTACGTCACAATGTTTAATTCCCGCCATTGGAAATACTCGTCAATATTGTCACGACCGTGACACAAATTCACCGTAATTAGAGGTAACTTCAGCGATTAACCACACCTATCCATCATTGGTACAATGCTGTAATAAGGACGGCAGCAATTTGGTTGAAGAAGATTATGAAATTATGGGCAGATGAACAGCCATTTGTCTGCGACAGCAAAATGGCAGTTGGAGAAATTTATCCTGTTCTTGTTGACAAAGGATCCACATCTGTTTGAGGTTTTTAAAATTCCTTATTTTTACTCGTGTTCGAGCAGAATTTCGTGGTAAAAATACCAAGATGAAAAAAAAAAGGAAAGAATAAGGAGCCTTTTATTCTTCTGCTGGTTGAAAGAACTCACATGTGGGAGATTCACTAAGGAATGTGGTCAGGTGTTATCCACACCTGGTACTTAAAGAGAAGGAGAGTAAAATGAGTTTAACGACTTATTAATTTATTCAAAACATTCGATTGGGTAAACTTACCATGGATTATATGAAGATACTTTTAAGCTTAAGAACAAAGTACAGGCTGTCCACAAAGTCTGGTTCCGGTTTTTAAATTGTATTATAACCAAACCAAGAGAGATACAATGATGCGGTTTCTGTATTTTGTCACATAATTCATAACGTTTCTTGTGTTATTCAGTGCACCTCAATATCTGCACTTTTCGTGTTACGCATCACATCCAAGCGCTAATTCACTTCAATCCACGTGTTGGCCAATATATCCCCGTCACACTGCTGATGCAATTTGATATCCTTACACGAAGTGTTTAAATATCAGCAACAGGGGTTTAGAAACAATCCTTGATATATCCCCACAACAATAAGTCGAAGGGCGTCACATGGGGAGACAGTGGAGGCCAGGGACTGCCCCACCATGCCCATCGACCAGGGGGGGCTTCTCACTTCTAAAGATTGCACTATCGTCACTTTACTTGCGTGAACATGAAATCTCTTGGTGTACAACTTTGTTTTTTTTTATTGTAAAAATTTACCTGTCGGTTTGGATTAATTTGAAGCAACTTTTACTTATTTTTTAAGTGGTGAAGCCACTTCAATATTTGGCTGTCTATCCATCAAAATGAAGAAAAAGAACTTTTCTAACCCACAATGTTTAATTCTAATGGGTTCTAAAGGGTAATTCTAAAGGGTAATTCTAAAAGGGTAATTCCAAAGGGTAATTCCAAAGGGTAATTCTAAAGGGTAATTCTAAAGGATAATTCTAAAAGGTATACTAAAGGGTAATTCTAAAGGGTAATTTAAATTGTGTTTTAAATTGCTTAGGTGTTTAGGTAATTAATTATATAAGGGTAATTATTGTATACATGTATACATATATACATATATAACATACATATATACATACACATATATATATACATACTTATATATATATACCTATGTGTATGTATGTATGTACCCATACCCATGTATGTATGTATGTATGTATGTACCATACTCATGTATGTATGTACCCATGTAGGTATATATATGTATATAAGGGTAATTCTAAAGGGTAATTCTAAAGGGTAATTCTAAAGGGTAATTATTAAGGGTAATTATTAAGGGTAATTCTAAAGGGTAACTAGAACGGGCACTCGGTAGAGCGCATACCTTCGCCGCAGCTACTTTTGTTGCCAAAATAAAAGACTACAAGATCTGTGTAGCAAAGCATTTTGGCATTAGTTTCATACAAATTGGACACAAATTGACCGCGCTATGGTAAAAAGACGATTTTGACCTTTTCATGACCTTGACCTTGACCTTTGACCCGATCGATTCCAAAATCTAATCAAATGGTTCCCGGATAATAACCTATCATCCCACCAAATTTCATGCGAATCGGTTGAATACTTTTTGAGTTATGCGAATAACATACACACACACACACAGACATACAAATAAATACACAGCGATCAAAACATAACCTTCCGCTTTTGCGAAGGTAATTATTAAGGGTAATTATTAAGGGTAATTATTAAGGGTAATTATTAAGTGTAATTATTAAGGGTAATTATTAAGGGTAATTATTAAGTGTAATTCTTAAGGGTAATTATTAAGGGTAATTATTAAGGGTAATTATTAAGTGTAATTATTAAGGGTAATTATTAAGTGTAATTCAACAGGGTAATTATTAAGGGTAATTATTAAGGGTAATTATTAAGTGTAATTCTAAAGGGTAATTATTAAGGGTAATTATTAAGTGTAATTCTTAAGGGTAATTATTAAGGGTAATTATTAAGGGTAATTATTAAGGGTAATTATTAAGGGTAATTATTAAGGGTAATTATGAAGGGTAATTATGAAGGGTAATTACTAAGGGTAATTATTAAGGGTAATTCTAAAGGGTAATTATTAAGGGTAATTATTAAGGGTAATTATTAAGGGTAATTATTAAGGGTAATTATTAAGGATAATTCTAAAGGGTAATTCTAAAGGGTAATTCTAAAGGGTAATTCTAAAGGGTAATTATTAAGGGTAATTCTAAATCTAAAGGGTAATTCTGAAGTGTAATTCTAATTCGTAATTCTAAAGGGTAATTCTAAAGGGAATTTCCAAAATCATATTTCTTAATCACAAATATATCACTGTATATTTCTTAACAGCAAAGAAAAAAAAACATATTTCGGGAGTGATCGAGACAGACCAGCCTTGAAGCACACCAGTCTATTGCTATACACCACCTGCGCTCAATATTTTTTTTGTCTGATTGATAAAATTATAATTTTACTGATGGTTTGGATTAATTTAAAGCAGCTTTTAATTAATAAATAAATAAAATTCTCTTTGAGAAGCGCTTCCGTGTTTCAGGGTGGGACATACAGACAGACAGATGGCATTAGCTGAGCCTAATATATATATATATATATATATATATATATATATATATATATATATACTGTATACCAAGTATATATTGGTATACAGTATATATATATTGTTATGGATCTCGGGGGTCGGCGCTCCCCTTATCAAGGGGGGGTTAATCCCCTTGTCCTTTTAGCTGGCCGTCCGGAGTCCTCGGAATATAACGCTCCTTCCGGTCGGTATTAGCTAGGGTCATTGGTCAAGGTAATCCCAAATACCTACTTACTAACCCGACCGTAAAGCAGGGAAATAACTCCCGCACGAACCATGGATAAGATAGAAAAATGCCGAGCGATTGGCAATTCGCGATCCGAGCCGTTAACAATGACTAAACCCGATTCTGAGCGGTTCCTAATCGTGCCACAGGTACTCAATTGAGAAAAGACGGATGTGATCGGATGGAGAGGAAACCAGAGTATGGGAAGAACAAAGATGGGTTTATTCACAAATACAAGAAGGAAGAGGAAACAAAAGGAATATACAAGAAAGGAAGAAGAAGAAGAAGCAGGACACAAGGCAGTCTTAAAAACAGTCTTAACTTATGACCCCAGACAAACATACACACTCACACAGGGATTGTAGCTGGTAGGGTGGAAGGTACAGGTAGATGGTCCAGGCTCCAGTCGACTCCGTCCAGGCTCCGGTTCCGCAGGCAAAACCCGGCAGGCAGCTCCGCGTATCGTTGGACGGGAGCGGACCTTACATATAGCAGGGGGGGGGGGGGAGGGGGGGGGAGGCTGGTGTCCTTCAGTGTACTTAATAACTGCATAACTGCACCAGCGTGCCAAACGCCCTCACTCTCAAGTTCGTTATCAGCGCCAGCGAGTGAATCCTCTGTTGTAATGCGTGCGCCTCCAACAAGTCCAACCAAGCCCTCAAGTCCGTTACAATGCGTGCTCTCTCACCAGTCCTTCCAAATGAGCGCCGCTGAATAAGTCCTCCACCAAGTCCGTTACAATGCACGCTCTCTCACCAGTCCTTCCAAATGTGTGCCGCTGAATAAGTCCTCCACCAAGTCCGTGAAAGGGCTTTGCGCTCGCGCTTATATAACGCGTGCCCAGATCACTCCGCCAGCCAAAAAGCAACACCCGTCGGTGATCTTCCCTCAGCCCTGGTTGGCTGGTGAGGGCTTACCGGCCACGTCTTTGACGGCCGGTTGACAGGCCACACCTTGGTCTTGGCGTTCCGCCCCCTTTTTCCTCGGGCCGACCGCATGGTTAATGGCGGCGCTTGAGCGAGCGCTAAGGCAGCGAACGCTGCTAACAAGGCGCGTAATCGTGGCGCTTGGAGAGGGAGGTTGCAAAATGGACGAAATGAAATGGGACCTACTCCTTATTTAATTGATGCAACGCAGATTCAACTATTGGAAACACGGCTTTAACTAAAACACATAATAATGAAATAACTGGAATTTCTAAGGTGGCCTACGTGTTGCTGTGGCCTAACTAAGGGTGCTACCTTTAACCTTTAATGTCATATTTACAAGTAATTATTTATTTACAAAAGTGTGGGTTCTAAAACCACAACAATATATATATATACTGAAACGCAAAAGAAACTTACCACCTTTGAAACCTTTAAATATCAACAATAACACTGCGTGTAGTAAATGTGTGAACTTATTTGTGGACAATAGTGTCCTCGCTGTCAGACAAAACGGTCACGGATGGTCACTTGAACCTTCAATGGTCACTTCATAGCACAGCTGTTGAACAGCCGTTTTGACTGTCAGTGATTAGCCAAGGGGTACGGGATGATTTTAATGAGCTGCACGTGATGTCTTGATATTGGCTTTAAAAAGGCCAGTGCAAAATGGGCATTTTGACCGAAAAATTTGACCATTTTGACCATATTTACCAACTTCAAAAACACCGAAAACGCAAAAGAAATTTACCATTTGTTTGAAATGTAATAAAATTGCAACAGTTCAAAATAAAACAAACCAACAATTGCTAATTGAAACATTGGCATTTTATTGATGACATGTCAAGTTTTTGACCAAGATACACCATCTCATCAGTTTGTTCTACAGTACAGAACAGGACAGGGTGCAATGTCAGTCCCCTTTCAATAGCGTGTATGGCCACCATTGTTTTGGATACAGGCAATGCATCGTCGGCGTATACTGCCTACCAGTCTTTGGATGGATTGCTGCTGGATTCTGTCCCACTCAGTCCTCAATGTCTGAAGCAGCTCTGCCCGTGTCCTGGCCCTGCCAACTACGTGTCTCCCAAGCTCATCCCACAGGTGCTCTATGGGATTCAGGTCAGGGGAGAGCGCAGGCCACTGCATGGTGTTGATGTTCTCGCCTTGGAGAAATGCAGTGGTAAAGCGAGCAGCATGGGGACGAGCGTTGTCATGCTGAAAGGTTCTCAGTTCTGGGTGGTCTAGCAGGAATGGCAGCAGATGAGGTCGCAGGATGTTATCCACATACCGCTGGGCGTTAAGATTCCCATCCACAACCACCAGTGGCGTCCTGTACCGGCCTGATATGGCTGCCCACACCATCACACTTGGGCCACCCCACCTGTTGGCTTGACGCACGCAACAATCGGCATATCGCTCGCCAGTTCTTCTCCAGACACACTCACGCCCATCAGGACTGTCCACACAGAACCTTGACTCATCGCTGAAAGCGACCTCGTTCCACTGCGCCAAGGTCCACCACTGATGCTGCTGGCACCATCTCTGACGGTTGCGGCGATGGGCAACCACACATTCGTGGGGTTGCACGCCCCGGAGTTTCTGCCGCAGTGCGGGATGCTGGACGGAATCGATCCCGCAGGTGACTTCGGACCATCTGCCTGTCCTGCCTTGCAGTGGTGACTCTTGGCCTCCCTGATCGAGGTCTGTCATCTGCAGAGTTGTGGAGGGTGTCTCTGTCCACCAGGGCCGATATCGTCTGGTGTGAACAGCCAAGGCGACGTGCCACCTCACGGTAGCTCAGTACACCTTGCAGCATGCCCAGGGCACGCTGCCGTTGATCCCTTGACAATCGTGGCATGTTGATTGAAATGCCCATTTTGCACTGGCCTTTTTAAAGCCAATATCAAGACATCACGTGCAGCTCATTAAAATCATCCCGTACCCCTTGGCTAATCACTGACAGTCAAAACGGCTGTTCAACAGCTGTGCTATGAAGTGACCATTGAAGGTTCAAGTGACCATCCGTGACCGTTTTGTCTGACAGTGAGGACACTATTGTCCACAAATAAGTTCACACATTTACTATACGCAGTGTTATTGTTGATATTTAAAGGTTTCAAAGGTGGTACGTTTCTTTTGTGTTTTCGGTCTTTTTGAAGTTGGTCAAAATGGTCAAATTTTTCGGTCAAAATGCCCATTTTGCACTGGCCTTTTTAAAGCCAATATCAAGACATCACGTGCAGCTCATTAAAATCATCCCGTACCTCTTGGCTAATCACTGACAGTCAAAACGGCTGTTCAACAGCTGTGCTATGAAGTGACCATTGAAGGTTCAAGTGACCATCCGTGACCGTTTTGTCTGACAGTGAGGACACTATTGTCCACAAATAAGTTCACACATTTACTACACGCAGTGTTATTGTTGATATTTAAAGGTTTCAAAGGTGGTAAGTTTCTTTTGCGTTTCAGTATATATATATATATATATATATATATATATATATATATATATATATATGTTATGATTACCCACAGGTGAAATTGAGCATAATCGACAGTGCCATTAGTTATCAAATACTTTATAGCCTTTTGCGAAGAGAGACTGAGCTCGGCCGACTGCGACCTATTTAAAGCACGTTGTATTTTCCTTCCATATTTTTATCCTTTAAAAAGGAGAAATCGAATAAAGGCAAAACAAAAGTGGACAGGCATATCCAGGCAGATTGATGGGTATTGGGTTGAAGAAAATACATCACTTTTCAGGTGCAGGCAATGCAAGTCCAATGAGATAACAGGAAACTGCGGAAAGGCATCATACTTGGATTCCTGGAGGCAACGATGCATAGAGCGCTGGACTTCACATCATCATGGAAGACCGATCGATGGGAATGCAGGCGCTGCAGCAGACGCGTCTTGTACACTAAATAAACCTAAATTATTGGGACAGTAAAGCAATATGCATAGTTACTTATTTACAGCCATACAGTTGATTTCGATGCATTCCACGATGGCCAAGATGGCAGGCCAAGGAACAGCTCTGCCATGGTGTTACAATACAGCACCTGGCCCAAAATACAAAGCAGGAGATATCCATTTAAGGGTGTAGTACTGGTGAACAGGTGATTTTTTTAAAAAAAAAAATGTTTTTAGCTGAACAGTTTCCTTATAGTCTTATAAACAAGAACCATGCTATTAGAGGTCATAGAAGTACCCCTAATTATTGTTATCTTTACACGCAATTTACAAGAAATATAATATTTTGCATGAAATTTGTTATAACTTTAAATTTGCATCATTCTTTTGGGCTGAAATTTGGACAGGATATTCAGAATATCACTTCCTTTAAAATGATGAAGGCTTTTGTTTATAGGAGTAGCCATTGTGGATTTATTGAAGGACAACCAAGTTTTATCTGGTAATTGGCATAATTAGCTAATTAGTGAACATTTGACATAATTTCACAAAATCCTCTCATCAGGTAGTAGAGTAACACATGTATAATACATGTACCAAGTTTTGTGTGAAAATAATGATGGGTGACATAGAAGATAGAAGTAGAAATGTGTTCTTTGTTTTGCCTTGTTTTTTATTGACGGTCTAATTTATGCAAATTATATGCATGTAATATGACAAAGAAGCGTTGAAACTGGTCTGAGTTAAAGCCAAGATTATATCTTTCAAGAAAAACTGAAAATTAGATATTAACTTGACTTTGTTTTTGTGTAAAGGCCTCTCAAAGGTACCTATGTAGTTTTCTCAAATTTTCACCAGTACTACACCCTTAAGATGCCGAAGAGGGAGGAAGAGCGTTTCCCAAAAAGGTGAATTTGCAATTGTAGCTTCAACATAACTCTAAGCATCATTTGCCCCAAGTCCCATGCAAACAGATACAAGGTCTAGGGATTGAACAACGCTGTGGATTAGTAAAAAAAATATAAAAAAATCGTAAACTTAGTAACTGCACTTAGTGGTCTACTCTTTGTGGATGAATCAGTGTTTTCTTTCACACAAAAAGGGAATCGAAAGTGAATGGGACAGAAGATGATTGTGAGCAGGAAGTAGAGGGAAGAAAAAGTGAACAGCGAGGAAACCATTGAAGAAGGTTGAAAACCTGACCGGAATATCAAGCCTCTGCATGCGAGTCTTGGCCGAGGACGAAGGCTCGTTAAGTTGCAGGAAGGCGTTCGACGGGAGATCTTATGAGTTGCTTGGACATTATGCACTCACTCCGCCTAATGCTGCCAGTTATGGAAAGGCTTTCTGCCTGTGTGGGTTTGTGGAGCATCCTGGAACTACATAATCCTCATATCCTGCTACATGATTTGCTTTCCAGTATTAATGGCCACAAGCAAATGCAGCAGATAGGAAGGCCTGGTTGAGGACACAGCATGCTCACAGCAAGTAGGCCTACCAGAATTATAGTTGTATATTCAGACCCCATTTCATTAGGAATTGGACCCAGACCTGACAATTTAGAGGTGAGTAATCGACTTGTGAGATATTCAGCCATCCTCAATTGCTTTATGCTCCTATTATACAGCATCATGATGCGAGCTGGAAGCCTGGTGTCGGCTTAACGTTTAAGGTGGCTGTGATGAACAATCAATTAAAATTCGATAAGGAAGTAAAAGCTATAGAGTCACGTTGATTCCCAACTTCGTCAAGTTTAAATCCATGTTGATAATTCAATTATGAACAGAATATCTTGGTTCTGGGCTGGAGTTGCATGGAATGAATTGCTTTGCTTGTTGGATGGAGAGGGCTCTCTATGGCCTTCATGTGTAAACTTGAAGTATCTTTTGCTATCCTTTGGCCGTCTGTTAAACTTACCCTGGCCAAGCATATTCAGGCATGGAAATTCACAACTTTCAGTACTCATCACTTCATCTCAAACATCTAAACTTAAAACAAAGCAAGAGTGTTTATGTTTTCCAAGTCCAGATTTTGCTAATCAGGTGCTCTTCAGGCTTCGACCTCCAGACCTCCAGTGTATGTGTCAGACCTCCAGAAGCTGCAAAAAATATGCAACAGGAATGGAAAGGCGAATAAAGGAAGACTTTCACATAACATGGCAGTGCGTATGGAGAAACGAGAGCAGCTATTCCATAAAAAGAGCAGGAACTATCAGTGGCAGCTGGATCAATGGATTTACAGCTCGGTGACGGGTGGCTGTTCAACTCTGTTAAAAAGAGGTTCCTGGTCGTTATTACCTCCGCCGCTGATGTTGGACAAACATTAGGTTTTCACCCATGTCGGTTGGTCTGTGAGCAGCATCTCGTAAAAAGTTGTGGACAGATTCAAACGAAAATTGGTGGACACGTTAGGGTTGTAACAAAGACTAATTGATTCCATTTTGGTGAAGATCTGGATCCTGATCCGAGAAGTTTTAAAGTCATTCTTCACCATTGAGAGATAGGGCCAAAAACGATATATAGCACACTTTTTCAAAAGGTTATGGACGGATTCGACCAGGTTGGATGTGTGACAAGGACAAATTGATTCGATTTCGGTGAAGGTCCATATACGGATCCAGATGAGGATTTTAAATAAAAAATTCAACTTATTCTTCAACATTGATAAATGGGGACAAAATATGCATTGCATGTTATTTCAAAAGGTTGTGCACAAGATATGACAAAACTTGGTGGATGAGTTGAGTAGATGACAAGAACAAGCTGATTAGATGTTGGTTAAGGCCCGGATGCAGATCCGGGCTATCAGTGGGACACAAAACTTAATTTTAGTGTGACATTTGCCTCCAAAATCAGCCGCCGACTGGGAATCCTCCATCGTACAAAATACTTTTTGGCCCACCTGAACTCCCATCCACCTACAAGGCCTTCATCCGCAGCTTGGAGTACCGCTCTCCCCTCTGGGCTGGCTCCCCTGCCTCACATATTGCTCAGCTTGATGCTGTGGAAACCAAGGCTTTCAAGATTATTGGAATCTCCCGCGATGAACCTGAGTCAATACAATGGGCCTATCACTCCATCACAGACAGGTCGGTGGTTTCTCTGTCCTGTACCGCCTCCTTTCTGCTCTCTCCATGCTTTGTCCCCCACAGTTTTCTGCAGGGCACACACGTTGTTCACCACCAACCCCTTTTGGTGATACTACCGAAATCCACGATCACTGCTCACCCTCACTCATTTCTTCCTCTTTCTTCCACCTGTGGAATCAATTTCCACATCCTCTGCAATCGCATTGTTACCTCCAGGTCTTCAAGACAGCTGTTCACCACCATCTCAGATTGTCCCCAATTCAAATTCATGATATTGTTACGTTTATGGGGGGTAGAAAAAAGAATACCATAGGAGAGGTAGAATTGTATAGGAAATAGCATGGACCGTGTAACGTGTCGGATAATTTCGACATAATAAGTAGGGGAAACGTAGCTTAAGGTTGTTTGAATGTGCATCATATGGGGGGTGGTGCCGTGCTAATTATCTCTAGGGTTTAAGGCTAGTTTTCCCCAGTGTGTGCCTTCCCTCTGTAATTTTCCCAAAAAGTTTTACTGCCATGGCCAGCCATGTAAAACCTCCTTAAATTACAACAACTGCCAACTACAAGCAAGCAGGTTCCCGGGCACTCAGCCCACCTTCATGGACCTAATAAGGCAAAAGGCCCCACCCAGAAGAGGCGGGGAATCAGGTGGGCAGAAAGGCATGCCGACAGGCCATGCCCCGCGGTACACGATTGGCCCATAGGATGTGGGTGGGGAGAATTGGCAGGGAAAACACAAGATTGGCCCTGGCGGTGAAAAAGAAGTGGAGTGTGCTTTTTGCCGTGGCTTGGACAAGAAGCTTGCCATTTTTTGTGCGTTTGGTGTGCTGATATATTTTGTGCGATTTGGAGGAGAGCTGGTGTGACAATTATGAAGGAGCTGCGACTGCTGGGCTCGTGGTGGGCTGAAGGCACAGGGACAAAGAGGGGGGAAAACCTCAAGGAGCCCAAAAGAGTGCCGTCTTCACTGCTCGCCCCACAGCTCTGGGTGCTTTAGACGTGCGGTGGCACCTCTATTTTGAGTGTCCCGAGTGGGTGGCTCAAGCTCAACCACCGCTGGCCTCTCAAAAAGACCTTTTGGGACACAGATATGTGCCGGCATGAAAAGGGATTTTATTTCCATTTTATTTTCCCCTTTGTGTGTGTGGGCGAGACAGTGTGTGGAGTCGTCTCACCATAGAAATTTGTTTTTACCTGAACCTTTATTTCCGTCCGCGATTTATTTTGATATTAAATCATTTGTGTGCATTTTACTGTCATGTTTATTTGTTCGTCATTTCGGAATAGACCCGTGTGTTCCATTCAGTTAATCTCTCGCATCCCTTCATTCTCGCACCAAAAATACCGTTATCTTTGGGGGTCGCCTCGGAGTTAAAGCAGTTCGGCTATCCGTCCGTGGTGATCTTAATTACGGGTGACGCGACAATATTTTCCACCCTCGTTAACCCCGCCCAAATCCCTCATAATTTTCCAGTTTTTCCTACTTTGAGTTTCCTTGTCCATGCATGCATGTTTTGCATCCCGTTTTTGGCTATTACATCCGAATTAGTTCAGCGTGCTAGTTCTTCCATGAGCCTCGACTATGTATACAAAAGAAAGAAGAAAAATAAGGCCTAAACTGTTCTGCCTGGTGGAGGGAGGTACGCACTCTACCGAGTGCCGTTCTAGTTTTTTGACTATATTATATCAGTCGAGTTTATCTAGGCAGAGTTGAGCAAATTATTTGAAAGTCGAACTGATGTAATATTTAGCAATCATTATTCTATGAAAAAGTGCGCAGATTGTGTGTTATGAACATCTGATGTATCTGCTGCTAAAGAAGGTAAATAATAACATGTTAGAAGAAAATCTGCAATATTATTTGCCTTTCAAGGTAAAATGCTCCAAAAAAGGCCAAATATTGTGTAGATTAAAACATAACCTTCAGTCTTGTCATACATGCTTACCTGTAGGTGAAAAGCTATACCTGCACAGGTCACTGACTCCTTCTCAGGTTGTTGTCAAAACAGCTCTCATCTAGGAATGCAATGTAAAATTCGGTCAGGCTACCTGCCCAGTCGCCTACTCTTTTTCAAAGGGTGCCGTGGAATTTTTAATATCCAAATACAAGAGTGAAAAATTGGGATAATCTGCCGTTATCTGCAGCAACCCGTCCCTTCGCGGGCTTTCCCATAGGGCAACACCCACTAATCGAAAGAACACCCTGCCGAGAGAAAAGCTCACAATTTGGCTCGGAATTGAACCCAGACTTAGCGCGAAGGTGAGTGAGCTCGAGCTAGCTATCACGAACCCAACAGGACATTGATCGAGCTGTGAGGATCATCGTGGGAAGACACGAAAGGCTGAGGTTTTTTTGGGCGTAGGCCCTTCGTCTGGGAAAAAACTCACTCAAGCAGAAACACCTCAGTTTTGGGTTTTCCACGGCGATCAGAATGTCTCGATCAAGGTCCTGTCGACTCCACCCGTCGTCAAACATGTCCGCCGACGCAGATCGACGTTAGGCCTTCACCAGCTAGACTAGTTCTCCATATCACCCAGCTCTCCCATCAGGTCATCATAGACTGTTACAAAAGAGTGAAACATTGCTGTATTCCCATTGTATATGACAGAAAGGTAAACAGACGGATGAGCAGAGATCAACTCCAGGTTGCAACAGACAGGAAAGATATTGACTGGGATGTAGGCCTAGCTGCTACAAGGACTCATTAATTTATGCGCACATGGAGGTACAGTCACGTGAAAAAGTAATTACACCCCATGTAAAGTTTTGACTTTTTCAACATATTTCAACATACAGCTATTTGATCTTCATTTCAACAATATTGACAGATAAAGATGATATAACATAACAAATATTATGAAACATTTACATGTTGTAGTCAATTGTACAATTTAAATTAACATAAATGCAAATTTCGCATGTGGAAAAAGTAAGTACACCCTTGGCTCTAATAGGTGGTATTGCCCCCTTTGGCAGAAACAACCTCAAGTCGGCGTTTCTTATAACTGTCTACCAGTCTCTGCCATCGACTGGGAGAAATTTTTGCCCACTCCTCCATGCAGAATTCTTTCAGCTGTGCGTTGTTTGAGGGGTTTCTTGCATGCACTGCTCGTTTCAAATCCCCCACAACATCTCGATGGGATTTAGATCCGGGCTTTGACTTGGCCATTCCAATACCCTCCATTTCTTTCTTTTCAGCCATTCCTTGGTGGATTTACTGGTATGTTTAGGGTCATTGTCATGTTGCAAGGACCACCTTCGGTTGAGCTTCAACTTTCCGACAGAAGGCCACATATTATCCTCAAGCACCCTCTGGTACAATGAAGAATTCATAGTGGATTCTATGATGGTGAGCTGCCCAGGCCCTGATGCAGCAAAGCTGCCCCAAACCATAATATTTCCACCACCATGCTTTACAGTTGGTATCAGGTTCTTGTGGTCAAATGCTGTCTTTGGTTTTCGCCAAACATGTCTTCTGGTACTGTGCCCAAATAGCTCTACCTTTGACTCATCTGTCCAGAGCACATTGTTCCAGAAGTGCTGGTCTTTGCCTAGGTGTTCATTGGCAAACTTTAGTCTTGCCCTGATGTTCTTTCTGGACAGCAAAGGTTTCCTACTGGCACACCTCCCATGTAGATCAAATTTGTGCAGCCTCTTTCTAATGGTAGACTAATGCACTTTGACATCAACAGTGGCAAGAGCTACCTGTAGGTCCTGTGATGACATTCTGGGGTTCCTAGAGACTTCTTTCAGCATCTTGCGGTCTACTCTCGGGCTGAACTTGCGGGGGCGGCCTGGCCTGAACAAGTTGGCAGTTTGGAATCTTCTCCACTTGTAGATGATCTTCCGGACAGTCGAATGATTGATTTCAAATTGTTTGGAGATCTTTTTAAATCCCTTCCCAGACTCGTAGGCATCTATAACCTTCTTTCTGAAGGCCTCAGAGAGCTCTTTTGATCTAGGCATGGTGACGCCGCACACTTCAACAACAAAGAGCAAACCAAACTAAATGTCTGAGGTTTAAATAAGACAGGTTCCTCCAAGATCCTCTCTGACGATGTTCTAATCATTTGCACCTGAGCTGGTGCACCTGATTCTAATTTTAGGTGTTTGAAGTAGTGATAAATGTAGGGGTGTACTTACTTTTTCCGCATGCGAAATTTGCATTTATGTTTATATAAATTATACAATGGACTACAAAATGTAAATGTTTCATGACATTTGTTATATTATATCACCTTTATCTATCAATATTGTTGAAATGAAGATCAAATAGTTGTATGTTGAAATATGTTGAAAAAGTCAAAACTTTACATGGGGTGTACTTACTTTTTCACGTGACTGTACGTCTAATATGTAAGAATTGCTTCCAAACGATTACCCAGAATTTTGAAAAGAAATAAGTTCACAAAGCCGGACCCTGTGAGTTCTGATTGTGAAGCTTCATGTTGCTAATAGTAATGGCGTCGTCCTTCGGCCATTTTGTAATTCTCCATCCCTACCCTCAATCTCCACTCTTAACCATTCCACAATGAATGTTTCGGTAATGTGATGGACATCCATCTTTCCTAATAAACTGTACAATGTCAAAGATATAAAATGGTTGCCAGAAAACCCCAACACAGCATCTCCAATGACTCGCTTCCCTCCTCACATTCACGCACTGCAGTCTCTCTTGTTCATCACTCCATGGCAGGCAGGTAATTAAAAACCTACTTTTTCTATACACAGATGACAACACCAACAGGAAGGTGTTTGCCTTGAATGAATATCAACCCGCAGCTCTGACAGGTCTTTAGAGGAAAGCTGTAGACAGGAAGGAAATCTCAATGAGATTAAAGCGCCAAACGTTCATACACTTCAATCCAATGTATGATAGGCCTACAATAAGGTAAGGCTTTAACGATATCTAAAATGGAAATAATATGCAGGTTTTTATTGTATTTTTTAACCGGAAGGCTCATGGAGTAGCTTGTATGTGTATCACATTGAGAACTAGAACGGCACTCAGTGGAGAGCAAACTTCCGCCTGGTTGGCCACATCACTCAATGGTGAAGAATCATTTTAAAAACTCTACTAGCTGGATCCGGATCTTCACCAAAATTGAATCGATTCTTCCTCGTCACACAAACAACCTGTCCAATAGGTTTCGTCCAAATCCATCCATAACTTTTTGAGATATCCTGCTATGTATCGTTTTTGGCCCGATCTCCTCCCAATCACTTAAATAATTAAATAATTCTCATATCCGAATCCATATTCAGATCTTCACCAAAATCGAATAGAATCGTCCTTGTCACACACACAACCGGACCACCAAGTTTCGTCCAAATCTGTCCGCAACTTTTTGAGATATCCTGTTATGTATCGTTTTTGGCCCTATCTCCCAATGGTGAAGAATCACTTAGAAATGTTCTACTAGCCGCATCCGAATCCGGATCTTCACCAAAATCTAATCATTTCGTTCTTGTCAAATACGCTACATCTCTGCCAAATTTCGTCCGAATCCGTCAACAACTTTTTGAGATATTTTGTTCACAAACAGACAAACTGAAAGACAGGGGTGAAAACATAAGCTCCATCCACCTTTGGCGGCAGAGGTAACTAGAACGGCACTTTCAGGAGAACTAGAGCGCATACCTCTACCAGGCTGACCGGTTTACGTTTTGAATCCAACGATCGACCGGATATGGATTCAGACCTGAACCAAAATCGAATCAGCTTGTTCTTGTCACCTACCCAACTCATCCACCAAGTTTCACCCGAATCCGTTCACAACCGTTTGAAAAATCTTGCGATATGTCGTTTTTGGCCCTATAATCACAATGTCAAAGAATCACTTCAAAATTCTGGTATCTGGATCCAGATCTTCACCGTAAATATTTGAGATCGTCCATAAATATTTGAGATGTCGTACTCGCAGACAAACAGGCAGGAGTGAAAAATAACCTCCGTCTTCCATCGTGGCGCAGGTAACGAGGACATGAAGCGGACATCAGTGGAATTTTTTCGTGAATGACAAAAGGCATCAGGAGAGAATGAATTCATCAATATGTATTGTTTGGGGTTGAAACATGGAATACAAGCATCATGAGATATATGTGGGGATAGGAATGGCAAACAGGCAAGAATGGTAGCCGAGCCTTGTATGTCGGCGTATTATTACCCTGCGCTCGCAAAGCGAAAAGCAGGGTTAGGCATTCGGATGCGTACGTACGTGCGTATGTGTCTGCATTTTTTAAAAGCATTTTCTCGGCAACTGTTGGTCCGATTGACATGAATGTTTACCATAGGAGGGCCTCCTCCTGTAGAATATTTTTTATTCATAATTATGACGTCATATGTCACGTGGTACAGACGCCATATTGGAAAAACGTTACACCTCTATATCTTCCAAACCACTCAATGGAAAAAAGGTGAAACATGGCTCATTGTCAAGTACTCCCCATGGGGAATAAGATATGTCGACGATGATGTCATCGTTACCTTAATTTTGACGTCATAATTCGACAGTGACAACACTTGGTCTGATCAGTTTGAAATTTATTGAGCGTGATCTACGCAACAATTATATTAGATAATATAAATTTATGATGTAGTCGCTCACATGGTCTGGCAGCCATATTGGATCAAGGAAAAACCCCTTCAAAAACAGAAGAGTTGCTTCGCACCAAGTTGACTGCGCAGGGTAAGTATTCTATGAATACCATCTCGTTATTGTTGTAGCAAAACGTGGCACAAATCCCGAAGGATGTGTAAAAACAGCATCACAATGGTCTTACTTGGCAATCCCTGAGTTCAACTACGAGAACATTCCCACAAGATATGATCATCCAATCAATGAGGTGTTACCCCACGCACGAAACATGGAAAGCGGGGTTAAGCAATTGGTTGACTTTGTCTGTCTTGTCTAGAACGTCAGTTTATGATAGAGGAACATCTCAATTTAAATTGAATGTTATATTTTGAACATCAATCGAAACATGAATCGGAAAACGAACCTCGAAGTTCAGCAACAAAATTGAAAAATATTCCAAACAGGAAGCTTACAGTGTTTAAGAATATCATAAATGACACAACCAACAGGCACGAATAACGAATTTAACATGTTAAAAAAGGCGGTGCAAAAGACTTTGCATCAACGGCGGTAAACTTCTGAATTTTTTTTTTTTTAATGCTACAGCATTTAAAACCGTTATTTTATTTCAATTTAATTATATACTTGAACACTGTCGAGCACACTTCTTGCCACTTCCAAAAACCTCCAGTTTATCAGTCTTTGACAAAATATTGCGCAATTTTACACCACTTCGACCAATCAAATGTGCCGCTTGCACTCTCATCGTTGGGGAATACCAAGATTCAGCCAAAAATGGCAGCTCGTGCGAGATATAGATTGTGCTCGGAAACGAAAATCAAGAGTTGAAAAGACCCTTCCCATGTCCTTTTTTCTCAAAACTGCACGGGGCAAGGTGTTCTCTGAACTCTTTAGTTTACTGTAAAGTCTTGTTGGCTGCACCACCTTTTTCTGGTGGTGGCCTCCTTCGAGCGGCCAGATCTTGGATCATTTTTAGTGCTGGTTCTCATTTGCATGGATTGAGCTGTCAAGTATATATATATTTTTACACTGGCAAACAAAAGGTCATACAACACCCCTTTAATTTATTCCCATCTCAATCTGCTTTCCCCATTTCCATTCCCCCTGTTGTTCCTGTTCCCTACATCCCACTCTCAAACTCCATCTGTCTTTGTGCTATGTGCGAGGCATACGTTTTTTATTACAGGCATTTTTTTTTTGTATACAAGATCGAGGCTCGTGTAAGAGCTAACATTAATCACAAACTTGAAGATTGGTGGTCTCGTCTCTTCAAAGCTGTCCATGCGCGCACGCTTTCGAAGTTAAGTAACTTTTCACAATTGTTTTTGTCGAAACTGTATCTTTCTCTCGGTGCATGTACCTATTGGGGTGTCTTTCATAGTATTCTTGGTGTTGGTTTTTCATACCTGTGTACAGAATCGTCGGTCTTTCATATCGCGTATTCTGATGCCTAGTGTAGTACTAGGCTACCGTGTCCGACCTTGGCTTGAGGCTTTGTTTTTGTCTCAGCGGTTCTTCGATCGCGCTGCAATTACTTTCTGGTCTCTGTTTTTCCCGATCTTTTCACCCCATACTTCCTTGTTTTAAAATCTCCTCAAAAAAAAAAAACCAAAAAAATATTTCCTTCTCTGTTCTTATTCATTTATTCGTTGTTCTTATTTGTTCATTCGTTCTTCGACCACGTTGTGTGTGATCACGTGATAACGTTGTTTAAAAATGTCTAATCTGTCCCCTGAAGAACTGTATTCTGTCATATTATATAACACCTTTTTCTTCTTCTTCAATAAAAGGATGCTTTTTTAAAAAAATTTTATTTTTTGTATACAAGATCAAGGCTCGTGAAAGAGCTAACATTAATCACACAAAAAGACAAACCGACACACAAAACACAAAAAACAAGGGGAGTGGCAGACAAGATGGGGAGAGAGGGGGAAGGACACAAACACAACATTTGAGAGCAGGGACATCGGGAGGACTTGGGGGGAGGTGGGAGAGGAATAAAACATATGAACACTGCAAGGACTCTGGGGTGAATTACCGGGGGTAGAAAAGATCAAGGTTTTCGATGGGGGAAGATAAGAGATGGTGGTGAACAGCTGTTTTAAAGACCTGGAGGGAGGAGTGGGATTGAAGGGAGTGGGGGAGTTTGTTCCAGAGGCGGGAGAAAAGGGGAATGAAAGAGTGAAGGTGAGCAGAGAGCCTAGACTTTGGCAGTTTAACCATAAGAAGGTTGCAGGCAGATCTTGTGCGACCTGAAGGAATATTGGGGGGGACAGAGCACAGAGAGAGCTGGGGGAGCAAGGCCGGAGAGGAGTCGGTAGAAGACAGAAAGACCACCAACCTGCCTGCGGTGAGTGAGTGAAAGGCCCTCGGAGGTGACTACATCGCAGGATATTCCAATGATTCTGAAAGCTTTGGCCTCAACAGCGTGAAGCCGAGCAAGGTGTGAGGCAGGAGCACCAGCCCAGAGGGGGGAACAGTATCCATTGAGCTGCGGATGAAAGCCTTGTATGTGGTGAGGAGCTCAGGTGTGCCAAGGAAGGACTTAGCACTACGGAGGATGCCCAGTCGGCGACTGGCTTTGGAGGCGGTTTTCCCAAGAAAGATCATGGCAGATAGTGAGACCCAAAAGCTTGAGCGACAGAACTTCTTGGAGAGGATTGTTGAGAAAGTAGATGGGAGGGTTGTCCAGTCGGTCCGTTCGGAGAGACATTGTAAGAGTGTGAGATTTGTCAGGATTGAAAGACATGTTCCACTTGTTTGACCAGTCTGTGATTTTGTCCAGGTCTGCAGAGATCAGAGACCTATCAGAGACCTTCGACTTGCTCACCAAATCTATTCATTCCAAAAAAAAAATCCATCTCTTATAGTGCATCTTTCATTCATTCCCTAAACTCTCCAGCACTCCACCCATCCTTCAGCGTCCTCAAACGTATTTTTGACTCGAATGTCTCAAGAAACTCATTTTGCAATAAATGTTCGTTTCCCATTAATCGTACACTTTTCAAAATCCAATCTCACCCCTCCCCTCCAAATCTTCCCCATCACCCCTCCCCTCCAAATCTTCCCCATCACCCCTTCCCTCCAAAACTTCCCCATCACCCCTTCACTCCAAATCTTCCCCATCACCCCTCCCCTTCAAAACTACCCCATCACCCCTCCCCTCCAAATCTACCCCTTTGCCCCTCCCCTCCAAATCTTCCCCATCACCCATCCCTTTCAAATCTTCCCCCTTGCCCCTCCCCTCCAAATCTTCCCCATCACCCCTTCCCTCCAAAACTTCCCCATCACCCCTCCCCTCCACAACTTCCCCATCACCCCTCCCCTCTAAATCTACCCCCTTGCCCCTCCCCTCCAAATCATCCCCATCACCCATCTCTTTCAAATCTTCCCCCTTGCCCCTCCCCTCCAAATCTTCCCAATCACCCATTCCTTTCAAATCTCCCCCCACACCCCTCCCCTCCGAGACTCTCCCTCGCTCCTCCCCTCCTAGACTCCCCTCTCACCCCTCCTCCTCAAAGCGTCCTCCCTGCTTCTTCCCCCTTCCAACTTTCACCTTCATCTCCCTCAACCTTCTGCCTCACTCTTCCCCCTCGTCAAATAACACCTCACTGCGCCTCACCCAATCACCATCAAACCTTTTGTCCGCCCCATTCTTCCCTTTCTCCAAGCTATTCTGTAATCTCTGACACACCTTCAACAGCTCTCCCTACCTCTTCCTCCTCTTCCACATCTTACCCTACCGCTCCCCCCCCCCCCCCCTGTTCTGTATCCGATGCTCCCCCTTCCTTAACAGTATGGACCTCAAACATCCGGGGCCTTCGCTCAAACTTGTCTGATCTCTCCTTACAGGTTGCTTCTGACAAACCAGACGTGATCTGCTTAACAGAAACTTTCCGCCTTCATGATGTCTCTGATTCCTTGGTATCTCTCCCAGGTTACTCCCTCCTCCGGTATGATGGACCTGAGCCTCGTCCTGAAGGTGGGGTTGCTCTCTTCCTCACTCGCCCTGCACTGCCCTCTCTCCACCTCACCCCCAGGAATACCTTTGGCTACGGCTTCCCCTTCGCTCCCACGTTTTACTCATATGTGTGTTGTACCGTCCACCAAACAGTGATGACTCCATCTACATCTCGCTGTCTGAGAATATGGACCAACTTCTATCGACCCATCCCAACTCTCTCTTCCTCATATGTGGTGATTTCAACTGTCAACATGCCAGTTGGCTGGGTGTGGGTACCTCTCTCACCAGCCATGGCTCTTCAGCAAAGGACTTCTGCGACTCACTGGGACTGACACAATCTGTCAATTTCCCGACCCAGATTTCAGTCAACGGAGCATCTTCTCTTCTGGACTTGGTTATGACTAACTTCCCTGAAAATGTCTGCTGCTCTTCTTCTGCTCCAAGCGGCTCTTCTGATCATGTGCTTGTTAAAGTGGACATCTCTCTGACCATTCTCAGAGAGCCTCCTCAGCGTCGACGAGTCTGGCATTTCACTCAGGCCAACTGACACGGTCTTCAAGCAGCCATCAATCATCTGGACTGGTCTCCCATCTCTTCCGCCTCTGACATCAACTCATCCTGGGAATTCTTCCAAAGTAAATTTCTCTCTCTCATGCACAGATTTATCCCATCTCGTCTTCAGTTGTCATACCCTTCCTCCCGTCCATGGTACACGGAATCTTGTGGTGAGGCTATTGCCCAGAAACAACTTGCTTTCGTCTCCTGGAAAGCAAATCCAACGGAAGAAAATCTCATTTCCTTTCACAAAGCCCGAAACAAGTGTGTCCACCCTCAGGAGAGCCAGGAAAAAATATCTCTCCGTTCTCAGGACCGAACTCTCTTATCTGTCTCCCTCTTCCAAATACTGGTGGCGTCTGGTCAAATCTGTTTCTGGTGTTTGTTCCCCCCTCCATCCCCTCCCTCACCTCAAATGGCCACACGGCTGACTCCGCACGTGAAAAAGCTGAATGCCTCAACTCTGTGTTTGCCTCCAAATCTTGTGTCCCAAACCCATCCCTCTCTGTACCCACCGTACCCAGTCATACCCAGCTGCTCCTGGACTCTGTGTCCTTTCCTCCTGACAAGGTGGAAAAGTTTCTGTCAACCCTCGACTCGGATTCTGCAACTGGACCTGACGGCATCAGCCCATGGGTCCTAAAATCCTGTTCTTCCGCTCTTTCACTCCCTCTCTCTGTTCTCTTCACCCTCTCTTTTGCTCAAGGTCATCTTCCATCTGCTTGAAAATCTGCCAACATCACCGCTTTGCACAAAAAAGGTGCAAAAACAGATCCCAGCAACTACAGACCAATCAGCCTTCTCCCAATTATCAGCAAAGTCATGGAATCCATCATTGCTTCAGATGTGAAATCTTTCCTCTTCTCCAATGGCTTGATCTCTGATCATCAATTTGGTTTCAGACCTGGACACTCTACTCTGGACATGCTGCTTCTGCTTTCTCAACAATGGATGGAGGTCCTCAATGCCAAACAGGAAATTAGAGCAGTCTCCCTTGACATATCACGTGCCTTCGATACGGTCTGGCACCCCGCTCTGCTCACCAAACTCTCCTCTTTTGGTATCCATGGAAATCTCCACGCATGGCTGGCGGACTTCCTCTCTAGTCATAGTCAACGTGTGGCCCTGAATGGGTTTCTCTCATCTCCTCTTCCTGTTCAGGCTGGAGTTCCCCAAGGCAGTGTTCTGGGCCCTGTGCTTTTTCTGGTCTTCATCAATGATCTCTCTGACTCTCTTGAAAATCCTCTCTATCTCTTTGCTGATGACTCTACTCTCTGTCACTCCATTCTTCATTCCCCAGATCGGCAGTCTGCAGCCTCCTCACTCTCTGCAGATCTGGACAAAATCACAGACTGGGCAAACAAGTGGAAAATGTCTTTCAATCCTGACAAATTTCACACTCTTACGATGTCTCTCCGAAAAGACCGACTGGACAACCCTCCCATCCACTTTCTGAATAATCCTCTCCAAGAAGTTCTGTCACTCAAGCTTTTGGGTCTCACTATCTGCCATGATCTTTCCTGGGAAAACCACATTTCAAATCTAGCCTCCAAAGCCAGTCGCCGACTGGGCATCCTCCGTCGTGCGAAGTCCTTCCTTGGCACACCTGAGCTCCTCACCACATACAAGGCTTTCATCCGCAGCTCAATGGAATACTGCTCTCCCCTCTGCGCTGGTGCTCCTGCCTCACACCTCGCTCATCTTCACGCTGTTGAAACCAAAGCATTCAGAATCATTGGAATCTCCCGCGATGAAGCTAACTCCAAGGGCCTCTCACTCACTCACCGCAGGCAGGTTGGTGGTCTTTCCGTCTTCTACCGACTCCTCTCTGGCCTTGCCCCCCCAGCTCTCTCTGGGCTCTGTCCCGCAAATATTCCTACAGGTCGCACAAGATCTGCCTGCAACCCTCTTATGGTTAAACTGCCAAAATCAAGACTCTCTGCTCACCTTCACTCCTTCATTCCTCTTTTCTCCCACCTCTGGAACAAACTCCCTCACTCTCTTCAATCCCACTCCACCCTCCAGGTCTTTAAAACAGCTGTTCACCACCATCTCTTATTTTCCCCCATCCAAAACCTTGATCTTTTCTACCCCCGCTAATTTCACCCCAATTCTACTTTTTTGAAATACAAACTTCTGTCCTGGAAGTCTTTGGTGTCCTTGTGTTTTATACTTCTCCCTCCCCCCCCCCCCCTTCCCACGCCTCCTACCCCCCCAAACCCTCTCCCTTCCACACATCTCCCTGCTCTCAAATGTTGTGTTTGTGTGCTTCCCCTTCTCTCCCCATCTTGTCTTCCGCTCCCTCTTTTTATATATTTTGTTTGTCTGGTTGATTTGTTTGTGAAGTAAATGTTAGCTCTTTCACGAGCCTCGATTCAGTACACAAAAAAAATAAAAAAATAAAAAATAAAACGGACACACAAAACATGCAATAAAGGGAGCGGAGAAGATGGGGAGAGAGAGGGAAGCACACAAGTATAACAGCAGAGAACATAGACATCGGGAGATCTGTGGGAGGGAAGGGGGGGGTTGGACAGGTATAAAACACATGGACACTGCTAGGACTTCCAGGAAAGAAGTTAGTATTTCAAAAAAGTGGATCTGGGGTGAATTAACGGGGGTAGAAAAGATCAAGGTTTTGGATGGGGGAAGATAAGAGATGGTGGTGAACAGCTGTTTTAAAGACCTGGAAGGAGGAGTGGGATTGAAGAGAGTGAGGGAGTTTGTTCCAGAGAGGAGTAAAGAGGAATTAAAGAGTGAAGGTGAGCAGAGAGTCTTGATTTTGGCAATTTCACCATAAGAGGGTTGCTGGCAGATCTTGTGCTACCTGTAGGAATATTTGGGGGACAGAGCACAGATAGAGCTAGGCCTGATAGGAGAGGATAGGATAATTTAATAATTAAATTCTCCACCCTGACCATGATGTTTGCAAATTTATGTGTTGGAAGATGGGTTCTGAACTTGGTGTGGACCGCACATATTGGTCTGCACTGATGTGCGGACCAATCTGCTGTCAATGTTTGAATCCAGCTGAAACCCCTTCCATACCCACTTCTATCCTATCTGTAGTACCTTCGAGCAGCTCCCCCCTCTCCTCTCTTTAGCCCTTTCATCCACGTCTGCCCTGCCCTATTCCTTCCTCGAGCTCACCCATCCATCTCATTTCCACCACTACACATCTCCCCCAACCACTCCTCCCTTCCCTAATGCTCAAATCTACCCAGTCTCTATTCAGGGCTGGCAGGTTAGAAGTAGGCATGTTATCACCAGGACCCTGGCCAAATCACACACTCCTGCTCTACCCTATGGAGAGCGAGGCATCAATGGTGGTGCTGCACCCCTGCAAGAGCTGACGCAAATCCACAGCCAAGTGTTGCATACAAACAAACAAGTCTCTACTGCTCTTCCCTTCCTCCCTTCACCTGTCGATCTCTAACATTGAATGGCTTCGGACAAGCTTCTCAGTTCTCTCTCTATCCAGGTCGCCGATGCATCTCCTGGCGTTATCGATCTGACAAACTACTCCCTCCTGGGTTTTGACAGACTGTGCTCGACGTGTCCTGGTGGTGGCAGTATCGCTGTAATTAGGAAGAACAAGTATGCATTGTGCCAACAACATCAAACGGCTTGTGCCAGGCTTTTAGGGTCATTCAGGCCGAGTCACGCATGGCTCTATTGGGACTTCTAACCGAGAGATGCATCTTGCTCCATGTAATATTTCCAAGAAGTGACCTGTGTCCTTCCGCCATTTTCTCCCTGCCCTCTCCCCGACACCCTATCTCACATTGTGTGCTCACTGGCTCAGAAATACTTGACTCTCAACTTTGTGTAATTAACTCAAAGAGGGAGCCACATCGCAATTAAAATTGTATTCATTTAAGGCCATGTTTGGGCTCTTGTGTTTCATGAATCCAAAAACAGGGATGATTTTCTTCATTGGTTTTTCCTTTGTGGAATTGCTTACGCTTCATCTTCACACACTTACATTGCAAGTCTGCTAAAAGCGGCACTCTCATTGCAGAATCTAGCGTCTGATCTATGTCCTATACATTCCTCCCGGTTTGATTGTGTTGCAGCGACACATGATCAATGGAAAGCCACCCGGCCGCAATTGCATCATAAGGTCACAATTAAGGAAAGGGTGACGTCAAGAAAGAAACAAGCAAATGGTCAGCTCCAAATCACACGCTGAAGTACATCACAGAATCTTTGACGTCCAAGGGTGAATAAATGCACACGAGACAGCCGGCTTAATGTGCTGATTGGTTGGTGAAATAAAAAATACTGTCGATGTTTAATTACCCTCGCAGGAGGAGAGGGTATTGCATTTGGGGCTGTTTGTCTGTTTGTCACGCGGTATGGGCACCATCTTGGAAAAACCGAAAAACTTTGCACCTCTATATCTCCGAAAGCGCTGCATAGAAAAAAAATGAGACATGGCTCATTGTAAAGAACTCTCCATGTGGAATAAAATATGTTAATGATGATGTCATATGTGCCTCTATTATGACGTCATAATTCGACAAGTACAAAACTTAATCCGATCAAGATGAAATTTCTTGAGCATAATCTAGGGATAAATTGGTGGAGAAAAAAAATGATGACGTCATCGGTCACGTGGCTCGGCCGCCATATTTGTTTTTAACACAAAAGCCTTAAAAACCACTGAAAACACATCCTGGCGAGGGTCTGCAATCTCTGATTGCTCTTTCTTGTTGTTGTACAGCCCCTGGTAGTTCTGTCGACGAAGCCCTCGGCACGGAAACGGCCGATCAATCTACGAAGAGTGATCCAGAGATCCCCACACATCCAGGATGGTGTACCCCCGCCTTCATGAAGTCAGGGCCATGGCAGACTTAGAGAGAGAGAAGAGACAAAGACACAAGGGAAAGGGTCCACATGGGACCGATCGGCACTCTGACCATGACTGCGCTGCCTTGACAAATCCGGGCAGCAGGGAAGAATGGGGAAGAGTTTGCCCCTGACTTGCGTGTTGGCGGGTACAACCACCGCAAAGAGTCGTCCACAATAGTCGCTCGATGTTTAATTAATTTGGATGCTTGGTGCCATGGGCCTCGAAATGCAGTGTCCTAGTTTGCCATTGAGTTGTATTATGTAGGCCTATGTGTCACAGTGAACTCAATCATACTCTGATTGGCAGGAGAAGGGGACAAACAAATAAAAAAATAAAAGAAAAACAAACTCATAATTACTTTGAGATTGTTATTGTGTATGGCTGGGTAATCCAACCAAGGAAACAGAAAATGATATTCTACATTTCATTGGAATTTCCTACCTTTCAAGTGTAGCTAATTGAATCCTTTTCCCTTTACCTAGCTCTGGTGTAGTTGTAAATAAATAAGCAAATGCCTCGACAACGAAGAATGAAACACCGTAGCATGAAGAGAAGAGTTGCAGACAATATTGGGAGAGCGTCGAAATACAGAGAGTAAAGCTTAGAGGTAAGAAAAAAAAAATAGGAGAGAACAAGTCAGGAGACGACGATGGTTCACGAGCGAGCGGTATTCAATGACAAAGGTCAAAACCGACATTGAAAATATATAAATAGGAATGTACTATCTGTTATGAGACTAGTTAGCTACACAATACCGAAAATTCGGTTCGATTCCGACAACTTTGAAAATTTGACCTTTGTTCAAAGGTCAAAGATCGAAGATTCTGAAATTTGTTGGAAAACTTGTGTTTCATGATTTATGTGATAATATAAGATCATGTACGACATTTCACCCTACCAGGAAGCGAACAATGTCATAAAACCATCAAAAATCGACTTTTCTAAATTTCGTGACCTTGTGACCTTGACCTTGGGGCGAAAATGAAAAATCGAGCTCCGTGGGGCTAGACACATGACATTAGCCTAACCAAATATCGAAACCCCTGTCAGATTCCACCAAACCCCTCGGAGAAGATGTAGCTTGAACTCGATTACCCCCTAAAAAGACATCTTTTTCGGGCGTCGCTCCGCCCACAATGGGCGCAATACGCCCACTCTAGGCAGGACACAACTAGATCATGATATCAACCTCCCACCCAAGTTTCATCAAGATCGGATGATATCATCGGGTAGTTATGCTGCGGACAGACAGACACACAGCCACACACCCATGACGAATATAGTGGTCACTCTGTTTGATAACTCGTGAACAAACATGTGGCGGCATTGATCAGGAGACTAAGTGCTGGAGGGAAGAGCATGAGATAATGGACTTGGGAAGATGATGCCAGCTAAGAGAAGTGGGAGTTGAATGGATGAAGTGAATGTGAAGTATTACTTGGTGAAGCAAGGTAAGGATTTCTGGTAGAATGTGTACAACCCATAGGAGCAGGCCGGGTTTGGCAGATAGGTGAGGTGGCAGCTGGGCAAGAATAGAATAGAACCAGTTAAAGGCTGAAGGCCATCTCTTTATCTGTTTGCTGATGATGACTTCACCCTCTCCTGTGATATCCTTCTGAAAGGAAGAGGCAGAAGCCTCTCCCTCTCTTTTAGACATTGAAAAAAATATCACGAACTGCTCAAATACCTGGAACATGTCTTTCAATCATGAAAAAATCCCACACACTCACTCTCTCTCTCCGAAGGGACCGTTGCGCAAACCCTTAAATCCACTTTCTCAACAACCGGCTCAGAGTTTCAGTCATTCAAACGTTTGCGTCACACTCTAAGCCATGATCTCTCTTGGGCAAGCCACATTTCAAAGTTGGCCTCCAAAGCCAGACGCTGAATGGGCATCCTCTGACGTGCTAAGTCCTTCCTTGGCACACCTGAGCTCCCATGCACGTACAAGGTTTTTATCCACAGCTTCATGGAGAACTGCTCTCCCCTCTGTGTTGTCGCACATGCCTGGAAACCAAGGCCTTCAAAATTATTGGAATCTCCGCGATGAAGCTGAGTCTATGGACCTATGACTTCACCATCGCCAACAGGTCACTGGTCTCCCAGAGGCATTATGGATCCCAGAGGCACCCCCCAGAGGTCTTCTTCCACCTAATTTCTGGTCTTGCACCTTCTGGCCTCTCCATGCTCTGTCCCCTTTCCCCCTCCCCCAAATATCTGCAGGACGCACGTGGTCCACCAGCAACCCTCTCCTGGTGAAACTGCCTAAATCCAGAACAACTACTCACCGACGCTCATTTATTCCTCTCTTTTCTCCACCTGTCGAACAACCTTCCACACTCTCTTCGATCCAATTCTCCCCTCCGGGTCTTCAAGGCAGCTGTTCACCCCCCCCCCCCCCATTCAAAGCCACGATCTTTTCTACATCTGTGAAACCACCCTCACCCTTCTCAATATTTTGCTTATGTATCAATCTTGTCCACCCCTTACGTCCACCCTTACACCTTCATCGTTAACTGCATCCCTTGTTTGTCCATCTCAGTCTGCGTTCTCCCTATGCCCCGCTGTTGGCATTTCCCTGTCTCCTGCTGTTCCCTTTGTTATGATGTGTCCTGATGTGTTCTGTGTCCGAGCTCTTCCATGAGCCTCGACTATGTATAAAAATAAAATAATGAAAAACAAGCGTTATGCCTAGGTCCCCCGTCGGTGAAGTGATGTGAGTTGACAAAGTGGAAGACGCAAGGCGGCCATCTTGGATTTTGACGTGGCGACCCAATTTTCAATAGCGTTCTTCCTTATGCGTAAATACACCCACACACCAGATTAGAAGTTAGTAGTTCGTTTATTTTTCAAGATATTCCGCTCACAAGGTTCAGACATTTACTTTTCAAGATATCGCGCTCACAAGGTTTAGATATGGTGACAGCCATCTTGGATTTTGACGTGGCGACCTAATTTTCAATAGGGTTCTTCCTCATGCCTAGTTGCACCCACACACCAAATTAGAATTCGGTCCTTTGCTTACTTTTATAAAGATATTGCAGTGCACGTACGCACGCACGGACGCACGGACGCACACAGGGACGGAGGGGAAAACCATAGTCCCCCCTTCGCTCCGCGGTGCGACGGGGGACAAAAAAAAGCCACCAGTGGAGCAAGATTAAAGCAGCAGCTCCAGTCCACAGGGGAAACAACATTCCATGATGAAGGGTTTGCAGTACACCATTGCAAGCTGAGGATAGCGGAGAAAGTACCTGGCCCTGTAAAGAATTCCGAGGTGTATGTGGCTTTGGAGATTAGTTTGGAGATGTGATCCTTCCATGAAAGATTCCCACTGATGGCATGGAGTCAAAGCTTCGGAGACTGCACCCTCACACAGAGGCTGTCCACAGAAATAAAATGGGAGACTTGTCAGCTGGTGATTATAGGGGTGCAAAGTCAGAGAATGGATCTGACCTGCATTAAAAAGCACGTTCCAGGAAGAACAACAGTTACTTATTTTCTCGAGATCGACAGAGAGGAATCTTACCACAGCTTGCCTGGTGGAGGGGTGTCGAACTATCTTGCGTGGAGAGGTGTCGTCCACAAAGTGTTCAAATGAAAAACCTTTTCTTTTTTGTGACAAAGTTAGGTCATTGACTTTGTTGAAGAAAAGTATTGGTCCCAAAATACTACCTTGATGGATACCAAATGATGGAGGTAGGATTCGGAAGAGAATGCCTTCTAAAGCAAGCGGCTGCTTGCCAGGATGCGTGAAATGTCAGAGCCATCCAGGAGGGTGCTCTAGATGCCATTAGCTAATCGGTTTGGAAAGCAGGTTGGGATGCCAGACAGAATCAAATGCTTGGGAGATGTCTTGTGAAATTGTCCTTACCTCTTGTTTGTGACCGAGGGCATTCATCCATAAATTGTAGACAGTGAGGAAGGAGCATGTCCAAAGTGGAATGAGCTGGGCGGAAGCCAAACGCATGATGGGATGCCGTAGATTTAGAGACAAGATGTCTGCTGCAATGATCAATCCCTTCATTTATGATGGAGGGAATCAATCTTTATTCAAATGAGTCTTCATTCTTAAAACCTTCACCAATGCACACACAAAACAAATGCATTTTGTTGCTTTGAAATAAGAGAGATGAGTAGAACTTGGAAATTAACATTTACAGATTCTCAATCCAATTCATCCATAATGCCTCTGGGAAAGTCCCTACCCTTCTCACCTTGCCACGGGTACCCTAACCCTGTATAATTCACTGTAATCGTTTCAGCAGATGCCAATCTAGTTAACATCCCTCTAAAGGGTGGATTTCCTTTGCAGATTTGGCTTCAGCGAAACCGCCATAACAGCCTTTTAAAATTTAACGCATGGAATTATTTTTTGTACCCAGCAAGCAGAAAAGAGCTCAACAACGCGTGATGGTTGTTAATTGGGAAAAATCTTTCCATGCCAGGCAATAACTTAACGGGTGCTGTGTGATGCATGCGACAGCACCTTCACAGGTCGTTTTTGAGGGGTGGGGTTGAGAGGGGGAGGTGAGGGGGAGGCGAGGAGGTCTCGGCACAGGTTTGAACAAACCAACCTGCCCAGCAGAAAATGTATTTTTATTGTGCCAAATATGGTTGTATCTAATCTACACATGCAAGCACACCTGCACACACAAACGCACACCTGCACAAAAAAGCACACACATACACAAAAACACACACACCCGTACACACAAACACACCAGCACACACACACACAAACACACACAGAAACACACACAAACACACCCACACACAAGCACACAAACACACCTGTACAAACAAACACACACCAGCACACACACACACGCATACACACACACACACACAAACAAACACATACCCAAACGCACACCTAAACACAAACCCATACGCACACACACACACCAGCACACACACACACACACAACCACACACAAAACACACACACAAACACACACACCAGCACACACAAACACACACAAGCACACACACACACACACAAAAGCACACACACACACACACACACACACACACACACACACACACACACACACACACACACACGCATACACGCAGAAAAACACATACCCAAACACACACCTAAACACAAACCCATACACAGAAACACACACCAGCACACACACACACACACACAAACACACACACCCACACAAATACACAAACACACCCACACACACACACACACACACACACACACACACACACACACACACACACACACACAGACACACACACACACCCAAATACATACACAAACACACACCTGAACACAAACCCATACACAAACACACACCAGCACACACACACACACACACACGCGCGCGCAAACACACAAAGACACCCACACAAACACACAAACATACCCGTACACAAACACACACCTACACACCTACACACCTACACACACACACACACACACACACACACACACACACACACACAGTGTTGGTTCCACCGAAGCAGTTTCTTGGCCGGTGGTCAATGGTCATGATGCGTGGTTTTCCACCTCTCTCCCAGCAGATGTGGCAGGAATTTGAAATTTGTTCATGGCACCGGTGTTATCTCACCTATTCTTCGTGAAATACAACGTGGGATCTATACCGTCCACCAACTATTGCCAGCAGACAGCACACCAGTTTAACGTCCATCTGAGGGACGGCACACCCATTGATGAATCACCATGCCTGTGAAACACCAGGATGATGGTTTATAGCTGAGTCCGAATTCCTACCTTAGAGGCGAGTGTGCCTACCGCTCGGCCATCCTGTTAGCCATATAATTACACACACCACACACCAGCTGAGCCAATCGAGTGATTTTGAGAGCAGATTCAAATCGGAAGAAGAAAGCAGGATCTGATCTTTCAAGGTTTCGCTGATATATTGTACTCAGGAAATGAAAATTTGACTGGCGCGATAAATTAGAAAAATATATAAATTGGCATCTTCCAGAAAATAAATAGAAAAATCAATTGCAAGCTGTTGTGCACCTTGTAAAAAAAATAATTAAACAGTATGGATGGAGACTGAACCCAGGAATAATCATCGGAATTACCTGATAGGTTCCTGGAGGTTTTCCCCATTTATTTCTACATAATTCAGTTATTTGAAATATTCACCAACATCAAGCTTCACCAACAAAGCTGCAACCTTCACCAACAAAGCTGCAACCTTCACCAACAAAGCTGCAACATTCACCAACAAAGCTGCAACATTCACCAACAAAGCTGCAACATTCACCAACAACGCTGCAACATTCACCAACAAAGCTGCAGCATTCACCAAACAAAGCTGCAACATTCACCAACAAAGCTGCAACATTCACCAACAAAGCTGCAACATTCACCAACAAAGCTGCAACATTCACCAACAAAGCTGCAACATTCACCAACAAAGCTACAAGGGGATTTTATTTGTCAGGAAGATCGAATTTGTTGACAGAGGTTGTACGGTGGTTTTATTTAACGAATGCCTTAAGTTAATGGCTAATGGATTTGTCAGGCCAATTACTCCTGTAAGGCCAAGGACTCTGCAAAACTCAACTGTTCGCTTTAAAAAGGGATTCTTCTTTAATACAGGATGGCGAGCCCCATTATAGACTTTGGTGAAGTTGAGGAAGTTTTCCAAGACAAGTGAAGTCTTCAAGAAAAAGTGCTTCAGATGTCTGAGTATTGCGGATATTGCGGAGAAAGATATTGCGAAAGATATTGCGGAGCAGGTGTGATTATCTTGGCGACAGCTGTGGAAGAATCACATGGCGTGTAGTTTGTCAAACCTGACGCCAAGGTCGTGGATTAATCCAAACACTGGTTTCAGAAGTGGCATATTAAATAGAACCAAACAAAACGAAAAAAAAAAAGGCAGCAGACCATCATGAAATCGTCCCACGCCTCAATGTGACCCCTTTTTGTTTGATAAATTAGGACACCTGATCCAGTATTTCACGTTCGCAATTAGCTCTCCAGGTCTGATGCTCGAGATTCTGATTTGTAGACAGATGAGGCCCGGATTTGAGCCTGTCCCATCGTGTCCAACAGCATAGTTTTATTTTAGACTGATCCAAATTAAACTCTTCCCCACAAAAGACCCTTTTTCTGGCCGACACCAACAGGTTACAAACTGCTCGGCCAGACGGCCAGGACAACAAATGGTCAGGATTTGAGTGGAAGATTAAGAAGTGGTGAAATCGTCATATCCCTCGATGGACAGGTTTTTGGCCTCTTAATTCTGAATACCAAAGTAAAACAGAAAAACTACAATGGTACGCAGTAGAACGGATACCTCCTCCAGGCTGATCAGTTTACGTTTTGGATCCACTGATAGTCCAGATCTGCATCCGAACGTGCAACAAAATCGATCTGGCTTGTTGATCTCACCAACCCAACTCATCCACCAATTTTTATCAAAAGTCATCCACAATCGTCCTATGTATCATTCTTGGTCCCATCTCTTAATGGTGACGAATCACTAAAAAAAATATACATATATATATATAATGCCGAATGCACCCGGCGTCGCCCAGGTTCTTTTTGAATGAATTTACTACTATTATTCAGCTTTTACCCACGGCCATAGATGATTGACTACTATAATTTAGCTCAGCTTTTAATTGCGAAATGGGCCCAGCCCGGCCGAGGTGGCCACGACCGGTCTCGCCACTTAGCCTATAACCTTCCCGGTGCCCGTCCCAGCATTTTTTGTTTTAGAGGTTTCCTCCTATTTTTCACCGTTCAGGAGATTAGCGTGTGCAGACAAACAAAAAACAAACAAACAAACAAAAACTTTCTGTTATATACAGTCACGTGAAAAAGTAAGTACACCCCATGTAAAGTTTTGACTTTTTCAACATATTTCAACATACAGCTATTTGATCTTCATTTCAACAATATTGATAGATAAAGGTGATATAATATAACAAATATCATGAAACATTTACATTTTGTCGTACATTGTATAATTTAAATAAACATAAATGCAAATTTCGCATGTGGAAAAAGTAAGTACACCCCTACATTTATCACTACTTCAAATACCTAAAATTAGAATCAGGTGCGTCAGCTCAGGTGCAAAGGATTAGAACATCGTTAGAGAGGATCTTGGAGGAACCTGTCTTATTTAAACCTCAGACATTTAGGTTGGTTTGATCTTTGTTGTTGAAGTGTGTGACGTCACCATGCCTAGATCAAAAGAGCTCTCTGAGGCCTTCAGAAAGAAGGTTATAGATGCCTACGAGTCTGGGAAGGGATTTAAAAAGATCTCCAAACAATTTGAAAAATCAATCATTCGACTGTCCGGAAGATCATCGACAAGTGGAGAAGACTCCAAACAACTGCCAACTTGTTCAGGCCAGGTCGCCCCAGCAAGTTCAGCCCAGAGAGCAGACCGCAAGATGCTGAAAGAAGTCTCTAAGAACCCCAGAATGTCATCACGGCACCTACAGGTAGCTCTTGCCACTGTTGATGTCAAAGTGCACGAGTCTACCAGTAGAAAGAAGATGCACAAATTTGATCTACATGGGAGGTGTGCCAGGAGGAAACCTTTGCTGTCCAGAAAGAACATCAGGGCAAGACTAAAGTTTGCCAATGAACACCTAGACAAAGACCAGCACTTCTGAAACAATGTGCTCTGGACAGATGAGTCAAAGGTAGAGCTATTTGGCCACAGTACCAGAAGAGATGTTTGGCGAAAACCATAGACAGCATTTGATCACAAGAACCTGATACCAACTGTAATGCATGGTGGTGGAAATATTATGGTTTGGGGCAGCTTTGCTGCATCAGGGCCTGGGCAGCTCACCATCATATAATCCACTATGAATTCTTCATTGTACCAGAGGGTGCTTGAGGATAATGTGAGGCCATCTGTCAGAGAGTTGAAGCTCAACCGAAGGTGGATCTTGCAACATGACAATGACCCTAAACATACCACTAAATCCACCAAGGAATGGCTGAAAAGAAAGAAATAGAGGGTTCTGGAATGGCCAAGTCAAAGCCCAGATCTAAAAATCCCATTGAGATGTTGTGGGGGGATTTGAAACGAGCTGTGCATGCAAGAAACCCCTCAAACATCGCACAGCTGAAAGAATTCTGCATGGAGGAGTGGACAAAAATTTCTCCCAGTCGATGTCAGAGACTGGTAGACAGTTATAAGAAACGCCTACTTGAGGTTGTTTCTGCCAAAGGGGGCAATACCACCTATTGGAGCCAACGGTGTACTTACTTTTTCCACATGCGAAATTTGCATTTATGTTTATTTAAATTATACAATGGACTACAAAATGTAAATGTTTCATGATATTTGTTATATTATATCACATTTATCTATCAATATTGTTGATAATGAAGATCAAATAGCTGTATGTTGAAATATGTTGAAAAAGTCAAAACTTTACATGGGGTCTACTTACTTTTTCATGTGACTGTACATACATATATATATATTATATATATATATATATATATATATATATATATATATATATATATATATATATATATATATAGATATATATATATATATATATA